>NC_060207.1:142297500-142635000 GCF_021130785.1 Homalodisca vitripennis
ATGTTTTGAATTACCTTTCAATGAATACCTTTTACACTACTTTAGGAAATATTAGTTTGATAAATTTTAATTAGATTAAAAAATGTCTATTTTGAGGTGAACAAGTGATTTAAGCCCTCTCTAGCACTAAATCTCGAAAAAGCTAGATTTGGCTCTTAAGCTTCCAAACAATTTATCAACGTTTGATACATTACGCTTCATGGGCATTAAATGCCTCATTCTTTTGAAAGTGTAGGTTATGTGGTGACATTGGATCTGTGTAATCAGTTAATGTCCGAATGAAACGCGATGCAATCAGACAGACTTACGCAAGTTGATAAATGTGTTCCCCTACCGGACTTGACACCCACACGTTCCATTGCAGATGTTTCCAGCTTAGAGTTGCAATGATGCTCCTATTGGAGGTTTAAAAAGTCTGACCAAGTTGCAGAGGTGGGAGAGTGGTTGCGGGCATGGATTCACTGAACGTTCATGCTTATTAATAACAATACTTCTTTAGCTATTTTTCAAGAGTAATTCACTTGGAGGCTGCGATCATTGATGGAATTTCTTGTAACCTTTTTCATTGTTCTTTACAAATTAGGATACAACTTTAACATCGGACTTTTTAATGACGATTTTATAAACTAAATCCTTATTTTAAAAAATTATGGTTGGCATACGTTTTAAGAAACAAATGTAATATTTAGTAATGTGTTACATAAGATATTGCATAATATACACAATATTACATTTTATGTTTGGTAAACAATTTCACTTTCTCTTATAGTAATATTACAGAAATATATTAGTGTGTAATATATTTATAAACTGGCCAGGTCAAGACAGCTGTAACCCGATATCGATTCTTTTGCTGGGTTCTTATCGATCACCAGCGATCACGCCAAATGGAGGGTAGCCGACGCTCACCGCTCTTGGTCGGCATCTCATAGTATCAGACAAGAGAGTGTTTTTATACATGGAGGTGTGTGGCATGTTCACCGTTGTTTTAGCTAAGGTTCACATTATATACAGCACCGTTTCTCATTACTTATTTTTAATCTTTACGATTATATGTGTACAGCGAGCTCCTCGGAACCCCCTCTTGTTGGTGGATGGTTCACATTTCCTGTGACACGATTCTCATTATGAAATTATCCCATTATATACAGGGTTAATAAAAAGTCTGGAGACCCCAGACTAATATTGTAATGGCTCACACGAGAAAAATTAAACTCGCCACACATTTATGTTATATTATGAGGTACTTTTTGGGCATAATTACTGCTTCATTCACAAACCCAAAATGGGAGATTTTGGGGGCAGCTCAAAAAATTTAAATGTAAAGCCCCATCAAGTGACCTGTCATTTTCAAGCCCCTGATAAAAAAAACAAACAACGCAAACTAGAGGTCTCTATCTTAACCCAGTAAAAAATGACTGCCAATTAAAAATTGTATAAGCCAGAATAAACTACTTACTACATAGGAATAACTAACTTTTGGGGCAGCTAAAAACTGTCACTTTTAATTTTTCTCGTTTGAGCCATTACAATATTAGTCTGGGGTCTCCAGACTTTTTATTAACCCTGTATAAAACGTTCCTATGCTACGAGTATTGTTTTCTGCCACAAGCCCGGTGACGAACCGTGTTGTGTGTTAAGTTCATCTCAGCTACCGGACAGTGTTAATATCACAGAGTTAATATCTACAGACTGCCCACGATATCAGCTCAACCGATGACCATCTTGGAGACTAGTAGCTTCCCTCTCTCCTTGGAACTTGGTCTCTATTCACTGATTTTAATAATTAATTTACTGTATTCATGCTACAGTTTTCTCCCATATGTTACCATATTCCCCTCATATCCCATAAATTACTTGTTTCGTTTTTACTCTAGCGACTACACATTGCTGATTCTCTGCGGACCAGACTTTTAAATATCACACAGACATACTATCCTCAAATTGAATTTAAATTTACTGCTTTTCGTTTTAATTCACTTTTCTGTTTCAAAATGTATTCACTTCCATGAGGTTCACAAATGCTTTTTACCATTATATACTTTAATTCTGTATTATAACTTAACTACTAACGTATCAATAGCTTAATGAAAGATCTTTGCTTGGTGAAACATCACAACTATTTACACGATATCCACTGATTAGTGGTATAAATTTACGATTGATATTTTACCCCACGTGCTAGGACAGTAAATTTGCAAAAAGTGTCTCATTCTTCAAAAAGTTTTGTTGACCCTACTAAGCTCATGTTATGTTCACGTGCGATATGAAACTTTACATAAACTGAAGTTTCTTTGATATAATTGTTGATCGATCACGTTGACTGTTACTACCAACTGATGTGAAACTTCGATCGCAGTTGTTTGATTGATTGTTTACTTTGTAAAACAGCAACTGACGATTTACGGATTGGCAATATTACGCGTTATAAACAATAATTGCTAGACCGATACGAGTAATAATCGATGATATTTGTAAAATAAAACTACATGAAATCCTAATGTCAGACACAAGTTGAAGAAATTACTACTATAATTACATGTCTGGTTGTGGTTCAAGAATTAAAACATAAAGTAGTTCGGTCTTTAAGTAATTTTACATATTATACAATGTTACAAATCTTTTGATCCAACAGTTGTTGTCAACAGATTCACACTTCTGTCCTTGTAGACATGTTTAATATCATGTTAAAGTAACTTCCCTGTAACAGAAAAATACCTAAAACTATAATACCTTGCTGTCCATTAACTGTTTTCGTTTTGTAACTGTTTTGGCCAATAACCGAGTTAATTCCGTTGAAAAAATCCGTGTAAATCTAACTCTTGATCTTAGATAATTGTACATTTTATAGTTAAATTTAAAGTATTTTTTGGCCCTGATGTCGGAGAGTGAAACAGTTTTTAAGTACCTGTGAAATAACTATAATTTCTCTCCAATATTTATTTACATGCTGAATAGTTTCAACAATTTCGATGATTTCAATTGAACTGTTTTACACCAGTGTGGAGGAATCCTAAAGTTAGCTTTTCAGTTAAAAAACTTAACTTTCAGTTAAAATGTAATAAATTATGGACCTTCATGTTTTGAAGCGGTAATAGGCATTTTACATGCATATCATTTCAGTACTTATGGTTAAGAGCTTTAGATGTTTAGAGACATTGCTAATGCCTTTTGCTGCAATGCATTTCTTGTGGGAATTTTCGCAACTTTAGACACCAGAGTGGTGGACCCTGAAGTCAGAACGAAAATAGGACACAATTTAAACATACGTACTCATCATAAAATCATGTAAAAAAATATACTCATCTAATTTTTGTATATTTTTATCACCAATCGCATATTACTTATGCATCACAGTTTGGATCAAAGGTTGATTCTCATTCAAAATGCATTATCCATAAAAATCACATAAGTTGTCATATGTTTTTATTGATCACAATTTACCACTTTCATTTTCTTTTGCTACGGAGCGGCGGCGCGGGCCCACTGTACTCACTTGAAGTAGAGGAACGAACAATTTGTTCAATCGTGTTAAATACCCGGTCTCTTCGTTTGTTTTCTTCGGCTACTGTAAATATGTCATCCTACATTGAAAAAGTAAACCAATTTCATAAATTACGTTCCATGTACACACTCACAATTCTGTTTCTTAAGTAAATCCACTAATTGGTTTGAATTCGTCACTACTGCCATATATAATAAAGATAAACACTATTCGTCATTACTATGACATGACACTACGACAGCTGATATTTGTCTCAGCAGAATACGATATTTGTTTGTATTGTAAATACTATAAAACTGTGAATAATGATGAAGTTTGTTACTCGTATTTGCATTTTCAAGTTTACATAAGAAATATTTGATCGTTTATGCACCCTTGTCTTTTTGTATCATAAAAACTCAAAATTAATTCTCAATTGTAGAAAATAACATATTAAAACTTATATATTGTATTGTATTACTTCCTGTTTTAGCTTTTTAAGTGAATTTTCTATAAAATTTAAAAGAGAATGCAATAAAGAAAGCTTACCTCATCGTTTATGGAATTGCTTTGTTCATAAATTACAATTTAAAGACAGGCATTGAAATGGTGCTGAAGTGAAACATTTTGAAACAAATATTGTAGAGAATTAATCTTTTTCTAATTATGAATATGTACCTTTTCATAAAACACTATTAAAGGATTTCCTATTATCTCTCTAAGTTAGCCTCAACTGACCGTTTTATTCCTAACAATTGAAATGGCCTAACTAAATAAAAGTTTTAACAAGACATTTGCTCATATGTCATGAGGCTTTAATACGAGTACATTAGACCTACATAACATTAGAACGTGTCTTCTGGAACCATCTAGCATTAAAATGCTCACCACTGATCTCTGGTTAACGTAACCTTTTCGGCCTCTGGTTCTCGTAACTCATGTCTGAAATATAAATATTTATGTTGCTGAATCACCCATATCTGAAATCCTCTGATCTCTCATGTACTAAAATGATTCTGAGCACTGGACTGCCAGCCTCTGGTCTCTGATTTATGTACAGCGACCTAATCTCTAAACGTTCCCACCCTCCAACAATATTTTCGTTAGACAAAACATGATACTTCAAGAAAAGATTTTAATACTTATCCTTATGGATTGATTGAATTTATAGAAATCAGGTACTACATTTACTTACTGCCTTTACAATGACGTGTGGAGAGTATCTATTAGAAATTACACCATACTTACGTCGCGACGTTTTACAACTTTGATAAATTCTTTCTGTACCTCAGTCTAACTATTTAATAAAGCCACAGTCATTATGCCATTTATATCATATTGAGGTTTATGTAGTTACTGTAGTCTTAGTTATGGTGATAGGTCGTACTTGATATTTGATGTATTGATTACCTGATTTATCATACCCTAGTGACATCATAAATATGTATGTGCCATTTGCATACTTATGGTGGCTTTGAGGGCTCAATCTGGTAACGCCCCAATATTAGTTTTATCAAACTTACAAGACAAACTGTTCTTGAAGACAAAGTTAGCTTGAAACTTTATTAGTCTTTTTATAAAATCATTCTCCTGAAAAATCTTACAGTAAAAAAACAAATATTGTATGTCTAATACATTATTTACATATAGCCATTCCTAATGTTTAATATATCAAGAACGGTAACTGTGCTGTATATATTTTTTAATTCATTCATTGATTCAGATTTTTTTTCAGTTGATAATTAAGAGTAGCCAGGTAGTTGGTATGGAGCTGGCCAGCTACGTTAGTGTATATAGTAGGTATACAGAATAGAACCTATACAGGGTGTCCAGCAACCATTCGAACAAACTTTGCCACATTGTTCAGCAGGCCAAAACTAACAAATAATGCAATATAATAGGTGCCCTATTTCACTTCGTTTAGCGTCTGTCTGTCTGTATGAGTTTTTTGGGAAAAAAATTACTACTCAAAAACCACTTAAGATACAGAATTCAAACTTAAAAGTTATGTTAACCTAGTGTTGGTCCTTTTCAGTGAAAAAAAAATAAAACAAATAACTCATTGCATTTCAAAATGGCGGCCGTTCAAAATTTTCAAATTGTATTAGCTTTGAAACGGCTACTTTGACAACAAATTCACCTGGATAACTTTTTTTAGCATATTTTATTACAAATTCAACAAGTTTTGTTTCAAAAAGATTGAATAACAAATAACTGAGTTACAGCACCAAACGTAAAAACAGGTAAAATCCATGCATTACAAGTACATACAACAATGTAGTGGATTTTTACGAATAAACTTTTTAAGGTTCTTTATTAAAATACTGAACAATTATTATAACCTAAAAAAAATATTACTATCATTTTTGTTCCATTTACAGTAATCAATGTGTTACACACACACACACCGCAAGAAGTTGGTGTCAGATTAATCAACAGGCTCCCTGAAGAAATCAAAATTTCCAATAATCAAAATCAATTTAAAACGCGTCTCAAGCTCCTTTTGGAGTCCAAGGCTTTCTACTCTGTTGATGAATTCATGTCAAGCCGCTGGGATATTTGAGATTGCTGGATCTGAGGTCAATGCGATTGTGACCTGAATGATTGCAAGAATTGTGAGTGTGAGGTTGTGTGAATGTGTGGATGATCTCGTGTAAATGGACTTATAAAAACTGTTGACGATTGCGATACGATGTAAAAATTGTTAAAAGAATGCAATAAAGAGATTATTATTATTATTATTACACACACACACACACACACACACACACACACACACACACACACACACGCACGCACACACGCACGCACGCACACGCACGCACGCACACACACACGCACACACACACAAATAAAAAAGAAACAAACTATTCACAATGCTCTTAAAAAAACAATAGCATAATATTACATGAAAACAGCTGACCAACAATCAGCAACCAAATCAGGTGTTTTAAATGAAGAGAAACTAATAAACAAACTATCAAGACATTGTTGAGCAAGTCTATATTTTAAACGTGATTGTCACTGTTTGAATGTTCAGTTCTTCTTTGTAATTCCTGTTAGTTTTTCCTGTTAATTTAAATTTCTTTTATTACTTTGTTTCTTGTACGATATGAACCGTTTTACTTTTGAAGAGTATGCTGATATTCACTTTGTGTAAGGACTTGCTGGAGGAAATGCCAGATTAGCTAGCAGATTATACAGAGAGCCCTTTCCAGATAGGCTGCACCCAGTTCATAGCGTCTTCAGTGCCGTTCATATTCGTCTTAGGGAAACTGGGCATTTGAAAAATAATGTTGTAGAACGGGTAAAATCGGTACGGACTGTTGATTTTGAAGAAGAGGTTTTATTATTCGTAGAAGAAAACCCCTCCACCAGCGTTCGCGCTATTGATCATAATTTGGATGTATGCAAAAGTTCTGTGTGGAAAGTGTTAAATGAAGAACGTTTGTGCCCTTACAGACATCAGAAAGTACAAGCCTTAGAACCTGCAGATTTTCCTCTCAGGGTAGACTGCTCTCGTTGGTTCCTTGACAAATTAGTTGATGAACCCGATTTTTTAAGATATGTTCTCTTTACTGACGAAGCGTCATTTACTCGAGATGGCATATTTAATAGCCGAAACAGCCATTTATGGGCTGAAGAGAACCCTCATGAAATTGTGCAACGTAAGTTTCAGCACAAATTTTCTGTCAATATCTGGGCTGGAATAGTAGACGGATATTTGATTAGGCCACACATTATACCAAACAGACTGAACGGACCTACTTATGAAGTTTTTTTGAGGGAAATCTTACCTGAGCTTTTGGAACATGTTCCTATTGAAACTAGACAAAGGATGTGGTTCCAACACGATGGAGCACCAGCCCACTTTTCCCTGATTGCTAGACAACATTTGAATGAAGTGTATGGAGATCGTTGGATTGGACGTGGAGGTCCCGTCCCTTGGCCTCCACGGTCACCTGACCTCACACCCATTGATTTTTACTTGTGGGGACACATGAAGCAATTAATGTATACCACTCCCATACAGAATGAAATGGATCTAGTAGCTAGAGTTGTTGAGGCTGCTGCAGTTATTCAAGACAGTAATCCTTTTGAAGGGGTGAGAGAATCGTGCTTACGACGCTTCAGAATCTGCAACGAGTTACAAGGACGCCACTTTGAGCAACGATTATGAAAGTTTTACAGTAATGTAATCATTGATTTCTTAATAAAAAATATCATGTTCAATAAAATTTTTCAAACACATTGAATTAATTACGCTGTTTCACACAATTGCGATGTAAGAAAACCCTATACCCAACCATAACGTAGCCCTATTAACATTTTTTTTAAGATTTAAAAACCAGGATTCACAATTGGTTAAGAACTTTTTTAACATTTACCTTAAAATAAATTTAAAAAATAAATATTAAATTTCAGGTTATAATATTGTTCACTATTTTAATAAAGAACCTTAAAAAGTTTATTCGTAAAAATCCACTACATTGGTGTATGTACTTGCAATGCATGGATTTAACCTGTTTTTTACGTTTGGTGCTGTAACTCAGTTATTTGTTATTCAATCTTTTTTAAACAAAAATTTTTGAATTGGTAATAAAATACGCTAAAAAAAGTTATTCTGGTGAATTTGTTGTCAAAGTAGCCGTTTCAAAGCTAATACAATTTGAAAATTTTGAACGGCCGCCATTTTGAAATGCAATGAGACATTTGTTTTATTTTTTTCACTGAAAAGGACCAACACTAGGTTAACATAACTGTTAAGTTTGAATTCTGTATCTTAAGTGGTTTTTGAGTAGTATTTTTTCCCCAAAAACACATACAAACAGACAGACGCTAAACGAAGTGAACCTGTTATATTGCATTATTTGTTAGTTTTGGCCTGCTGAACAATGTGGCAAAGTTTGTTCGAATGGTTGCTAGACACCCTGTATAAAAGAAATATATTTTAACATTCATTATTAGAATATGCTAATTAACTTTATTTTAGATATATGTTTTTTCTTGGTAAACTGGTCAAATGTACTAGCTATTGATTGCCAAGGTTTGTTATAATTTATTAGTTTTAAATGTTTTAGCGTGTTTCGATTCATGGCCTCAGTACTATGGACTCAATACACTCCTTGTATGTTTTGCTTTCTGAGAATTTCGTGGCACAGCAATAACTCTTTACTTGCTTTATATGCTAACTTTGACAGCATGTGACAGTGTTCTTCCATCACTTGCTATTAAATCAACATTTCATATATATAGTTTAACGCATTTGGGTTTTTCATTTCTCGTGGATATTACTAGGCATCTATTAATGTGAATACACTACTTGAAATCCAAGTTGAATTTGAGAATATAGTCTTTTGACCTCTAAATACACCGTAATATTGACGTTTTGTATCCTACATAGGTTTTTATGTATTTTTGTATTATTTTTACACAGTAATGTTTAGGAAAATGGAAAACATCCATATATCATCAGAGGCTTCAGCTTGATAAAATTACAGTAACAGATTTAATGAATCCAGTTACTTACAGAGTTACAGATATAAGGGGAATTTTCGAACTACAACATAACTATGCTTATCTAAATAACCTTAGGAGCCTTAAAACAAGGGCTCTCAAAGGAGAGGGGTTTAACTTCCTAGGATATAAAGAAATTTAACATATATAACCCTTGTTGTTTTTAACTTTAACTTGTTATATGCAATTGTAAAATATTGACCCTGTCATACATACTATAGTTTTATATATATACTATCGTGAATGGACATGACTTCTTTATTGCTTTACAGCAATATGTACTGAATTTAAAAAAAAACTTAATGTCTTATATACAGTAAATATTTAAAATTACCCAGGTTATTCTTTTGTTTTCGAAATTACTTCCTTGTTTCCAATCCTTTGCAATAAGAAGTTAATCCAGACAATAACTGAGTTAGTCAGGGAGATTTTTATTACTTATGCTACTAAGGTTTGTGTAGCATAATACACAATTAACGTAATGGATAATAACATGTATAAGTTTCCACGATACGATATTCATGATCGATTAAAATATACAGTTTGATTAAATTCCAATTATAGAATTAGTGCTGAGTGAAACTAAGCCTAAAATTGAAACAAAAAAACCGGCATGTTACTTTTTGTAGTCATGTTCTAAGCTAAGCTAGAAATTAGAAATTAAAATTTCTAATCGTTTTGTTTAGCCATACAAAATATACAAAATCAAAATAACTTTCACTTGTAAGTGGACTAATACTGTTAACATTATCTACGATTATGTTATAACCAATAATTTTTAACGCGCAAAATAATGCTGAAGTTTTCAACTGAAAAATCAATATAAAGGTCAACTGAAATATGAGATAACAGATAGATCAAGTTCCTGTTTAAGATTGCTTCCTCAACGCAACAGAGGAAGACAGAAGAAACTGTCTTCAGTGACAGTTACATTAACTTTTTAGTAAAATACTTTATATTTTCGTTTTAATAGGTTTTCAAACTAAATGTCCAAAGTTTCACATGATGACAACTCAAGGCAATATTTTTGGACTGTGTTAATGTTAGAATATTGTTTTGTATCTGTATATTTATACAGACAACGAACACACACTATTCCGTAGTAAATTTGTCACACGTAACAGCCAATTTGCACAGGGGATTTTACAGTTTACCTGTGTGACATCTCGTTATTGTATGAGTAAACAACTGTTTCACTTAATCAAATATTGGTAGTAAATCTCCATAGAAACTTTCCAACGGAGCATAATTAAAAATCCAAATGTGACATAGGACTTAATCTCTACCATTAGGGGAACTTCACTTAAGTACAATTAAATAAAATGCTGTCTCCTCAAGAACGCTTCATTTTGTGAAGTAGGTCACTCCAAATTAGTTTAGCTTCCAAATTACACCGACGTCAGTTTCAATTTCAACCACAAGATTCTTAGGCTCGTTCCTCGATAGCAAAAAAATAATTTTTAGACACTTTCAAAATAAAGTTCTACAACACAGAAAATATTTCAAAATAAAGCTTATTTTTACGTCCAATATCATAAGAGCTAAGAGCACGTATATAAATCCTATGCAAATTAATACTTCTAGTAACAATATAGTTACCACTATTACAAAGACAAAGGTCGTTGATAACGTTGGAATATCGTTATTGTTCACTTCTATAGAATCTATCCAAACTTCGATATCAGATTTTCTTCATTTTATCCTAACAGAAATTAATCGAGAGAGAGAGAGAGAGTATACTGCTATTGCATAGTAAATTAGGAGTGCCGATAGTCAAGCGATCTATAACTTTGGACCTTGTTAAGAGAGCGGAGGTTCAATTCCTGCCTGTGCCCTTAGCACTTTTTTTCAGTAAGTTACCATCGACCTTGTATTCACTCACCTCTAATCTGATAAAAGCCTTGCATAGGCCAGTGGCGCATGAGGACGGGCAGAATTAGGCTTAAAAGTGGATATGTACCTTTTTTGTTTACGAAAAATACATTTTTGCAAGTTATTCTTTCGTTTTGTAATTTTCTGTATTGGAAAATTGTGTTCTGCACAGACCAATGTTGGGCAGCTTTTGCTAAAATTAAGCGAGAGTTTTTATTGTATATCCTGGTATTTTAAAACGTATGTTCACGTTTGTTCTAGTGAAATTTCTAAATATAGCCTACATAAACATTTTCAAAAACTGCTCTATTCAATTTTACTTAATTTTAGTCATTTCATGTTTGACAAAACGACAAAATCCACACTTGTCTTCTTTAATAAAATATTAATTTAAATTTTTCATAAAACTCACGCAAATACACAATAAAACCTTAAACATCAGTACGTAGAACACATACAAAAAAGATATATATTTTTACAGTTGAAATTGATATGTATTTTATAATATGTACACGGATTGTGAATATAAAAAATGGAAACCGGGAAAATTATAACTACGAGTATAACCTTTTATCCCATCTCAATGTTTCATGGCATGTGTGCTTTTTATTGACATAGATGATTGTACGATAGTGCGCATACGACAAAATACAAACTACTATGTACATGGAGAAGAAAGCTAATGCTGTACTTTGGCAGTGTTTACTAAATACAAGGTAGATTACTCCAACCACGCGTTGCATAACAGACATCGCTAAGGAAAGAATGAGAAAAAATTTCCAATCAGGGAAATGCTCGATCTTACGTATACAGAAATGAAGCTTCATGTAAAATTTCATATCTTTGGACAATTCGTTCTCAACCGTATTTTAGCACTCAATATGAGAATGGTTCATCAATAAACCGAACACGTGTTCTCGGTGTAAGAGCAGAATACACGTCATCTCCTATTATCTACCAACCCGTCCAAGTGTCTCCACGTTGCTGGTAGATATTAAACATTCCTTCCGGTAGATAGCTATCGTCACGTCCGGTCCTTGGAGCTCAATGTCACTTGAGTGGAAATAATTTAGCAGTAGGCTAGGTCTTATAAATAATCGTACGGCGATACAAAATATGTGTGTGTGTGTGTGTGTGTGTGTTTTTAGCATTTTTTTTTTAATGTATAATGAATAAGAATAGGTGTCGCCTATACACTTTCTAGCAGTATTTTTATTTTTTCTTAGGAAAGAATTTTCAAACTACCATCCGACTTGCGAAAGTAATGTGTAGGCACTGTCAATGAGTTAAATTATTATGGTTCATTATTTCATTTATTCCGATTTCGTTATGTAAATTACTTGAAACATCGAAAGTAAGAAAGTAAAATTTGTTAATACAAAATAGTAAATTTATTTTTACCCATGGCTAAGTTTTATACAATTTCCATTTTATTTATTCTGAAATTAATTAAAAAACTTAATTTTCCAAAATTAATTTGTTAAGTAATTTATTTCGTGTCTTGTTTCAGAAAATATAATTCTATTATTAAGATTAAAACATATTTTGTGATGGCAAGAGTTTGAAACTGAATTGAATTCGAAATAAGTGACTGGCCATTTTTATTGAAAATTGATTGAGAGTTCCGAAATATATACACCAATAGCTAGTATGTAACACTTTACATGTGTTAAAATTGTTAAAAGCTTATATTGTCTAAAGGACTTCACCTTAGTGTTGAAATAAGTGATTGAATATATTAAATAAATAACTCACTTTATTTTATAGTTTAAAAACTCACCTTAAACTATTTATTCAGATAAGTATTATCTGTTTAGAATTTACTTCGAGAAAAAAGTAATAAATAGCTGAACTTTATATGATCAGATGTGTAATAGAGGTGTGTAAAAAAATTTACAACGAACTAACAAGGAATAGTAAAATATATTAATACCGAAGTATTTCTCAGTAGATCCCATTTCTTAAGCGTATTACTTGATACTTGATACTACATTTTCATGTTTAAATATTCACACATAAGTGAGAGAATTTTAACAGTATGTAGCTTTATGTAGCAAGTGTCTGTCAAATACATACACAAGCTGTTTGTCAGCAGTTCCTGATCAATACTGTAAATAACATGGCTTGTGTATTTATTGTTAGGTATTGAATGGTTGGTAAACTCGAACCGTATTGTTGTCTAGGTCCAAGGACTCCTTTCTTCAAATTCTATACTAGTAAAGTATGAAAATAAAGTAACCCATGATTTTAGCATATTTCGTAAGAAAATGAACTAGAATGCTTTATCAAATATTTATCATACAAAAGTAACACATTCATACTCATACTTGTAAAATATAAAACTCAAATTAATTATGGAGTTCTTACTACTGTTATTCGTTATACCAATCGACTGATATAAACATCTATAGTACGATATACATCACCGTAAGCCAGTCCGTATGAGCAGTTACCGCACCCACCCCCCCCCCCCCCAATATATCGTTACCACATTGTCGTAACAGCTGATTCTCAGTACGAGGCGATACGACGATGTCTTGCTTCATTCTGGTTGTTGACACCAGTTTTGTTCTTCGACGTTCGATTATTCTGCATAGATTTTTATTATTATTATTATCTGCTCACGTTCTGTGTCATAGTGTAAACACATGTTAACTTATATCGTTAAAGTAAATTATTGAGAAAGATAGATGAGTAGTTAAGATGAGAATACGGTCTCTCGATTGTTGAATTCAATCGATTATCCAATCACTAGTTATTCTTTCGTATGGTAACACCGCGCTGCAACATACGTTTGCATTATTATATATCGGACTTTGAACTTTGGAAGCTCGTGGAGTAAATGTATTTCATATCCACAAAAGGCGGACCTCGAGTGTAAATGCTCTTAATTTATATCAAAATTGTATACAAAATTACATTTTTAGATACATAAGCTCGCCGTACATAAATCAAGTTAGTCTTTTAATAAAATAGATAATACAAATAATTTCCCCTCCCGCACTTTGTCACCATATTTCAATATCTCCAAAGAGTAAAGAAAGACAACTGATAGTTAATTGGTTTATCATTACTGGTATGACAAGTACGTACGTAGTCTATAAATACGGAGTATCAAATACGTCTGAAACCGTCCCGCAACTGTTAAAAGATTACTGACAAGAATATAACACTTGATTTTATCAATATTTTACTAAAAAATCCACATTTCAAAGCGGCTGTAATTTATCTTACATTTAATTAAATACATTTATTAAACCTTTAAATGCCGCCGTTTTGGTTATAATTAACTAATTGAAGTCCGCTTTGCTGATGTACAACTTATGTTTGCTTGTATTTGAGTTTTGAAGTCTTGATTCTTCTAAGGTATCCCTGATGAGCTGAAGTGGTTTTAGATGTGGATTTTTATTATCATATTAATAATCCCCCTGAAGAGTGGTATATTCATAATTGAGGTTGTAGCAGGGAGGCCGGGTTTAGACTTAGTTGACGCTTAACGTACTTAATTATAAGTCCATCAAAAACCATGAAAGATAGGGTCATAACTTTAAAACATTGGTTTAATAAGTGTACGTTGTGGCCTAGAGGCACACACTAATCAGGGTTGTTTTCTCTCCAACATCAGGGCTCTACCCCAATGGCCTTTAAAGTTGTGAAAATTTCAATAATAAATGCATTGCTATTAAAATCAAAGAACTGTTACTACACGTAATCAACTCTTAAGGACAACAATATATTTAGTTAAATTTAACGACCATTTTAAGTTTGTTTACATGTATAGTCTTAAAAGGATAGAACAAGCTTGATATAAACAATATCTCTTATTTCAACATTTTTTGCAATAGCTGTTGATTAAAGAACTCATCCAGATAAGAAAATTAAAAGTGTTAGTAAAATTATACATTTTAACTGTAAATTTTAGAAAATATTAAGTATGAAGTGCTTGATCAGCAGATATAAATGACAAAGTTACTATCAAACTTTTAATACTGTTATAAAAACGCCGTTAGCTGTTTTTTGACAGAAGTAAGCTTTTCAGAAATGCAAATGAATTCATTTTCCTGATTGTGACAACCAAAGGAAGCTCATCTATGGCACTAAAAATACCTTTGACTGGAATTATATTACAATGGCCGAAAGCAAACCAAACCAAAGCATCGTAAATGTAATTAATTCGAATCAGAAGTGTAAAGTTTTAATTATTAGTAATTCCCATTTTCCTTAAAATCTAAAGCTCTTTCGTAATTTATTACGTCTTAAGTGCATTAACTTAAAAACTTAAGATTTTTAAATAGACGCATAATACAAATAATTTCCCTCCCTCCCCACTTTGTTTTCATGTTTCAATATCATTATCATCACCATGTGAAGAAAGATATTTAACTGGTCGTTTAGTTATTCATCGTTACTGGTATGACAAATACATAGCCTAACATAGTTCAATTGTTTATGAAATCCTTGGAGCTATTCAATCGAACATCATGAAATATTGGTAAGAAATTCCAGTTAATTTACACGTAACTATAAAAACTATTTCACTTTTCGATTTCAGGGCCCTAAAACACTGCTCTCTAAACTTACAACTAAAGTGAACCAGGATTGGAATATCTTTTAGTAACTATCATTTAACTCAGATTTTTTAGAATGTAATTTAAAACAATATGAATATGAATGTACTTGAAAAGCCATGGTGTCCCTGTTTTGTTCAGAAGGAAACTTCGTGCGAAGCGGATACTTGATGTTTGTTAACATAATAATATATTATTTCTTTAATCGAAAGGCCATCTTGAAACATCATAAATGTTAACAACTTTAAATACATATTATTCGTTTTCTATAAATGTAGCTACATAGTTTTAAGAGCACTATTCTGTAAATGTGGTGATAACTTAAGATATAATGTTGCGTACGAAAATAAAAGCCATTCGTTACAGATCGTTTTAGTCTGTGTTATGAAATAAGCAAGTAAACGTTTCACAGATATAATGAAACTTTTATCCCGACGGAATGTGGTCGACAAACTTCTTCAGAGCACATTAAATACAACAGTACAGATATAACTGTTCCTACGTCAACAAATTCACTGTGAGTTTGGTTTTATTTTCCCTAATTTAACAAGTTGAACTGACTCCCAACCGTGGTAGGCTATATATTTCGACTAATCTGTAGATGTACGAGTATGTACTCGTCTCCCTTCTATTCCTCATATCCACTTCACATTATATAACCCGTGTTATAACCTGCTTCAACAAGTCTGTCAGAGTGCTCATACAGTCAAACAGGCGCGGAGATGGTGAAAACCATCTATCGAGATTGGCGAGGTTCTTTTGTAACGCTTCCCAAAATTTACATTTACAAAGAAAAACTCTTCTAATGTAACAGTTTTTACGTTGTCTTTTCGACCAAATTTCTTTTTTGTTCTTTTTTCGCTCGGCTTTGAAGTGCTAATTCCTCTCCGTGGATGTCGTCTTCAAAATTCAGTTCAGTCCAACAAATACTTAAAATTTGTAAAATTATCCCTTCAACTCAAAATTACTCATTTTGGGTTTTCAGTTTTTTAAACACATATTATCTATGATAAACCAGGCACATCTATCAAGAACTCGTGTTGAAATATTGAGTGATAATTATTAAAATAGATTGAATTTTTTTACTACTTTTATTCGTCCTATAAAGCGAGTGATTCACGTAGGATTATCGGTGGAGAAAAGAACAATGCTGACTATCTTGTTGATTCAATGAAATTAGGCAGTTTCGAGCTATACAAAACTTTACTTAAACCACAAAATAATTATTAAGAAATATGGACAGTGCATTATCATTTCGCTAGTCAAGGAAAAGTACGTTTTTGCTTATCCATGTGTAGTTATTTGAGTATATTTATGTATTACACAAAAACTTTATAATACATAAATACAATTACGCAAGACAACATCACCAAGTCAACTAGTCACCAAGGGAGTAAGTATATTAGGTTATTTTCCTTATGGAAATACTAATAAGGAATTATGGGATCAAAAATGCTTACTGCTTACACAAATAATATGTTTGAATATCACAAGCCTAATAATCGTGTTGGCAATTGGTCTCTAAAGGGCATTAATGCTATCCCTCGGAGCTCAGGTGTAATTATTCACTGAATAATTAATTATCTTTAATTACATTTCGACTCGATCGTCTACCATGGTCATCTGATAGGGCTAACCAGGGTAATATGTCTGTTATGTCATTTAGAGTCATTTTAATGTAAAAGGAAAATTGTAACATTATATACTATGTGTTGCAGGACTTATAGAAAACTATTATATCATTAATAATCCAATGACCAATAAAAATCAAGAATGTGCATGATTTAGTGAGGACTAAACATTGAGTATACTAAATCGTCATTGGTTTGCTGTTGAAATCTAGTTATCAGTGATAAAGTCCGTCCCATCACCTCTCAAGGATTGGTACAGACGTCAGATGTCTCAGATTGGTGATTAACAACCATCTAATTATGATATAAATAATCTGGATGACCCCCAACCGATCATTAAATCCGACCGCCAAGAATTAAGGATTCTTGGCCAGAATTAATTAGCCCAGTCAGAATTAAGTAAGTAACTAAAGTTAAACCCAACTACTTACTACTACTTGTAGTTAAACTCAAGTAAGTTATTTACATCTGCGTTAATCATCTAAGGTTTCTCTTGCTTCATTTTATATTCCGTCCTAGTTGGTTGCTGTGCTAAGACCCGAATAAGTAGAAGTTTTAGTTAATCGGTGTAAACTAGATCGAGGTTAAGTGCGTCTCCAATTGCAAACAAATGGTACATCATAACCTTTACATGAAGTATTACATTAGTGAATACTGAGGTTTCTATGTACAAACGGAAAAGCCCTAACTGGCTCACTGGTTTACTCATGAATGACATGATTGATTCTCTCTCTCTCTCTCTCTATTCTTAGACACATAAAAAGATAGTACAATATTTAACAAACGCGTGATCTCGATCTCAAGCAGATAAAGTAAGGCATTCTTATGTTGACACGATAATTTTAGAGGTCATTTTGTGAAGATCAGTTTTTAAAGTTCCATTTGTGGTTTTCAATACTAATAGAAACTGTTAACTACAAAGATGTAATCAACCGTACAAAATTGTATTAACCACCTTTTCCTGTAGTTTCATGACAATAAAACCATATTGTTCATAAACATCCAATACCATATCAAACGGACTTTTTAAAGTTGACTATTTGTGTAAACATCATAAATGTAGACCTATAACATATATTTATGCTCAGTTTCATAATTCTGGTATAAATAGAGGTTATAGAGCGATACGTTTTTTAGTGAAACCATTAGTGTATTAGTATTGCTTCCAAAAGTACACGAGTACTGTTCGCTGTTGATAAAAAGTTCCCCGACAAACTTCTCGATACGGAGAGACAATATGCAGTGACAATTTCTCACCTAACCAATATTTTAATGAAGTATTGATGGGGAATACAATTCGCTTTTAATTATTACTTATTCAATAGCGACCCCATTGCTACGACCCTCCAAGCCCTAAACTTAACAACATCATTTTTATTTACCAACGTAATGAGTACTTTATGAGTACCTTTAAGAACGTTTTAAGTTTGGCAATAATTGCAGGTCATGCCATATTCAAAGTCACAATATCTAATAGATTAATGAATCTCCAAATATCCCTCACCATTGAGGAAATTTGGTTCTGTTCAGGGATATCTTTCATATTGTCAAATATCAGACAATGGTCACAGTTCATTTACACAATTTATATACTTACGTCCACTAGTATTTATTTGCTAATTATTTAAAATGTTTACGTGTGTATACATGTTTAATAATAATACAATTAGAACATTATATCACTTATAAACAGTTTTACCACGATTTCGATAACATAGTTTAGTTACTTTTCTAACAGATAAATGCTATAAATTATAGAGCTTTATATCTAAACCACGTATATGTGTCCTCACTTAAATATTTTATTGCGTCCTGGACGTAATCAAAACTGTCTTCCGGCGGTGATGATAATAATAACATTCTTTTTTATTCGCATTACAAAATACATATTAAAACATTTTCACATTTATGTTCTACATCTGTAGTTACTATGCAAGATATAAGTAGGATATGGGGATATCATGTAATCGTGAACACTTCACTGTAACTAACTGTCATTTATTTACTTATTTAACTAAATATTTATTACAATAAAAAGAGATTGTGACACATGAGAATTGCTTCATTCTTGTGTAACGTAAAATATCAAACACAGTTCGAAGGGATTTTTAAATTATGGTCTAAAATATCAGTGGAAAAGTACTGTTAATAAACATTTCTCATGAAATATGAACTTTTAGGGTAAAGTAAACCTTTCATCAGTTTGCAAAGATTGAGGTTAAACTCAGCTTAAGTCTAGGGTATTTACTTTCTTTACAATTACCAAACTGTCTGGAACTGTAGCGGTTTTAAACTGTTGTACCTTATAACGCATACTGTATATGCAAGGGCATTTTAGAGATGTATTGGAATTTTAAGACTTGTTTAATTCACAACCTAACTGTACAGTATATAACTATAATAATATAATATCTTTGCTGTTAGTATGTTTCTTTTTAATTAGGTAAACATAAATACCATGATATACGAAAAGGTTATTTGTATGTTTACCATACAATCTGTATAACTATTTTTTATTTTATTTTGTAACATACGATCATAATAGACTGCAATAAGTTGAAATTAACTTATTCTAAGTCCAGGGAAGGAAGTATAACACAGGACAATGGAGAGAGCTTCTGTAGCAGACAATTTTGTACTACCTAATACAGAAATAAAACCTTTAACAATAAGTTTTTTCATACTCTATAGTATTTACAGTATTTCCTCGGGTATTAAAATTGTAGGAATATGCTACATTACGTGTCGTGTAACATACTTTGCTGAAGTTGCATGCAAAATGTCAAGTCTGTAGCTCATTTCTTCTACGTGTAGACAGACAGCGTACAGAAAATACATGTTTACATCTACCGGCAGACAAAAAATAAATTGTATCGTACAACAAAGTGATAGGCTTCGATTACACAGTAAGTTCAGTAAAATTTGTTTTGATGTATTCCTTAACTGATGCCATAGGAAGCGACTAAAAGTTTTCAAAGGAAATGTTTTTACCAGTTCAAACCAGATAATTTAACTTTCTGGAAGTATTTGTCATGAAATATATAAAATCTGAACTCTATTATTCTGATTCTACGGTAATTAGATGTTTGCCCTTATGCTTGTTATAAAAACTAAAATCAATTTGGAAACATAATGCATAAAGCGAGCACGACCAGCTTGTGCAAACTTACATTTAAAGTCGTGTTTACTTATGGATTGACGGATTTCGTTGAAACAAGTAGGCACCGTTGGAATTGTAATGAAGTTGTTAAAATAGTTGGTGTCTAGTAAATTATTTATAAGCATATTGGTTTTTTGTTATTTGGCTTTAAAAAGATTTAACAGTCGCCATTTGGTTAATATTAAAGAAAATTACACAATTATTTTTTTTATTTTCTCTTATTGATTTAAACCTATGTGCTAAATTAGGTTTCTTTAGCTTAACAACTTTTAGATATAATTTTGTTTATAAATAATACAAAGTGGCAGCTAGCGGTTTAACGAGACATTTCTCGCGTGTGTTTATAAGCATAGGTCGAAAATGTGTCATTTAGCCTCTAGCCGCCATTGTTTTAAAAAAATATTATCTCTACAACTATTAAAGCTATACAAACCAAACGTAGGTATCAATAAATAAGATAAAACAAAAAATCCGATTTGCTTTAATAATAACAAAATGGGGGTTGTTAAAAATTGTCCAAGTCAAATAACAAAAAATACAGTATAGTTATAAAACATTTATAAAATATAATTTTTTGAATTTTTTCACAAAAAGCTGATGCCTCTTAACTGTAACATGTTTCTTCCCGGTTAATGCAAGTGTTCTTAAAAAGTGGTCATGCTTGCTTATGCATTGACAGGTTTCGTGGATAAAAGTACTGTTGGAATTGTTATGTTCTAAACAATATATAGCAAAATATGAATAACAAATTTCTACATTTATGACTAAACCATCTTCAGGACGTAAAACTAAATATCATAAATAGGGCTATAAGAACATAGAAAACAGAACCTCAACCCAGGAAATCAAATGGCGCAGCATCTGGTGCTCAAGGGCGAGATGTGTTTCTACACTAGTTAAACAATATAAAATATCTATATTTTAAATCGGTTCTAATGAACCCAGATAGATTTAAAAAAACTTGAAAAATTCATAGTTATTTGAAAAGTGAATAAGCAATACTCGCATAACTACTCCTATCCTTAGTCATTAAATAAAAAATAATTAATAAATTTGCATAAAATTAGAAAAAAAACATACGAAAAACTTTAATATTAACTGTATTTGTAAGTCTCATGATCAGAAACCCAACATTATAATTTTAAACCGGACATCGCTGCCTGCGGTTACTCTTTATCAGTGGCGAGTGATAACCGGAGCGGCGGGTGGTCCCGTCATTTACTGCACCAATGGCAGGGTCATCTCGTGTCAGCCTGTCGATTCAGCTGTTAACAAAACGGTCCCCATCTGTCTTTTAATCCACAACATCTCTACACCTCTGTCACTCGTTTATCGAGGGTTATGACCTTTCAAGAATGTATTTATTGATATCTATGCTATGTATATTAAAAAAAAGGCAAAACATCATTTGGGTGCTCGTATATAAACATTGTATAAATATTTTATATGAAAGGTGTTGACACAGGAGTTAAAGACCTTTCATGTATCCACATCGATCATATATTATTTGGGATGCTAGGGAAACGCTCATCCCTCACCAAGTACAATGTCACTTGACTGATCACCCCACTATTGCTTTTTCACTGAATGGTGCCAACCTACGTGTAAAGACCAACTAAAATTCTGGTAAAATGTTTAACAATAAAGGCTAAATATTCACCCCCTTTTTGTGGCTAGTAACCACTATTACACGTATTTTGTCTTCTAAAAATGACAATGGAAATTTGACAGTACAAAACAAATTGATGAGTAATCAATAGAATTCTCATTTCCGAAATCAAATTTAGACATTTTCACTTTTATATCATTTAAACTTAAATCTAATCCTATTTTTAGAATATACCATATAGAAAAATTTATCGGATTGTAATTAGAACCAACTCCAATTAGATTTTTTGACATTGCATTTATATTGTATGGAACCCAACAATCACTTGGGATAACGTGTAAAAACAACATGGAACAATTTATTCAAGCTACAGAAAACAAAGTCAGATTTATTTTTAAAGTGAATTTCTAAAAGGCTCTTTCGCCAGGTACGGTTTCCGACTTTACATTGTCTATTTTGCGGAAAGTTAATATTTAGAGTATTTTAACAGCTTTATGGTTGAAGACATTTACTATTATGACAAAAGAATTTAGGGCGACTTTCACTGGTTGACGATTATCGAACACTTACCAGATGAGTTTGGAGTCAGACTAATTAATAGCCTCCCAGAGGCAGTCAAACAATTCGAAACAGTTTAAGGCCCGTGTGTCCTCACATGTGTTCACTATTATGAGCAAATAGAGTAACTACCACTGGCTGACGGTTATGGAAAAATTGGCCAGATGAGATTGGAGTCAGAACTAATCAATAGCCTCCCAGAGACAGTCAAACAAATCGAAACAGTTCAAGACTCGTGTGTCCTCACATGCGGTTCACTATTATGAGCAAATAGATAGAGTAACTACCACTGGCTGACGATTATGGAAAATTGGCCAGATGAGGTTGGAGTCAGGACTAATCAATAGCCTCCCAGAGACAGTCAAACAAATCGAAACAGTTCAAGACTCGTGTGTCCTCACATGCGGTTCACTATTATGAGCAAATAAATAGAGTAACTACCACTGGCTGACGATTATGGAAAATTGACCAGATGAGGTTGGAGTCAGACTAATCAATAGCCTCCCAGAGACAGTCAAAACAAATCGAAACAGTTCAAGACTCGTGTGTCCTCACATGCGGTTCACTATTATGAGCAAATAGATAGAGTAACTACCCACTGGCTGACGATTATGGAAAAATTGGCCAGATGAGGTTGGAGTCAGACTAATCAATAGCCTCCCAGAGACAGTCAAACAAATCGAAAAACAGTTCAAGACTCGTGTGTCCTCACATGCGGTTCACTATTATGAGCAAATAAATAGAGTAACTACCACTGGCTGACGATGATGGAAAAATTGACCAGATGAGGTTGGAGTCAGACTAATCAATAGCCTCCCAGAGACAGTCAAACAAATCGAAACAGTTAAAGACTCGTGTGTCCTCCCATGCGTTCACTATTATAAGCAAGTAGATAGAGTAAGTACCACTGGCAGACGGTTTTATCGAACACTTACCAGATGAGTTTGGAGGTCAGACTAAATCAATAGCCTCCCAGAGGCAGTCAAACAATTCGAAACAGTTTAAGGCCCGTGTGTCCTCACATGTGTTCACTATTATGAGCAAATAGAGTAACTACCACTGGCTGACGATTATGGAAAATTGGCCAGATGAGGTTGGAGTCAGACTAATCAATAGCCTCCCAGAGACAGTCAAACAAATCGAAACAGTTCAAGACTCGTGTGTCCTCACATGCGGTTCACTATTATGAGCAAATAGATAGAGTAAATACCACTGGCTGACGATTATGGAAAAATTGGCCAGATGAGGTTGGAGTCAGACTAATCAATAGCCTCCCAGAGACATTCAAACAAATCGAAAACAGTTCAAGACTGTGTGTCCTCACATGCGGTTCACTATTATGAGCAAATAAATAGAGTAACTACCACTGGCTGACGATTATGGAAAATTGACCAGATGAGGTTGGAGTCAGACTAATCAATAGCCTCCCAGAGACAGTCAAACAAATTCGAAACAGTTCAAGACTCGTGTGTCCTCACATGCGGTTCACTATTATGAGCAAATAGATAGAGTAACTACCACTGGCTGACGATTATGGAAAATTGGCCAGATGAGGTTGGAGTCAGACTAATCAATAGCCTCCCAGAGACAGTCAAACAAATCGAAACAGTTCAAGACTCGTGTGTCCTCACATGCGGTTCACTATTATAAGCAAGTAGATAGAGTAAGTACCACTGGCAGACGATTATGGAAAATTGGCCAGATGAGGTTGGAGTCAGACTAATCAGTAGCCTCCCAGAGGCATTCAAACAAATCGAAACAGTTCAAGACTCGTGTGTCCTCACATGCGGTTCACTATTATGGTCAAATAGATAGAGTAACTACCACTGGCTGACGATGATGGAAAATTGGTCAGATGAGTTTGGAGTCAGACTAATGAATAGCCTCCCAGAGGCAGTCAAACAAATCGAAACAGTTCAAGACTCGTGTGTCCTCACATGCGGTTCACTATTATGAACAAATAGATAGAGTAACTACGCCTGGTTGACGATTATGGAAAATTGGCCAGATGAGTTTGGAGTCAGGACTAATCAATAGCCTCCCAGAGGCAGTCAAACAATTCGAAACAGTTTAAGGCTCGTGTGTCCTCACATGTGTTCACTATTATGAGCAAATAGATAGAGTAACTACCACTGGCTGACGATTATGGAAAATTTGCCAGATGAGGTTGGAGTCAGACTAATAAATAGAATAGAATAGAATAGAAACATTTTTTATTTCCAAAACATATACACCAAGATATTAGATTTATTTACAGTTGATAAATAGTAAATTACCCTTTTACTATACTTACTAAGTGGCGATAAAATAAAACAATTTAATTTTAAGTACAGTAGTTGGATAAATATTATTTATATAATTTAAGTATATAACTCATACTATACTATACTAAACTATATATTACATATTAACATATATTCTACAATGGAAATTAGCCTACACCTACATGGGCAAGCAGCCTGTGCGTAGGCTAGAGTCGTACTAAAAAGTTTATGTTATCTAGATGTCGAAAAAAGTGTTACTGTTACGTGTCAGTGTGTTTTAAGGCATAAAATGTAGAAATTTAGTTGTGTGATGAAGGAGATAAGAGATAATACTGTCGTATTAGACAAAACCATCGGTAGAATTAAGACCACATACACAAGACCGTGATATGACGAGCGCCGGAGGATGGGGAGGGGTCAATGTCAGGTTGGTCCCCAGTCTGAGTGAATGAAAATCTCGGATCCTTGGACTCCAATTTGTAACAACAGTTCTGTGACATTATATTTAAATTTTTTAATACTACCTGATTCAAATAAATTTAAATTCTGAAGTTTGTTGGGTACGTATGTTTCTAAATAGCATATGTGAAATTATAGTAAGAATTGGTTTTTGAAAAGGATTTATCTTATCTAATTACATGAATACCAACATGTTCAGAATATCTTGTTTGGTAAGAGTGCAAAATTTCTGGTAATATTGTATTAGCATTTTTGTAGATGTGAATTAGTAAATTTTTATATATAACTGTCGTAGTGAAAGTAGGGAGGATTCCTGAAAGAGAGACTCAGTTGGATAACGCACATTTTTCCTCAACCCTGCCTTTAGTATACTCTTTTGCGTAATGAAAAGAGGTTCAAGAAGCGTTTTACACGCACCGCCCCACGCAATGTTACCGAAGGAAAGATAGATAAATAGCCTCCCAAAAGCAGTCAAACAATTCGAAACAGTTTAAGGCTCGTGTGTCCTCACATGCGTTCACTATTATGAGCAAATAGATAGAGTAACTACCACTGGCTGACGACTATCGAAAATTTGCCAGATGAGGTTGGAGTCAGACTAATTAATAGCCTCCCAGAGACAGTCAAACAATTCGAAACAGTTCAAGGCTCGTGTGTCATCTACATGCGTTCTACCCTGTTGATGAGTTCGTTTGAATGGCCGTTGGGAAATTTGATAAAGGATATTATCCGGATTTGATGTAACGCGTGGATCTATCAATTTATTGTTCTTTTGCTATGTGATTGAGTTATGTATTTTATGATTTGCATTAAATTGAGGTGTTTTTTTGCTAATACTTAACGATAGAAACAACAATTTTATATTTTTGTTGGTTCGACAATGAGTATACAACATTAAATCACAGTCGAGTCGAAAATACCGCACACTCAGGAATTTATGTGCACTAAGTTCGATTACATGTTAGGGAGTGTGTGAGAGATATAGATCGTGCGTTTTTTAAGCATCAAGTGGGCAGTTTATTTAATCTGTACATTTTTTAACACTTAAAGATACTTTTATTTTTGAAGAAAAAACATGTTTTATTAGTAAAGCATTACAGATACAAACTTTGTAAATAAACAACGCATATCTACGAATATTAGTAGACCCAACACGTAGAAATTCCCAGAAACAGTAAGTGGAACGTAGTTATCAGGCACAGGTTTTTTAACATTTAACTATGGTAAAAGCAACTTTTCGTTCAAATGTGTATTCATATTCTAAGGGGAAGACTATGTTTCACCCTGTCTTTTATTTTTTACCAAAATATGGTTTCCTGGTTTGTCAGTACCAGGAAATAATAATATGTCAACGACCAATTCCAGGAGTGACATCTTATTTCGTCAAATCCATCACTGAAAACTACATTATTAAAGACGCATCGCATGAATCAGGATACAATCTCCTGAGCATTGCAAGTCATAAGAAAGGATGGAACAGGAATTTATGAGACAGTCAGAATTATCTTTCCAATTTGTCTCTCAGTTCCCAACTCTCTACTGGGAACAATCATTTGAAATGTGTTCCAAGATTCCACCACAAGTAGATTTGCTTGTGGCATAAAATAACAAAGATGAATATTTAGAACGGGCATAACTAAGTTCGCGATGTGTGTTCTTTTTTATCGAGCGTAGTTAGGTCAATATCTCAACTCGATTAGCGCTTTGCCTGTCAGTGTTATTACACCTTAATATGTGGACAAACCTCACCTGTTCAATCGCTGACCACAGAAAACTTATAGCACGAGCATTCTCTTTAAACCTGCATTAGTGGAGATTTCGCCATTTCGACACCACCGCCATATTCGTTTAGGTGCCGAACACCAAGTTATGCTCCAGAAGGGAGACATTTTTGTGGACAGGTTTAATTTACACAGAGTTGGGAATACAGTTAAAACTCTCATCTTTTCATGGTAAAATATATGGCCGTGGATATTAACAGTGCCAATAAACAGTGCAATATACGTTTTATTTATTTATATATATATATATATATATATATATATATATATATATTATATATATATATATATGTATATATATATTTATATATATGTGTGTGTGTGTGTGTGTGTATATATATATGTATGCTAATGTATATATATATATATATGTATATTATATATATATATATTATATATATACCTTTTAATACTCTTAGTAAACATGAAAAAGGTAGTCAGTAGTGAAAATTTCAGTTTTTTTTGTCAGGCAAGTTTCGTTGGTAGTTTCTCAATAATCAAAATTTTGATTATTATTGGATTTTTTTTGTTTTAATCACATTTATGTTTTTCGAAAAGCCTCGTGTATGGACGAATGACCAAGTATGGACTCGGTTTGTCAGCGGTATCAGCGGTTAAAGCTTTGTATTTTATGTTGCACGATTACTACCTTTAATAGTGTAGAATTATAAGGAAAATAGTATTAATTACTAAACATGCCATTAATGTCGATCAATATATTAGTTTTCATTATAATAATCAGCAATAAGGTAATGATAAAATTATATTGTATTAATTAGTCTACAACAAGAAACATGCTTTATGTCAGCAATTTGACTTCACTAGAAATATTGAAGTTTTACAATGACGGTTTCTGAGTAAATTATCTTAAGAACTTTGAGAAATATGAAGAAATCTTACAGAGAGGTATTTTTACAAACCGCTTTAGTAAATATATGTACATGATTAGGTTCATTAGATTCAATTTCTGATTAAACTAGTGATTTTCTTGAGACAAGGAAATTCCAGTACAACATTTAATGAGAGTTATAATTAATACATCACACATGTGCTTTACAGTTGTAAGATTGTCTGTTCTAATAAACGACTTCACCTCTGAGTCAATCAATAAACACATTTTAACAAGGTCACAAAGTAAAATTGAGAAAACGATGACAAAACTGTGGAATATGTAAAATAAAAATAGAGAATGAAATTGTTGTATCTATGGACCCGGTCTATTACGCGTAAATATATATATATATATATATATATATATATATATATATATATATATATATATATATATTTATGGGTAGCACATTCACCCGGCAAGTGAGAGATCCGGGTTCGACTCCCGGCGGGGCAAGTACTTTTTGCGATTCAATGTTTATTGAAATTATATATATATATATACATATATAATTGAATATTCTAATTATAGTGAATATTATATATATATATATATATATATATATATATATATATACAGGGTGTTTGAAAAGTATGGGTACGGCTTAATATTTTAAAAACCATAGGAGATAACATCTATAAACTTTGCACAGTGTCATATGGCTATGTAAACTATTTTTCCTTGCTATTACCATGACATGCCAACCATGGGGGGACGGCCCACAGAGGAAAACATGGAAATCTTAAATTGAAGCATGGGTCGAGTGATACCTCATTTGAAAGAGCTCACTTAGTAGAGTTGAATGCCGCAAACCGCATCTCAAAAGGTTTATCCAATCAGAAATGGCGGGTTGTTTTAGGTACACATTGTGAAGTACATTATGCGCTGCCATTTCTGACTGGATCGTCGTATTCTGATGCGGTAGGCGGCGTTTCACTCTACTACCCAATGTGTTTTTCACTGACTTTTATTAATTAGCAAATTATATCATACATTTATAACACAATAAATAAAACTAAAAAACATCGGTAGGTATTTATTGTGTTATAAATTTATGACATAATTTGCTAATTAAAAAAAGTCAGTGAAAACACATTGGTTAGTAGAGTGAATCGCCACCAACCGCATCAGAATACGACGATCCAGTCAGAAATGGCAGCGCATAATGTACTTCCCAATATGTACCTAAAACAACCCGCCATTTCTGATTGGATAAACCTTTTGAGATGCGGTTTGCGGCATTCAACTCTACTAAGTGAGCTCTTTCAAATGAGGTATCACTCGACCCATGCTTCAATTTAAGATTTCCATGTTTTCCTCTGTGGGCCGTCCCCCCATGGTTGGCATGTCATGGTAATAGCAAGGAAAAATAGTTTACATAGCCATATGACACTGTGCAAAGTTAATAGATGTTATCTCCTATGGTTTTTAAAATATTAAGCCGTACCCATACTTTTCAAACACCCTGTATATCATAATATATATAATATTCAGTATAATTAGAATATTCAATTATATATGTATATACATAATAATTACGCTTTACATTACATTAACTAATAATATATATATATATATATATATATATATATATATATATATATATATATATATATATATATATATATATTTAGTATAAATTCGAAAACAACATCAATTGTGTTTTAAGACAAGTTGTTTGTTAAATAACTAAAATTCGTAATATTATTATTACACTTCTATTTTAATTTTAAATATATTTTTGTTTCTTTCACTTTTTACACATGTTACATGTTACACATATTTAGGTTGTACCTTCAATTTTGTGAAACATAATAAAAAAATTCATATTACTATAATTGAGATTTCCAATACCGTATACTGCAGTTGTCATACGTAGAGAGAAGTATTAAGGTGATCAGTATTCGACACATTGTATGGAGCAGAGTGCCCAGGGGGCAACTTTTTCTTTCTTTATCTATGATTAGTCAAAGGTCAATGTTTGATTTATTTGTTTCATCACCATGTTGACTGTATATTTAATGTGCATATAACCTTTATTGTATTAATTACTGTATATATACTCTATACTATTTATGCAAGCTATTTATTGAAAAATATCCTGAAAACTAATGAAATATATATTTATTCAATTAAAGACATATTGTTTATCATTATTTCGTATAGCCTATACATAGTAAAACTTAACTATTTGTATAATTATTACTCTTTGCAGTTTTTGTAGAGGCTGTTATAAAAACCAGAATTCGTAAATACTATGGAAGATAGTGAATGCGGTGCTTTAATTAACTTCCCATTTCGTAAGTAAAATCTTGTGTGAAAACCACATACTCTACAATGTGTTTTGCTGTTGACAAATTAATCTTATTACTTTGCATTCTGTTTTCATTTATACTTGTACTACTTACTCAAATTTAAATTGTTGGTTAATACATACAAAGGATTCTCCTTTAAAACAAATTAATTATTTATAAATATATTTTAACAGTTTTTATTAAACACTGTACAATTGTATATTAGATATTATTTATCTTTTAGAAATTATATCACATAGCAGTTTAGTAGTAAGTAAACAAAAACTTATATGAACCATGGTATGCGTAAATCCTGATTAGATTTCATGTTGATTACTCAGGAACATTCTCAACGAGTCTCTTGTCAATCCGATTCGCTATACATGCACTGCTGAAATTGGATTTTGATTGTGTACCATAAACGTCCCACCCGTTAAACCGTAGCAAAAGTTAAGTTTGTGGAAAAACCCTGTGATCTTAATTCTTTGATTCATTACTTATAAGTACACAAGCCATAATAGGGCAGAAATACAATGTATTACGTCTTATATTAAATTTTGCCACACCACATATGGATAGTGTTTCTAATGATCGTGCTACGTCTTACAAGTTTACGATAACTTTTTACTATCTAATTTAACATATTCAAGGTACATTTAATAACACATTACATTTGCAGTAAAACCGAATATGTGAATACCATGCAATAAATTCAGGCTATTATAACCGATACCGCATTGACTTGCCGAGTGTTTAATCTTGGGCCTTGGTTAAAATCTGGGGTTACTTTTGCCACATAATTAGATTTACAACGGATTGAGCTAAACAGAGATTTACGTTTGAGAGGGAATTAGGATTGAAATGGGTAGTTAAACATTTACCGGTTTGTTCATTACAAAACGTTATGTGTTGATCAGGACTTAATATAACGAAGGGTTTAGCTATGAATGAGAGATCAGTCAGTTAGTTTTCTGAGCTGGCCATATGATAGAAACTGGAGGAAATATGTTGGCCAAAATCAGTCTATAAGCTGAGAGCCAAAATCCATTATTCATCCTAATCCTAATATCCTAATAATTATCCTCATAAATGCGAAGGTGCCTTGCTTTGTTTGTTTATATTTAACGTGTAAAGTATTCAACCGATTGTACTGAAATTTTACAAGGACATTGTTCCTTTGCTGATATGAGAATGCGCCTACTCTTATTTGGAAACTCCATCCGGGATACGCCTCACTTGTCTTTAAAGTAGCGAAAAATCCCATCTTGTTCTCTAAAGTTGTGACATATTAATTGAAAGAGACTGACAAAATGTAATTGAATTTTCTGTGTAATCATTGTTTTATGACAGTAAAACCATACATGTATATTAATTTAAACATTATTTTCAATATACCCCCATCAAGAAGTATATATATATATATATATATATATATATATATATATATATATATATAATTTTAATATATATAATTTCAACATTGAATCGCAAAAAGACTCTAACCCGGATCTGTCACTTGCCGGGTGAATGTGCTACCATTACACCACAGAGCCCTCACTTTTACGATTCAATTATTTTGTATTTGGCCGTATTGTAAATATATATACAAACACATCTCTGAGAAGCCTACTTTTGTCAAAAGACAGGTTTCATAAGTCTTTAAATGTGTAGTAACAGCTTTACTACTTTGTCCTCTAGACTGCTGCACTGCTAGGAGTCACGCGCTGCTCTGCATGCAATTTAGTAGTCTTTGCGCGTGTATAATGCTGGTTCGAGTGAATTGTATTTCCGTATACAACCATATTTCTGTCAAAAGACAATTAAAACTGGTTTTATAACAGTTTTTTTAATTTATAGTTTACGTTTGATAGTAACTTTGTATTTTTTATCTAAAGCTTATCTAATATTTAATAAATTATATATTTAAAAGTACATTAAAAATTAAACACGCGTTTATTTCTTTATAAAATAAAAAAAATTGTATTATTTTATAACATTTATGTGAGTTTCATGTTGTGGTGTTCTCGTCGATTGCTTCAAAGGAAGATTTTGGAGTCAAATTCTGACCTATAATTATAAATAATACACTATTATTTATAATTATAGTGTATGAGGAGTACCATTACTTTTCATTACATTTTTAGATTTCAACAATTAAGTAATTACTCATCTACTTTAGAAATTCTAAAAGTCATAGAAGGCCTAAAACATAAGATGGTCAGAATTTGACTCCAAAATCTTCCTTTGAAGCAATCGACGAGAACACCACAACATGAAACTCACATAAATGTTATAAAATAATACAATTTTTTTTATTTTATAAAGAAATAAACGCGTGTTTAATTTTTAATGTACTTTTAAATATATAATTTATTAAATATTAGATAAGCTTTAGATACAAAATACAAAGTTACTATCAAACGTAAACTATAAATTTAAAAAACTGTTATAAAACCAGTTTTAATTGTCTTTTGACAGAAATATGGTTGTATACGGAAATACAATTCACTCGAACCAGCATTATACACGCGCAAAGACTACTAAATTGCATGCAGAGCAGCGCGTGACTCCTAGCAGTGCAGCAGTCTAGAGGACAAAGTAGTAAAGCTGTTACTACACATTTAAAGACTTATGAAACCTGTCTTTTGACAAAAGTAGGCTTCTCAGAGATGTGTTTGTATATATATTTACAATACGGCCAAATACAAAATAATTGAATCGTAAAAGTGAGGGCTCTGTGGTGTAATGGTAGCACATTCACCCGGCAAGTGACAGATCCGGGTTCGAGTCTTTTTGCGAGCAAGTACTTTTTGCGATTCAATGTTGAAATTATATATATTAAAATTATATATATATATATATATATATATATATATATATATATATATATATACACTTCTTGATGGGGGTAACAAGACAAACTCATATGTGGCATCGGAAATATAATTCATTTGAACCATAAATGCTCATACACTCGCAAAACTTTATATAAGAGTTTCTTGTTCCCTCGTAGGCTAACCACGAATACTGAAATAATATTTACCTGATTTTATGCCCATTTACAAAAAAATATAGGGGACCATCTTATTACATCATAAGTGCTTTGACCAAGTAGGCCACGGGCTTTGAAAAATTGAGTGCGAAGCCATAGTTAGTTAGCCATAGTAGTTAGTACATGTATAATCGCACAATCTCATTTTTTCCTGGAATTTATATGTTGATTCCCCCTAGCAAAGAAACCAGTCGTGACACCCAATAGTTGTGGTGGTGGTCACAATGTGACGTCATCAAAACTGTTAAATATGATGCAACAGTTTTCTGTCAAATCACATTTTATTAGTTCGTCACACTTAAAACCAAACATTAGAAATGTAAATTAAAGTTTAATAATCGTCAGTCAATCAAATAAAGATCTGCGTTGTGGCAGAAATTATGACTTTAAATCCTTTTAAATTTAATCCTTATCGTAATTTATCGCTCATATAACTATTTCTTATGTGTCTGACGCTTCAATGAATACCGACTGGTTCTCAGCATGAATCATGAATCAATAGCCCAATAACCGATGGCAACCAAGGGACAAAGGGATGGAGGAAGGGACCTTCAGTAACGTGTGAGGTAGGAATTTATATCCGAACCATATAAATTCTGGTCTTTATTGCTTATTCTATTATCATGCTGACATTCAGCCTTATAAACGCCTTCACTCTCCCTTGTATAACAAGCCTCTATGTCAGCCGTACTTAAATACATTACTATTACTATTACATTGCATGCGCGTTACGGGAGGTGTTAAAGATTAAAAGTAGGTTTCTTTTTTAAACATACTGTCTTCCAGAGATCTATAATTTGCCTTTTAAAAGAATCAAGTTGAAAACGAATGGTTTTCAACAGACAGTTTTCTATGATCAGAAATAACGTTTCAAAATTTTTGCTACATCAATCAAATGTTAAAAATTATCCACTTTACAATAAAACATAAAACAGTTTGGACGATCTTTAAAAACATATCGACTTTAAAATAGATCTTACGTAATTCTACTAGGAAAATTATGAATTACAAGTTTTTTTTTTAGGCATTGTTACAAACATTTAACATTGTTAAAACAGGGTAAAACTCAAGATCGTTTCACTAAAGTCGTTTTACCTACATTAAATATGTTTGATGACTTGTTTGCTTTCTCAGTAGCAAAAGGTACGACGTTGTTTAACAAGAACCCCTGTAGTATAGCTCGAGAAATAAAAGTAAATGTTTAACACACACTAAATTACAGCAATAAGAGCTGTAGGAGGCGGAAAATCACCGGTTAGGTCACACATGCACATTGCCTGCTTTAAAGTTTTGTCTTTAGTTTATTTACTCCTCTCATAACACTTGCCTTGGTTACAAAATATTAAAAATAAGGAAGATTTATTTGGCTTAATTTTTAGTTTGCTAACTAGTAGGATATATAATAACTTTACTACCAGCCGAGAAACGTATGCATCTCCCATTCAGTATAAATTATATATTTAAAATATTACGGTATACAATCCAGTGATGACTCTCCCCTTCCCGCCACTTGCTAAAGGTCAATTCTCTGTACAGTTGACAAAACCCAATAACGTGTATAGGACTGTGGAAAGCTCTCAGGAGAAAATCGAGTCTGCTTGCTATAAGAGCGGTCAGGGCCAAACTGTAGAACTGCTATCATGTTGTTACAATACGGAACGTAAATGACTTGGGTATTATTGAGCTCTCGTATTTAGCCAGAATACAATCATGGGTGTGCTCTCGTTTACGTTAAAAGATAATGAAATACCTCGTAGTATTACGCTGATTTATTGATATAAATGAACACGAGTTGGTGGAAAATAATTTACTCTCCTGTACGTTAAAAATAAATGAATCGTAATAAAATTACACGAACGTGTGCCTTTCTGTGAGAGTAAAATAAAGTAAGGGGAGTGGGCAAATACATATTGAACGGAAATTATCACTGTCAGAGACCAGAAGTGATAAAGGTCTAACACATGTCTAATTCATTTATTTCTATAAGATTATATTGTCTAGGCCTTCAGATAGAGACCCATAACTTAACATTACGAAACAAAATTACAAATTTTGGATTGTATTCAATAGCTTATCTATCCATCAGTGATTGGTGTATTTCATGAGAGATCTCCTAGACACCGTGTCACTAAATCTGTATAACTGGCATTGGAAGAGAGCCGGAACTTCTATTTTCTAGTTTATCTCGTTTAACAAAAGTTGTAATCAAAAGTAAATTTTATTTTTATACCCACGATTTTATAAGTAAATAATAATGTTATGAAATTTGATCAGAGACGATAGTTATGGGACACATTCATTAAATTTCTTTTTAATAATGAACATTGTTTTTCTTCCTTAAAATATGAGACTAATGCTACAGTTTATTTTATTTAAATTTGTGTAATTCATCGCCGTATTGTCACAAATTTATTATATAGATTATATATTAATTATTAATAATATATTAATTATATAGATTATAATATAAATTTACTTCAAAAATAAATATTTTACTAACAGTAATAACTGAGAAACTAAACAAAACAGGACCTAATCGCTATAAGGAAATGTGTTCATTTCAATCCAGTTTAGTTCTACACAGATATATTAGAAGTATGAAAATCCCATTCAAATGTTTTGTTAAACAGTATTAAATTTTGATCAGTGTTACTATACAGGTATTTGGTGTTAAAAAGAACGAATTGTATTGCTTCGTGACACTTTGTCTCCTTTTCTTCTTCAGGTCACTTATTGAGACACAAAAGTGAACAAATCGATTATTCATTCTTTGAAACATTGGAACATTAATATCGTCCTGAAAAATAGAATACGAAATGGATTTATATACAGTAAAATTCCTTTACGGTGGAAATGAAATTTAAAAGTACGTAGTTGATTTTTATTAAATAACGTTCTCACTCATAATAAAAATAATTATTGGTTGAGCGTTAACGAAGTGCGGTGGAAAAATTTCATGTCTATCTATATGTGCCTATCCGCACAATATGAAATGACCTATAGACTTTATATAGTGCATGAAGCTTCATTGCTATATGAGGAATAATAAATTCGTTTATGGTGCATGTTTTCAATTTTAAATCTGGCGATTTACATCGGTCTTACGGGTAACCGTGATAGCAACGAGAAAATAGCAGAACAATTAAATTCTGTGTGTTCAAAATATTTTAACGTGTAATATATTACCACATGTAGGCTAATTAATACAAAATACATCCAACATCTTTTTATGGTGACTAGATGTGTAGACGTTTTTTATTTAAACATTGATATGAAACCCAATTTATGAACAAAAATGTGAATTTATCATGTGGCAAGATATCTTGAGAAAGATTCCATCTGAAGACTTGAAGTTTTGTATGATACTTCATTTCTACATAAAGAATAATTGGTTATAAAATGGTATATCTACAACCGTGGATTTCGGCTGAGCGTCGCATTGTTGAAGCCTGTAACTCAGTTGGATACACAGTTATATTTTGTTTACCGGGTGATATAAAACACTCATTAGAATCGAATTGTCTGTCGTTCTATTAGTCAATAACGAAATAAGCTATTAACTTGAAATTTTACATTGAAACTCAGCGAAGACTTACGCATAATTGTCAATAATGTGAGACCCCTTGTCTATGTGATCACAGCAATAATTAATGCCAAGGACTGTCATGACAAAATATTGACAAATATTTTATGTAGTCTTAATACTTTAACATACGAAACAGTTTAACATACAGCAACGGCTTATTTAAATATATACAACCACATGTAATAAATAATCAAAATTTTAAACATTATTTTACTAGAGATATGTATTTTTTTGTTTTTGTATTATTATTTTTATATATTTTTTTTAGTTTATAATAGTAAAGGTTTTCCTGTCTTTGATATTTCTAATATAAAAATAATACTTCCTTAAACATGAACCCAATTTTGCAAAGCTGTATGCGAGGATGCCTTCGATGAGTGGTTGAGAGAGAGTATTTTAATTGTGTTATAAGAGAATATGTGAATCCATATAAATTAATACTACCTGGTACCTATAAGCATATACATACATATCTTATATATATAAAAATCTTGAGTCACGATGTATGTTGCCAATAAAACTCCAAAACGACTGAACCAATTTCAATCAAATTTCACATGTATCCGTAATTTAGTCTAACTTAGAAGATAGGATAGTTATTATCTGAATTATTTCGCTTATGTCGTGAATATAAACAAATAAAATGAAGAAAAGTTTTCAAAGCGCCTGCACATTATAACCTGCAATTACGAGATAGATACGTATATTAAACAGTGAAACACTATTTGAAGGCGCTAAGTTATGATGTATAATTGTCTAAACTAAATTTTTGGTTGAACTTAAAGGTTGAGTGGTAGACCACTTTGTAATAAAATACATTATGCATGTACAATACATTTTTGACATATTTTCTTGATCGTGACATCAAGGTAAAATCTACATCGGGGTTGGAAATATAATTTACTTCAACCAGAAATGCTTATACGCGGCCAAACTTACGAAAAGCGTGCGAAGCCGCGGGAAACAGCTAGTTATATATATATATATTAAAAACACTTTGTTTTTAATTGTAAAGTAATTTACTAACAAATTATATATACAGGGTGTATATATTATGTCTGGAAAACACCCAAATATATCCTTTAATAATTTAAATATAAATTTGAAACCTCTTACAATCGTGATAGAGATTGGGCATCTACTTTTTGGAACAATGTTTTGTTATGTCACACCAACGGGGGACGTCCTGCCGAGGGTATCGTGAATATTCTTAATGGAAGCCTAATACCTTGTGATACATAATTTTTAAAGGTAATAGCTTACTGAATTGAATGCCACAAACCGTATCTCAAAGGAATTATTTCTATCAGAAAATAGAGCATTTTTAGTATTGAAAATTTACTGATGTTCAACAATGTAATTTTAACATGGTTCTTGCGACAAAATGTGTTTACACTAATTTTTTAGCATTTTTTAAATGTTCAATTAAAATAAAATAAACAATTTATTTTTAAGCTGGTTCTATTAGCACAAATTTGCCAGTTTTTATTACAGTACAATTATGGAAATACTTATGGTTATTGATTTCTTATTACAAATAAAAAATAATGTATGCTTGTTTAGAAAAGTCTTACAACAAACGTTTTTTACCTGCATTTGGTGTCAAAGCAATTGTTCGAACTGTGTTCCTTCTACGGTTTTGACAATGAGCCAATCTTGTGTAAAATGATTCGACAGAGTTTGCCTAACATTTCTTCAGTTATCACAAAGCAATCTCCTCTATAATCCTGTTTCTTAGGTCTTCCAAATTATGAGGCTTTCTTCTATAAACATTGGATTTTAAATGAACCCATAGGAAATAATCGATTGGTGACAAATCCGGAGATCTTGGAGGCCATTCGATTTCTCCTCTTCGGCCAATCCATTTATGAGGAAACCTTAAATCCAAATACTCTCTTACCTGTCTCCCATAATGGGGTGGAGCACCATCCTGCTGAAACCATACATTATCAAAGTATTCTCCTGATGCAATTTGAATAGCTGGGATTATTTTCATTTTGGAGCATATTGTAGTAAAGTTCGGCATTTAAATTTCCATTGATGAAAAAGGGTCCAACAATTTTGTTACCTAAAATTCCACACCATACGTTCAGTTTTTGTGGTTGCTGTGAATGGGACTCAGTACTCCAATGTGGGTTTTTCACTAGCCCAGTAACGGCAATTGTGCCTGTTAACATTGCCATTTAGGAAAAAAGTTGCCTCATCAGAAAATAGTATGTTGATCAGAAAATCTCTATTGTCATCACATTTGCGCATCACAAGATCACAAAAACTCAACTCTTCTGTCGTAATCATCCTCACTTAACTGTTGGACTAAATGAACTTTAAATGGTTTTGTATTTATTAATTTTCAAAATCTTACTCACAGACATAGGGTGCATATCATGTTGCTGTGCAGCTTTTCTGAGCGATGTATGTGGGTCTTCAATAAATGTTTGCAAAACATCTAGTGCATGTTCTTCATCTGTTGCAGATTGTATCCTACCCGAACTTTGGCCGATTACGTACACTCCCTGTCATTTCAAAACGCTCAATAGTTTTTGATATTGTTGAAACACTTATGGATTCCTTTCTGGGAAAGTGTCATTAAACAAATTACAAACTTCCCGATAAGATCTTTGACGATCGCCATATCCTCGCATCATCAACAGAGTAATTCGTTCTCTTTCAGACAATTCCATTAAAATGCCAAATAAAAACTGAACTACTGTAATTAGATAACTTGTTGACAGCAATGCTTCAGAGACACTGATTAACTCGACAGGGAATGATATGACCTTTGTCCATTTGTAATTCCCAAGCTTAGACCTGTCTAGTGAAAGCTCCATGCTCAACAAACTGAAACCTGTAGACCAGATGATTAATAACACAATAATGTTTCTCATAGGCTAGTGACCTTTGTCTCTTTAAACCTTCCTGCTGACTGGAAAACACCAAGTACAGATTCATAAGTAATCAGAGAAAGTGACTCATAAGTTTTATTCATTGTAATAAAAACTGGTAAATTTGTACTAATGAAACCAGCTTAAAAATAAATTGTTTATTTTTATTTTTTAATTGAACATTTAAAAAATGCTAAAAAATTAGTGTTACACATTTTGTGTGCAAGAACCATGTTAAAATTAACATTGTTGAACATCAGTAAATTTTCAATACTAAAAATGCTCTATTTTCTGATAGAATAATTCCTTTGAGATGCGGTTTGTGGCATTCAATTCAGTAAGCTATTACCTTTAAAATTATGTATCACAAGGTATAGGCTTTCATTAAGAATATTCACGATACCCTCGGCAGGACGTCCCCCGTTGGTGTGACATAACAAAACATTGTTCCAAAAAGTAGATGCCCAATCTCTATCACGATTGTAAGAGGTTTTCAAAATTTATATTTAAATTATTAAAGGATATATTTGGGTGTTTCCAGACATAATATACACCCTGTATATATATATATATATATATATATATATATATATATATATATATATATATTTTTAAAACACTGGCTTTGTTTTAATTGTAAAGTAATTTAATTTACTACAAATTATATATATATATATATATATATATATATATATATCGGGAAGAATACCCGAGCCAGGAATAAGCTGCAGTCGTTAGAAATTTGGAAGTCAATGTTTATAATGAGAAAACATGTAATCATTATGTGTTAAAAAATATTAATTTTGTATAAAGTGTTATAGAATTTATTTTTAAATTAACTGGATGGCAATGATAACGCCGAACGCAAATGGTATCGACGAGACTTGCTGATAATGAAACAAAAATCTAATATAAAATTACCAATGTTTTACCGTAGTCCCTTGATCTGTCAAAGTTTATCCGTAGGGGATCGAAAATTTTGCCGTGATAATGTGGCAATCTAAATGAAGACGTATAGCAGTATAAAATGAGTTATCTCACAAGTTAGTTTTTTAATTGTACCATATTTAGCTAATTCCAATATAATTTTATTATTATACTAATTATTATAATTAAAGAATCAAAATGTACATTCAAAGAATATGTTGGGTGATACTAGAAATTTGTATACAAAGCAGATAAGATTAAGTTTCCAAGAAACCAAGAGAAGATAAAGAAAGAACCTGATATCTTTCACACACTAATTCCCGTTCTACTTGTACAGTAAAACAAACAATGGGAGATGCGTCTCTTTTCGTACCTCATGGGATTTGAAGTCATCAAAACAAAGAATGTATTATGGAGAAAAGATTAAAATTACATATACTTCTACACGCAGTGAAATAAGGTTTCGTAGATGTTGTATTTTTTATATTAGAATTTAATACGTGGATAAAATTGGATGGGGAGCTCGAAATGCAGTTCAACTAAATATAACATTATAGGATTGGAATTAATAATGAATATTTTTAAAGTGAAATTCTTAGGAAGGGTCTATACGGAAAGAATATGTGTAAATTAAAAAAATAAAATAGTATAACTTATTGTGTTGGATTTTTAGACTTTCTTAATTGACTGAGGGTTAGCGGACCCTTATCACTTTAGATGCTAGAAAAATTCTATTTCTGTTTGTCTGTCCGTATAATACCTCGAGAATGAATTAACTTAAAGGCTTGAAATTTTGCATCATTCTTCATTTCTTAATAGTAATATGGAGTTTCATGGCGCACGCCATGGAATTCGGTTAGGCGTTAGTGAAAATTTTTTATATTGGCATTAAGGGTAATCACTGAAGCCTGTTACGTAATGATGTACTCCTGTCTAGTTGTACGAGTATTGAAATATTGCAATGTAGAAAATCAATATTTTGACGCCGAGTCAATATAAACACAGATCACATAATATCACTATTCTTGTTCCCTTATTAGTTTGTCTTAATGTGCGTTACTAAACTTAGCCACCCTTCAGATTTATTAAAATTTAAAAAATAATAAACGGAAAGTGGAGTGAATAAAAAACCGGTATGTTATATTACAATACGATGTTTCCTTTATAATAAATTATAAAATAATGCCTCGATAGGTAATATTTATTTTAGTTTCAATACTTACAGTCCGAAAACAATTTGACATTGTAGGTAGTTTTGCACCTTTGTGTAAAAATATAATGTTTATATGACATTTTGTGTAAAATATCCCACTTACCGTTTAGCAAATAGTCGCAACTGAAGTGTAGTGCTTTGTTTGTTGGAGTGCCTACGTATTAATCCGTTGTTGATATTTTTACCTGAACAGCTGATAAGACAAACCAATACAATATATTACGGTAGCTGGTATCAGAGGTTCTGTAAGAGACAACGTTATGACAATATGCAATCTCACCTCAAACATTTTAACTGGCTGATCTTGTAACAAACATTATTGGTTATAATTAAAATAGAAAGTCATATATATATATATATATATATATATATATATATATATATATATATATATATGTGTGTGTGTGTGTGTGTGTGTGTGTGTGTTTGTGTGTGTGTTTTACAGTCAAATTATATATGTATCCATGATAAATATGTATTAAAGAAATTACAATTTGAGCAGCCACATAGTCCGATTTACGTGTATTGCTACCTCAAGTTGACATAAGTTGCATAAGTTTTCATTCCGTATTTTACTGTTTTATATTTTAACGTACACATTTTTTACGTAACTTTTCCAAAAAGACAACCATTTTTGGTGACTTCCTAGATTGAGTACTAAAGCTAGGAATACGATTAATATCTTGAATGATAATATTCTTGTTTCAATAAACACTAAATTATTAGATATTTCGAAATAACAATTGCTTTTAGTCTTGAGTTTGTTTGATACCAAAGGCGACGGGAGGAAAATTAGCGGATTGAGCTAGGCAGGCAGGGATGTCCACTATTGAATCATTACGAGCACGCCATACACAATATAAATACAGGTATTTGCCTTTTGTCGGTTATATATCACTTTTAACTGGACACATCTATAAAATATTTTTTAATTTTTGGAGCTAATATTGACAGACAACTAGATAGTACTAGTGGTTCTGTTACAATGTATGCTTATGTTTCTGATATCTTAAGTAGCTACAAGCTTCTTAAATGCCCATTATTATCCATGCACATGACAGTTAGCCAGATACGACCTGAGCAGTATATAATTGCTACGTACTAATAACGGTCACTTTAGATCTATTAACTACATTTGACATTCACAACGGATATCCTGTCTGCCAACCATATTGCCAAATAAATTTGCTGAATACATCCTCTTAGAAAAGACAACGTTAGGATGTAAGCCTCCGAGAAAAGTTCAAATTTTCATGGTGAGATCCTTAAGTTTGAGAATAAATTAATAAACTCTATCTCTTCTCTAAACAAGCTGCGCGATTAGTTGTGATAGTTTTTATGACAGCTCTTGAAGTAAACAATATATTCTATTCGTTTACAATGTAGACTTCCGTAGTAAAATTATATTACAATGTTGGATGTTTAAGTTAGTACGTTTAATATATAGATATGTCACGTGCTATCTTGCAATCCCCACAACAAAATTTATAATTAATAATAGAACTACACGCCTTACCTTTTCAAATTCAACATAGCAATATATCACTTAAAGTTATGGCTTACTCTCAATTGTAACACTAAATTGAAACTGAACAAAGGTGACTTTTTAAGATATTTAATTAAAAATGCGAATTTAAAACACTGACGTACGTAATTAAGAGGGGTATTTAATTTAAAATGGGTAAATGAGATGTAAGTTTGACACAAGATATGATACTGTACCGTGCCTGCTTCTGATGTCCGGATAACGGATATTAAAATATTGGTTAGTAATTGTAAGCAATTTTCCTTTGATTCCCTTATCCAAGAATAATTTTAACACCTCTGCAACACCTAATATAACCAAAGGGGTTACTTCTAATTCAGTTATCAAAGGCATCCAGATTCCATGTCTAAAACTATCATCAAAATCAGATCACTCAATTAGCTACATTAAATGACAAAATTGTCAGATCCAGTCTTTATACCTCATACCCAACGCGATCTTCTTGACAATGTCTTCTTAAATTCAATTCAATTCATGAGACGAAACCCTTTATAAGTGGAATCGTTCAATCAAGCAGATCCGATGATGCACTTTACTTTATTTTAGGCCAAGACCTAGGTAAGTGCAACGATTACAATAATATGCCGTTATCTCTTCAGATGGCTTCTACTTTTATTAGACTCTTAAAACGACGTTTTCAACATATACAGTACATATGTTTTCCCGTTTGTATAAAAAACTGTTGAATATAAAGATATGAATATTTTACAGCATGCATATAAACTATGACTGGATGCAACAACATGTTTTAGTTATATATAAAATTAATTTCCTTAAATGTAATTTTTCGAAAGTTTTAAGTAAATGGTTAGTAAACCATAGCTTGCTATAAAGCTGTAACTTAATATTGTAAACAAAATTCCATTTAATTCTCAACCATTTTTATTTAGATCTGGTTAGAATTTAACAAATTTTCTATTTTTGGTATCAATAATTCCTTGTAAGGTAATAATAACATTATTTGTCTATTTATTTCTGTGTATCTATTTTAAACCAAATTCCACAACCTTACGAAAAACTATATTAATTCACTGTAATATATGAATTACTTACCGTGTATTAAGGTAATCCTCAATAAACACACTCGGCACAATTCACTCGACGAGAGCGACACGTTGTACACCGCGGCCACGCGACTACTGGCCTACGCTGCGTGTATTGGCTAATAATACTGATAACACGTACATAGCACGCTCTCTGCCTGTCATCGCATTATCATTGGTTTATCTCCTCTTCGGGTTTTAACGCTTTAACTTTTTACAAAGAAAGAAAATAACATCATTTAAATTCTAATATGAAATCTTCATAACCACCTGTTTAATAATCTCTAAACGATAAATAAAAGTCAATATTATAGACACCAAATAGGAGATCAAAAGAAGAAGCTAATTATTTGTACTACCATTCATGTATTTCTAATTTATATTATCATTATCTATTTATTTCTTAGAGCGATTTATCCTTTTATGACTAGTGTAAAACGATGACATGTGTCATTTCTGCATTTGTAGGATCTTTAGAACACAAATAACATTTTCTAAACTACCGTATTATTCAATCACAATTTGTAACCATTTACAAGTTATTCTTAAGCCATTTAATGGGTTCTTAAATTTTGAAAGCAATAAACTGTCAATTTACTTATTTCAGTACAATTTACTTAAACCAGCGGCAATTTGAAAATAATACGTTCTATCTCTCTCCATTTTGTTTATAAATTGTATAGCTATTTAATTTGTTTTATCGATTTTTAGTTAATGAATCCACAAATTTAGGCTGAAAAAAGTCTTGTCCTGCTCTCAATCCACACATTATGGGGAATATATTCACGCATATTTGAGCTTCTTAAGTGTAAATCTTCACTATACTTAGTAAAATACTTTTGTGGATTTTTGGGGCATAAAAAATTTTCCCCATGAAATGGAAGGCAGAAAGGGGTAACTTTACATTTTCTAACTGCAACCCTTAATTTGTTACATGTCATTTTAAATTATATTAATTGATGTACAACTTTCGCAATACTTAGTAAAATACTTTTGTGAATTTTTTGGAAGATAAAAAATTTTTACCGTTATCTTCCACCCTCCACCCCAAGGAGGGTGGAAGGGAGTAATATTTTACTTCTAATTTCAACCACATTGGGTTGTTATACATTCATTTACGTTGTATTAGTTTGGTCTTTTACTACTGCTATCTTGAAATATATTATTTTTTGCAGCCTACTTTTTATTTATCTTAGCTTATAAATCTAATATATTTCCTAGAACAAATACTATGTAAAATTATTATGTTTTACTTATATTTTAAAACAGTAAACAAAATAAGATTCTACTCATTGCAAAATCTATTTGTTCTTAATAATCCACTTAGATTACTAAGTGGGTTAATAGTACAACTTAGATTACTAAGTGGGTTAATAATACAACTTAGATTACTAAGTGGGTTAATAATACAATTTAGATTTGGTAAAGTCTGAAGAAAGATAAGGATTAATTATTCCTTACACTAGCATGTTCAAGTTTTCATGGAAGATACAATACTTTACTTTGTATTATTTTGTCTTTCTTAAAACTGGACTCTTTATGTACTTAGAATTAACTGTTTATTTTCAAAATTGTACTTATTGTAATCTACCTTCTTGTGGTTATATTTAACATAATATTCAATAAATAATGGTTTCCTCACCTCTGCTGGATTTGCTATGTAATTTGAAAAAAGCTCATATGACGTCGATAGATCTAAATCTTGTCAAACGACAATAAAGATTTAATTTGATTTTGAATAAAAGTATGTTTGTTTTTGTACACAATCGTTTAATAATCAACCGTTATTAATCACTGCAACATTTTATCGCTATAATAATATGTGAATTAATTTCAAAATATCCATCAAAATAGATGTATTACAAAATACTTTTGGCTTACATTCCTATGGCTTTCTGTTGTATAGCATAAAATAGCTGAACAAAGTATCTAAAAGTCAGTAGTATAGATCTACTTGAATTCCAAATCTATGAGAACATCTTGTCTCTGATGTATGTAATTTCCATATATAATACACCACGTGCATTTTAACTAATTGTGAGGTAGGTTTTATGAGAGAACACAGCTCGTGCCAGGGCAGCTTATTTTGTACAATTGGAACACTGACGAGAGAAAAATACTTTCCTCGAAGTGTTGAAGGTTATAACAAGCAATGACCGCTCGTATTCATACATTTGGTAATACAAGGCCAATATACATCAAGAACTACGAGCTTAGAGTCAGACGGATCTAACCCCGCAACACCAATAGTGAAGTGGTACGACATAAACACAAACATCAAACATTATTTCATTGAAGAGGTAAAGTTACGATCTTGCACGGTTCTTTCTTTCACCTAAAGTCCAATGTCACAGGTGTCGGAACTAAAAGTTGTATCTTGGACACACTTATCTGGATGACTAGGTATCTCAATAAAGGCTCACTTTTATAGCAAGCAAACCATCGAAAACAAGACCTCAAAATACTACGTTACTGTAGTTAATGGATAACTAGTCATCTTTACCACGCCATGACATTACGGTTTCATATAGCGTCCGACAAGTAGACCTGTACCTTAGTCTAACCATCACCGAATACACCCACAGGCACTAAATGTCTTATCCCGTAACGAATAGAAAACACATAATTTTACATGAAGGAGAGATTAGGTTACTTGAAAGTCCCGATTACTGCACTTATCATCAAGTGACATCATAAATATGTATGTGTAATTTGCATTCTTGTGGTTCCTTTAAGGGTTTAATCTGGCGCCCATTAACAGTCTTATCATACTTACAAGACAAACTGTTCTTCATCAGTTGTACCCTTACTAGTTTTCAACCTCTAATATAATTTTCACTGAACCATACTCTTACAAATTAAGGACTTGTAAGACTTCAAGGAAGTAGGGTTAGTTTACCTCAAGTAAGTATATATTTTTGTGATCTCTACATCGATAAAACAAATAAATCCAAGTAAAGTATTTATATAAGTAATAGGTAAATAATGTATTATGAAATAAAAATTGACAAAAGAGTTGGCCAAACAAAATTGACAATTTAAAATTTCCAAAAAATCTTCTTACGTAGGCCTATTTGAAAGTTTTTATATAATTTTATTAAATTATTAATTTGAGTTATATTTTTTTATAGTTGATTTTAAATGGAGAACTTTTCAATTAACAAAATAAAAATTTTTAAACGTTCCCTAATGTTTAATTCACTTTATTAAAAGAAACTTCTTATAAGAAGAATATTAAAATAGGCCACCAAATTAATTTAAGTTCCAAATTACACGGACGTCAGGTTCAGTTTCAACCACAAGACCCTGAGGCTTGTTCCTCAATAATAACAAACTTTATTGGCATTTTCTCCTCGTAATACCCCTCAAAATGTAGGTTGTATATAAGTAAAATGTTATAATTATTATATAAATTCTATACTATTCTTAATACTACATCTAATGTAATGGTAGTAGTAAAAGTCCAGAATCTATTGAATTTAATGTGTTGTTATAAAATTAATTAATTTTGTGGAATGTGTGTATTTTTTTAAATTCTAGAATAGGCATACACTGAATCCAAGAGCTTAACATTGAATACTTTTTTAATTTTTCTTTAATCTTTAATATGAATTTAAATTTTTACTAGGTACAAGGTGTTTATAAATAATTTATTGTTTTCTTTTAAAACATATACTTTTCTAACTTGGCTAAAAAAACAATGTGGTTATCCTAATACAAACATAGTACTAAATAAAATTGTATGTTTTTTGCTTAGTAGGCATACTCTGGACCGATTTTGCTCACATTAGGTGAGAGTGTCTACTGGGTCATATAACAATAACCTAAGTTAACTTTGTTGCTTTAATTTTTAAACCTAAAAATTCTTAATGTTTTAAAATAAACCTGCTTATAACAAGTTTCAATTACGACTTCTGACATTTCAGTTTTATTTTTGCTACACATAGCTGAAAAAACTTTATAACAACTAGCTTCCTCACGTACAAATAAGTTTTTCAAGTAATGTGGAAACATCGAATGTGGATGAAATGGAAACATTTATTTTCCCATGTTTTGGAAATATTTATAAAATACCAGATTGGTTTGCCACTAAGGTACCAAATAATAAAATAATAAACACTAGAACACATGTACTCATATCACCTACTAAACCTTGCAAGTTTCTCCACGTTACTGGTGGATATTAAATATTCCTTTCGCATCGTCACGTCCGATCCCTGGGGTTCAATGTGACGAGTGGAAAATAAATAAAAATAAGTCTATAAACAATAGAATAAAGACACCCCTATCACCTACTAAACCTTGCAATTTTCTCCACGTTGCTGGTGAATATTAAACATTTCTTTCGCATTGTCATGTCCGGTCCCTGGGGCTCAATGTGACGAGTGGAAAATAAATAAAAATAAGTCTATAAACAATAGAATAAAGACACCCCTATCACCTACTAAACCTTGCAATTTTCTCCACGTTGCTGGTGGATATTAAACATTTCTTTCGCATTGTCATGTCCGGTCCCTGGGGCTCAATGTGACGAGTGGAAAATAAATAAAAATAAGTCTATAAACAATAGAATAAAGACACCCCTATCACCTACTAAACCTTGCAATTTTCTCCACGTTGCTGGTGGATATTAAACATTTCTTTCGCATCGTCATGTCCGGTCCCTGGGGTTCAATGTGACGAGTGGAAAATAAATAAAAATAAGTCTATAAACAATAGAATAAAGACACCCCTATCACCTACTAAACCTTGCAATTTTCTCCACGTTGCTGGTGGATATTAAACATTTCTTTCGCATCGTCATGTCCGGTCCCTGGGGTTCAATGTGACGAGTGGAAAATAAATAAAAATAAGTCTATAAACAATAGAATAAAGACACAACTATCACCTACTAAACCTTGCAAGTTTCTCCACGTTGCTGGTGGATATTAAATATTCCTTTCGCATCGTCACGTCCGGTCCCTGGGGTTCAATGTGACGAGTGGAAAATAAATAAAAATAAGTCTATAAACAATAGAATAAAGACACCCCTATCACCTACTAAACCTTGCAATTTTCTCCACGTTGCTGGTGGATATTAAACATTTCTTTCGCATCGTCATGTCCGGTCCCTGGGGTTCAATGTGACGAGTGGAAAATAAATAAAAATAAGTCTATAAACAATAGAATAAAGACACCCCTATCACCTACTAAACCTTGCAATTTTCTCCACGTTGCTGGTGGATATTAAACATTTCTTTCGCATCGTCATGTCCGGTCCCTGGGGTTCAATGTGACGAGTGGAAAATAAATAAAAATAAGTCTATAAACAATAGAATAAAGACACCCTATCACCTACTAAACCTTGCAATTTTCTCCACGTTGCTGGTGGATATTAAACATTTCTTTCGCATCGTCATGTCCGGTCCCTGGGGTTCAATGTGACGAGTGGAAAATAAATAAAAATAAGTCTATAAACAATAGAATAAAGACACCCCTATCACCTACTAAACCTTGCAATTTTCTCCACGTTGCTGGTGGATATTAAACATTTCTTTCGCATCGTCATGTCCGGTCCCTGGGGTTCAATGTGACGAGTGGAAAATAAATAAAAATAAGTCTATAAACAATAGAATAAAGACACCCCTATCACCTACTAAACCTTGCAATTTTCTCCACGTTGCTGGTGGATATTAAACATTTCTTTCGCATCGTCATGTCCGGTCCCTGGGGTTCAATGTGACGAGTGGAAAATAAATAAAAATAAGTCTATAAACAATAGAATAAAGACACCCCTATCACCTACTAAACCTTGCAATTTTCTCCACGTTGCTGGTGGATATTAAACATTTCTTTCGCATCGTCATGTCCGGTCCCTGGGGTTCAATGTGACGAGTGGAAAATAAATAAAAATAAGTCTATAAACAATAGAATAAAGACACCCCTATCACCTACTAAACCTTGCAATTTTCTCCACGTTGCTGGTGGATATTAAACATTTCTTTCGCATCGTCATGTCCGGTCCCTGGGGTTCAATGTGACGAGTGGAAAATAAATAAAAATAAGTCTATAAACAATAGAATAAAGACACCCCTATCACCTACTAAACCTTGCAATTTTCTCCACGTTGCTGGTGGATATTAAACATTTCTTTCGCATCGTCATGTCCGGTCCCTGGGGTTCAATGTGACGAGTGGAAAATAAATAAAAATAAGTCTATAAACAATAGAATAAAGACACCCCTATCACCTACTAAACCTTGCAATTTTCTCCACGTTGCTGGTGGATATTAAACATTCCTTTCGCATCGTCATGTCCGGTCCCTGGGGTTCAATGTGACGAGTGGAAAATAAATAAAAATAAGTCTATAAACAATAGAATAAAGACACCCCTATCACCTACTAAACCTTGCAATTTTCTCCACGTTGCTGGTGGATATTAAACATTTCTTTCGCATCGTCATGTCCGGTCCCTGGGGTTCAATGTGACGAGTGGAAAATAAATAAAAATAAGGTCTATAAACAATAGAATAAAAGGACACCCCTTATCACCCTACTAAACCTTCCGCAATTTTCTTTACTCCACGTTGCTGGTGGGATATTAAACATTTTCTTTCGCATCGTCTTGTCCGGTCTCTGGGGTTCAATGTGACGAGTGGAAAATCTAAAAAAAAAATTATGTCTATAAACAATAGAATAAAGACACAACCCCTATCACCTACTAAAACCTTGCAATTTTCTCCACGTTGCTGGTGTGATATTATAACATTTCCTTTCGCATCTGTCATGTCCGGTCCCTCGGGGTTCAATGTGACGAGTGGAAAATAAATAAAAAATTAAGTTATAAAACAATAGAATAAAGACACAACCCTATCACCCTACTAAACCTTGCAAGTTTCTCCAACGTTGCTGGTGGATATTAAATATTCCTTTCGCAGTCGTCACGTCCGGTCCCTGGGGTTCAATGTGAACGAGTGTGAAAAATAAATAAAAATAAGTCTATTAAACAATAGATAAAAGACACCCCTATCACCTACTAAACCTTGCAAGTTTACTCCACGTTGCTGGGTGGATATTAAATATTTCCTTTTCGCATCGTCACGCTCCCGGTCCCTGGGGTTTCAATTGTGACGAGTAGGAAAATAAAATAAAAAATAAGTTCTAATAAACAATTAGAATAAAGACACCCCTAAACACCTACTAAACCTTGCAATTTTTCTCCTCCACGTTGCTGGTGGATATTAAACATTTTCTTTCGCATCGTCATGTCCGGTCCCTGGGGTTTCAATGTGACGAAGTGGAAAAATAAATAAATATTAAGTCTATAAACAATAGAATAAAGGGGACACAACTATCACCTACTAAACCTTGCAAAGTTTCTCCACGTTGCTGGTGGATATTAAATTATTCCTTTTCGACAATCAGTCACGTCCGGTCCCTGGGGTTCAATGTGACGAGTGGAAAATAAAATAAAAAATTAAGTCTATAAACAAATAGAATAAAGGACACCCCTATCAACCTACGAAACCTTTGCAATTTTCTCACACGTTTGCTGGTGGATATTTAAACTCTTTTCATTTCGCATCGTCATGTCCGGCTCCATGGGGTTCCAATGTGGTGACGAAGTGAGAAAATAAATAAAAAATAAGTCTAATAAACAATAGAATAAAGACACAACTATCACCTTACTAAACCTTTGCAAGTTTCCTCCCACGTTGCTTGGTGGATTATTTATATTTCCTTTCGCATCGTCACGTCTGTCCCTGGGGTTCCAATGTGACGAGTGGAAAATAAATAAAAATAAGTCTATAAAAACAATAGGTATAAAAACCACAACTATCACCTACTAAACCTTGCAAGTTGCTTCTCCACGTTGCTGGTGGATATTAAATACATTTCTTTCGCAATTGTCACTTGTCCGGTCCCTGGGTTCAATGTGACTGAGTGGAAAATAAATAAAATAAGTAAGTCTATAAACAATAGAATAAAGACACAACTATCACCCTACTAAACCTTGCAAGTTTCTCCACGTTGCTGGTGTGCGATAATTAAATATTCCTTTCGCCATCGAGTCACATGTCCGGTCCACTGGGGTTCAATGTGACGAGTGGAAATAATACATAAAAATAAGTCTATAAACAATAGAATTAAAGAATCCACCCTCTATTCACACTGACTAAAACCTTGCCAATTTTCTCCACGTTGCTGGTGGATATTAAACATTTCTTTCGTCATCGTCTTGTCCGACCGCCTGGGGTTCAATTGTGACGAGTGGAAAATAAATAAAGAATAAGTCTATAAAACAATAGAAATAAAGACACCCCTGAATTCACCAACTAAACCTTGCAATTTTTCCTCCACGTTGCTGTGGATTATTAAATCATTTCTCTTTCCGCATAGTCTTGTCTACGGTCCCTGGGGCTCAATGTGACGAGTGGAAAATAAATAAAAAATAAGGTCTAGTAAACAATAGGAATAAAGACCACCCCTATCAGCCTAGTAAAACCTTGCAAATTTTTCTCCACGTTGCTGGTAGATATTTAAACATTTCTTTCGCAGTCGTCACGTCCGGTCCCTGGGGCTCAATTTGACGAGTGGAAAATATATAAAAATTAGTCTATAAACATAGAATTAAAGAACAACCCCATATCAACCTACAAAACCTTGCAAATTTTCTCCACGTTGCTGGTTGGATATTAAAACATTTCTTGTCGCATCCGTCATGTCCCGGGTCCCTGGGTGCTCAATTGTGACGAGTGGAAAATAAAATAAAAATAAGCTCTATAAAACTAATAAGAATAAAGACACAACTATTCACCTACTAAACCTTCGACAAGTTTCTCTCCACGTTGGCTGGTGGATATTAAAATATTCTTTCGCATCGGTCACGTCCGGTCCCTGGGGTTCAATGTGACGAGTGGAAATATACATAAAAATAAGTCCTATACAAAAACAAATAGAATAAAGGACAACCCCTATCACCTACTAAACCTTTGCAATTTTCTCCACGTTACTGGTGGATATTAAATAAACCTTTCGCATCCGTCACGCCCCATCCCGTCCCTGGGGTTCAATGTGACGAGTGGAAAATAAATAAAAATAAGTCTATAAACAATAGAATAAAGACACCCCCTATCACCTACTAAAACCTTGGCAATGTTTCTCCACGTTGCAGGTGGATATTAAATCATTTCCTTTGCGCATCGTCATGTTCCCCGGTCCCTGGGGTTCAATGTGACGAGTGGAAAATTTAAAATTAAAATATAAGTCTATAAACAATAGAATAAAGACACCCTATCTACCTACTAAACCTTGCAAGTTTCTCCCACGTTTGCTGGTGAATATTAAACATTTCCTTTCGCATTGTCATGTCCGGTCCCTCGGGGCTCAATGTGAACGAGTGGAAAAATAAATAAAAATAAAGTCTATAAACCAATAGAATAAAGAACACCCTATCACACTACTAAACCTTGCAATTTACTCCTAGCACGTTGACTGGTGGATATTAATAAACATTTCTTTCGCAGTCGTCATGTCCGGTCCCTGGGGCTCAATTGTGAACGAGTGGAAAATAAATAAAAATAAAGTCTATAAACAATAGAATAAAGACACAACCCCTATCACCTACTCAAATCCTTGCAATTTTCTCCACTTTGCTGGTGGATTATTTCAAAATTAATTTTCCCCTTTCGCATCGTCACGTCCGGTACCCTGGGGTTTTTCAATGTGACGAGTGGAAAATAATATAAAAAAATAAGTCTATAGAACAAGTAGAAATAAAGGACACAACCCTATCACCTATAAACCTTGCTATTTTCTCCACGTCTACGTTGTGGTGGATATTAAACATTTCCTTTTCGCATCGTGCACGGTCCGGTTCCCTGGGGGTTCAATGTGACGAAGTGGAAAATAAATTAAATAATATAAGTCTATTAAATCTATATAGAATAAAGCACATCTATTCACCTACTAAACCTTGCAATGTTTGCGTCCAAACGTTTGGCTGGTGGGATTATTAAACATTTCCTTTCGCATCGTCATGTCCGGTCCCTGGTGGTTCAATGTGACGAGTGGTGAAAATACAAAAAAAATAGTCTATAAACAATAGAATAAAGAGACAACCCCCTATCACCTAACTAAACCTTTGCAATTTTCTCCACGTTGCGTGTGGTTATTAAATATTCCTTTCGCATCGTCACGTCCCGATCCCTGGGGTGTCAATGTGACGAGTGGGAAAATAAATTAAAAAATTAATGTCTATAAAACAATAGAATAAAGGACACAACCCTAATCACCTACTAACCCTTGCAAGTTTCTCCACGTTGCTGGTGGACTATTAAACATTTCCTTTCGCATCGTCATGTCCCGGTCCCTGGGTTCAATGTGACGAGTGGAAAATAAAATAAAAATAAGTCTATAAACATATTGAATAAAGACACAACCCTAATCCACGCTACTAAACCTTGCAATTTTCTCACACGTTCTGGTGGATATTATACATATTCCTTTCGCATCCGTCCACGTCCCCGGTCCCTGGGGTTTCAATGTGACGAGGTGGAAAATACAAAAAAAATAAGTCTAATAAACAATAGAAATAAAAGACACCCTATTCACTACTAAAACCTTGACAATTTTTCTCCACGTTACTGGTGGGATATTTAAATATTCCTTTTTCGCATCGTCACGTCGATCCCTGGGGTTCAATGTTGACGAGTGGAAAATAAATAAAAAATAAGTCTATAAACAATAGAGAATAAAAGGACCACCCCTATACACCTACTAAATCCTTGGCAAGTTCTTTCTCCACGGTTGTCTGGTGGAATATTAAACTTTCCTTTTCGCATTGTCACGTGTCTGGTCCCTGGGCCAATGTTGAACGATTGGAAAATAATATAAAAAATAAGTCCTATAAACAACTAGAAATAAAGACACCCCCTATCACCTACTAAACCTTGCAATTTTCCCCACTTTTTGCTTGGTGGATTATTAAAACATACTCTTTCGCAATTCGTCATGTCCGGGGCCCCTTGGGGCTCAATGTGACGAGTGGAAAATAAATTTAAAAATAAGTCAATAAACACTAGAATTAAAGACAAACCCCTATCACCTACTACAACCTTGCTATTTTCTCTCACGTTGCTGGAGGCTGGATATAAACATTCTTTTCCCCTTCGCATCGTCCATAGTCTGCGGTCCCTGGGGATTTCAATGTGACGAGTGGAAAAATAAATAAAAAATAAGTCTATACAACAAATAGAATAAATGACACCCCTATCCCCTACTAAAACCTTAGCAATGTTTCTTCCACGTTAGCTGGTGGATATTAAATTATTTCCTTTTCGCATCGTCTCAAGTCCCGGTCCCTGGGGTTCAATGTGACGAGTGGAAAATAAATAATAAAATAAGTATAATAAACAATAGAATAAAGACACAACTAATCCACCTACTAAACCTTGCAAGTTTCTCCAACGTTGCCTGGTGGATATTAAATATTCCTTTTCGCATCGTCACGTCCGGTCCTGGGAGTTTCAATGTGACGAGTGGAAAAATACATAAAAGTAAGTCTATTCAATCAATAGAATAAAGGACAACCCCATGCTACACCTACAAACCATTGCAATTTCTTCTCCACGTTGACTGGTGGATATTAAATATCCTTTTCGCATTCGAGTCACGTCCGACTCCCTGGGGTTCAAATTGGTGACGTAGTTGGAACTAATAAAATAAAAAAATAATTGTCCTTTACAAACAATAGAATAAAGACACCCCTATCACCCTACTAATACCTTGCAATTTTCTCCACGTTGCTGGGGGAAATAATTAAACATTTTCTTTCGCATTGTCATGTCCTGGTTCCCCTGGGGCTCAAATGTGGACGAGTGGATAAATAAATAAAAGAATAAAGTCTATAAACAATAGAATAAAGACACCCCCTATCACCTAGTAAACCTTGCAAATTTTCTCCACGTTGTGGTGGATATTTAAAAAACATTTCTTATCGGCATTCGTTCATGATTCCGGTCTCCTGGGGCTCAATTGTGACGAGTGGAAAAATAAAATAAATAATAAGTCTATAAACATAGATAAAAGACAACCCCTATCACCTAACTAACACACTTGCAATTTTCTCCTACGTTGCTGGGTGGATATTTAAACATTTCCACCTTTCGCATCGTCATGTCCGGTCCTGGGGTTCAATGTTGACGAGTGGAAAATTAAATTAAAATAAGTCTATAAACAATAGAATAAAGACACCCCTATCACCTACTAATAACCTTGCAATTTTACTCCACGTTGCAGGTGGATATTTAAAACATTTCCTTTCGCATCAGTCACGACCGGTCCCAGGGGTTCAATGTGAACGAGTTGGAAAATAGAGATAAAAAATAAGGTCTATAATACAATTAGAATAAAAGGACACTACTATCACCTACTAAACCTATGCAAGTTTCTCACAACGTTGCAGGTTGGATATTAAATATTCCTTTCGCATCGTCACGTCACGGTCCCTGGGGTTTCAATGTGACGAGTGGAAAAATAAATAAAAATAAGTCTATAAACAATAGAATATAAAGACACCCCTATCACCACTAAATCCTTGCAATGTTTCTCCAACGTTGATGGTGATATTAATACATTTCCTATTCGCATCGTCATGTTCCCCGGTCCCGTGGGGGTTCAATGTGACAGTGGAAAATACATAATAATACGTCTATTAAACAATATTGAATAAATGGACACAACTATCAACCTACTAAACCTCGCAAGTTTCTCCCACTTAGCGTGGTTATAAATATTTTGCCTTTGCGCAATCGTCACGCTCCGATCCCATGGGGTTCAATGTGACGAGTGGAAAAAATAAAATAAATTAAGTCCTATAAAAAATAGGAATATAAGGACACCCCTATCACCTACTAAACCTTGCAAATTTTCTCCATGCGTTGCCTGGTGGAATATTAAAACATTTCTTTCGCATCGACATGGTCCGGTCCCCTGGGGTTCAATGTGACGAGTGGAAATTAAATTAAAAATAGAAGTCTATAAACAATAGCATAAAAAGACACCCCTATCACCTAGAAACCTTGCAAGTTTCTCCACGTTGCCTGGTGGATATTAAAACTTTTCCTTTCGCATCGTTCATGTCCGGTCCCTGGGCTCAAGTGTGACGAGTGGAAAAAATACATAAAAATAAGTCTATAAACAATTAGAATAAAGACCACCCCTATCACCTACTAAATCCTTGCAATTTTCTCCACGTACTGGTGGATATTTAAATCATTTTCCTTTCGCATCGTCACTGTCCGAATCCCTGGAGTTCAATTGTGACGAGTGGGAAAATAAATAAAAATAAGTCAATAAACAAGTAGAATAAAGACCACCCCTAATCACCTACTAAAAATAATACAGAAGTCTAAAAAAAACCCCAAAAAAACCAACTAAAACTCCCATTCGCAATTTTTCCTCCACATGCTGGTAGGATATTAAACAATTTCTTTCGCATCGGTCATGTCCGGTCCCCTGGGGGCTCAATGTGCGAGTTGGGAAAATAAAATAATTAAAAAAAGGTCTATAAACAATAGAATAAAGACAGCCTCTATCACCTACTAAAAAATCCTTGCAATTTTCTCCACGTTGCTGAGTGGATATTAAACAGTTTCCTTTCGCGTCGTCAACGTTCCAGGTCCCTGGGGTTTCAATGTGAACGAATGGAAAATAAATAAAAAACAGTCTATAAACACATAGAATATAAAGACACAACAATCAACCTACTTAAACCATGCAAGTTTCTCCACTTGCTGGTGGATATTAAATATTTCCTTTTCGCCTTTGTCATCTTGTCACTGTCCGTCCCTGGGGTTTCAATGTGACGAGTGGAAAATAAATAAGAAATAAGTCAATAAACAATAGAATAAAGAACACAACTACTTTCACCTACTAAACCTTGCAAGTTTCTCCACGTTGCTGGTGGATATTAAATATTCCTTTCGCCAACGTCACTTCCCGGTCCCTGGGGTTCAATGTGACGAGTGGAAAATACATAACAATAAGTCTTATAAACAATAGAATAAAGACAAACCCCTATCACCTACTAAACCTTGCAATTTTCTCCACGATACTCGTGGATATAAAATATTTCCATTCGCATCGTCACGTCCGATCCTGGGGTTCAATGTGACGAGTGGAATAAAAAATAAAAATTTAAGTCCTATAAACCAATAGAATAAAGACAACCCCTATCATCCTACTTAAACCTTTGCAAATTTTCTCCAACGTTGCTGGTGGAATATTAAACATTGTCTTTCGCATTGTCATGTCCGGTCCCTGGGGCATCAATGTGACGAGTGGAAAATAAATAAAAATTAAGTCTATAAACAATAGAATAAAGACACCCCTATCACCAACTAAACTTGGCAATTTTTCTCCACGTTGCTGGTGGATATTAAATATCATTTCTTTCGCATCTGTACATGTCCCCGGTCCCATGGTCTCAACTGTGACGAGTGGAAAAATAAATAACAAATAAGTCTAGTAAACAATTAGAATAAAGAAACCCATATCACCTACTAAACCTTGCAATTTTCTCCACGTTGCTTGGTGGATAATTAAACCATTTCTTTTCGCATCGTCATGTCCCGGTCCCTGGGGTTCAATGTGACGAGTGGAAAATAAATAAAAATAAGTCTATAAAACAATGAGGAATAAAGGACACAAACCCCTATCACCTACTAAAACCTTGCAAATTTATCTCCACGTTGCTGGTGAGATTATTAAATATTCCTTATCGCATCGTCACGTCCGGGTCCCTGGGGTGTTTCAATGTGGACGAGTGGAAAAATAAATAAAAATAAGTCTATAAAACAATAGAATTAAAAGACACAACTAATCACCTACTAAACCTTGCAAGTTCTCCACGTGTGCTGTGGATATTAAAAACATTATCCTTTCGCATCGTCATGTCGGGTCCCGTGGGGTTCAATGTGACGGAGTGGAAAATATATAAAATAAAAGTCTATAAACAATAGAAGTAAAGGACCACAACCCCTATCACCTACTAAACCCATTGCAATTTATCTCCCACGTTGCTGGTGGATATTAAACTTCCTTTCGCATTCGTCAAGTCCAGTGGTCCCTGGGGTTCAATTGAGACGAGTGGAAAATAAATAGAAAATAAGGTCTATAAACAATCTTAGAATAAAAGACACAACCTATCACCTACTAAACCTACAAGTATTCTCCACGTTGCTGGTGGATAATAATTAAATATTCCCTTTCGCATACGTCCACGTCCGGTCCCAGGGTTTCAATTTGACGAGTGTAAAATAAATAAAAAATTAAGTCTAATAAAACAATAGAATAAAGACACCCCTATCACCTACTAATACCATGAAAGTTTCTCTACGTTTCTGGTGGAATATTAAACAATTTCTTTCCGCATTGTCATTGTCCGGGTCCCTGGGGCTCAATGTGAACGAGTGGGAAAATAAATAAATAAAAATAAGTCTATAAACAATAGAATAAAGACACGAACCCAATCACCTACTTAAACCTTGCAATTTTACTCCAACGTTGCTTGGTGGATATTAAACATTTATCTTCGCATTGTCATGTCCGTGTCCCTGGGGCCTTCAATGTGACGAGTGGAAAACTACATAAAAATAAGTCTATAAACAATTAAGAACTAAAGACACCCTGATCCACCTACTAAACCTTGCAATTTTTCCTCCACGTTGCTGGGTGGATAAAAACATTACTCTTTCGCACTCGTCCATGTCCGGGTCCCTGGGGTTCTATGTGACGAGTGGAAAATAAATTAAAAAAGTAAGGTCTAATAAACAATAAGAATAAAGACCCCCCTAATCACCTTACTAAACCCTTGCAAATTTTTCTCCACGACTTGCTGGTGGATATTGAAAAATTTCCTTTCGCGATCTGTCCAACGTCCTGTCCCTGGGTTTCAATGTGACGAGTGGAAAATAAATAAAGATAAGTCTATAAACAATAGATTAAAGACCTCCCCAATACACCTACTAAAACCCACACATTGCAAAGTATTCTCCACGTTGACTGGGTGATATATTAAATATTTCCTTTCGGCATCGTGTCACGTCCGGTCTGGGGTTCAATGTGAACGAGTGGAAAATAAAATAAAATAAGTCTATAAAAAAACAATAAGAATAAAAGACACCCCAACACCTACTAAACCTTGCAATTTTCTTCCCACGTTGCTGGTGGGGAAATATATAAACATTCTTTGCGCATTCGTCATGTCCGGTCCCTGGGGTTCAATGTGACGAGTGGAAAATAAATAAAAATAAGTCTATAAACAATAGAATAAAGACACCCCTATCACCTACTAAACCTTGCAATTTTCTCCACGTTGCTGGTGGATATTAAATATTCCTTTCGCATCGTCATGTCCGGTCCCTGGGGTTCAATGTGACGAGTGGAAAATAAATAAAAATAAGTCTATAAACAATAGAATAAAGACACCCCTATCACCTACTAAACCTTGCAATTTTCTCCACGTTGCTGGTGGATATTAAACATTTCTTTCGCATCGTCATGTCCGGTCCCTGGGGTTCAATGTGACGAGTGGAAAATAAATAAAAATAAGTCTATAAACAATAGAATAAAGACACCCCTATCACCTACTAAACCTTGCAATTTTCTCCACGTTGCTGGTGGATATTAAACATTTCTTTCGCATCGTCATGTCCGGTCCCTGGGGTTCAATGTGACGAGTGGAAAATAAATAAAAATAAGTCTATAAACAATAGAATAAAGACACAACTATCACCTACAAACCTTGCAAGTTTCTCCACGTTTGCTGGGTGGGATATTTAAATATTCCTTATCGCATTCGTCATAGACGTCCGGTCCCTGGGGTTCATTGTGACGAGTGGAACATAAATAAAAATAAGTCTATAAACAATAGAATAAAGACACACCCCATCACCTACTAAACCCTTGAAATTTTTCTCTACGTTGCTGGTGGATAATTAAACATTTCTTTACGCATTGTCCATGGTCCGTTCCCTTGGGCTCAATGTGACGAGTGGAAAATAAATAAAAAATAATCTATAAACAATAGAATAAAGACACCCCTATCACCTACTAAACCTTAAGCAATTTTTCTCCACGTTGCAGGTGGATATTAAACATTTCTTACGCATTGGTCATGTCCGGTCCCTAGGGGCTCAATTTTACGAGTGGAAAAATACATAAAAAAAAGTCTAAAACAATAGAAAAAGACACCCCTATCACCTACTAAACCTGCAATTTTCTCCACGTTGCTGGTGATATTAAACATTTCTTTTCGCATTCGAGAGCTGTCATGTCCGTTCCCTTCTGGGAGGCATAATGTGACCGAGTGGAAAATAAAAAAAAAATAAGTCTATAAAACCAATAAGAATAAAGACACCCCTATCACCTACTAAACCTTGCAATTTTCCTTTTCTCCCCGTTGCTGGTGGATTTTAAACATTTCTTTCGCATCGACATGTCCGGTTCCCCTGGGTTCAATGTGACGGATTGGAAAATAAAATAAAATAAGTCTATAAAATCAATAAATAAAGACACGAACTATCACCTACTAAAAACCTTGCAAGTTTCCTCCACGTTGCCTGGTGGATATTAAATATCCTTCGCATCGTCACGTCCCCGGTCCCTGGGGTTTCAATGTACGAGTGGATAAAAAATAAATAAAAAAAGTCTATAAACAAATTAGACTAAAGACGACCCCTATCACCTACGAAACCTTGCAATTTTCCCTCCACGTTGCTGGTGGATATTAAACATTTTCTTTCGCATCGTCATGGTCCCGGTCCCTGGGGTGTTCAATGTGACGATTGGAAAATAAATAATAATAAGTCTATAAACAATATAATAAAGACCAACGATCACCTACTAAACCTTGCAAGTTCCCCACGTTTGCTGGTGGAATATTAAAAATTCCTTTCGCATCGTCACGTCCGGTCCCTGGGGTTTTTTCAATGTGAAAGAGTGAAAATAAATAAAAATAAGTCTAAAACAATAGAATAAAGACACCCCTATCACCTACTAAAACCTTGCAATTTTCTCCTACGTTACTGTGGATATTAAATCTTCCTTTCTGCATCGTCACGTCCGATCCCTGGGGGTTCAATGTGACCGATGTAAAATAAATAAAAATAAGTCTATAAATAAACAATAGAATACAAGACACCCCTATCACCTTACTAAACCTTGCTATTTTCTCCACTTTGCTGGTGAATATTAAACATTTCTTTCGCATTGTCCATGTCCCTGGTGCCCTGGGGCTCAAGGTGACGGGGAAAATAAATAAAAAAAGTCTATAAACATATAGAATAAAAGACAGACCCCTATCACCTACTAAACCTTGCAATTTTCTCCACGTGCTGGGTGGATATTAAACATTTCCTTTCGAGCATCGTCCATGTCCGGTCGCCTGTTGCTCAATGTGACGAGTGGAAAATAAATAAAAAATAAGACTATAAACAATAGAATAAAGACACCCCCTATCACCTACTCAATCTTGCAATTTTCTCCACGTTGCTGTGATAATAAACATTTCTTTCGCAACCGTCATGTCCGGTCCCTGGGGTTCAATGTGACGAGTGGAAAATAATAAAAATAAGTCTATAAACAATAAAATAAAGACACCCTAACACCACCTAGCTACAACTTGCATTTTTTCTCCCACGTTGCTGGTGGATATTAAACATACTTCTTTCGCATCGTCATGTCCGGTCCCTGGGGTTCAATGTCACGAGTGGATAATAAATAAAAATAAGTCTATAAGAAACAATAGAATAAAGACACAACTACACCTGCTAAACTTGCAAGTTTCTCCCGTTGCCTGTGGAATTAAATATTCCTTTCGCATCGTCCACGTCCGTGTCCCCTGGGGTTCATGTGACGAGTGGAAAATAAATAAAAATAAGTCCTATAAACAATAGAATAAAGACACCCCTATCACCTACTATACCCTTGCGCAATTTTCTCCACGTATGCTGGTGGAATATTAAACATTTCTTTCTCGCAACGTCATGTCCGGTCCCTGGGGTCAATGTGAACCCTGATGGAAAATAAATCAAACAATAAGTCATATCTACAACAAATAGAATAAAGACACAACTATCTCCTACTAAATAAACCTTGCAAGTTTCTCTCACGTTGCTGGAGGATATTAAATATCCTATTTCGCATCGTCACGTCCGGTCCGCTGGGGTTCAATGTTGACGAGTGAAAATAAATAAAATAAGTTCTATAAACAATAGAATAAAGACAACCCCTACACCTACTAAACCCTTGAAAGTTTCTCCACGTTGCTGGTGGATATTAAACATTTCTTTCCCATTGCATTGTCCGTCCCTGGGGCTCAATGTGACGAGTGGAAAATAATAAAAATAAGTCTATAAACAATAGAAAAAAAGACACGCCCCTCCTATCACCCTACTAAACCTTGCAATTTTCTCCACGTTGCCTGGTGGATATTAAACATTTCTTTCGCATTGTCCATGTCCGTTCCCTGGGGCTCAATTTTGACGAGTGGAAAGGATAAATAAAAAATAAGAGTCTATAAACAATAGAATAAAGACAACCCCTATCACCTAATAAAACCTATGCAATTTTCTCCACGTTGCTGTGGATTTTAAACATTTCTTTCGCATCGTCATGTCCGGTCCCTGGGGATCAATGTACTCGATTCCCCACACCCCCCCACCGAACACACTAACCCACGCACACCCTCCTACCCCACACCCCACCCAACCCTAGCCATTATTCTCCACGTAGTCAGGTGGCAATAACACAACAACTATACTGACCACGTGTCATCACCGTGACCCCGGGTTTCAATGAGGCCTAGTGGAAAAAAAATAAAACTAGAGTACTCAAAACCATAGAAAAAAGACCCAACAAACCCCGTACCTACCCACCTTGCAAGTTATCAACACCACGATGCGGTGGATAAACACTAATCCATACGCACTCGTCACGTCCTGTCCCTTGGTGTTCAATGTGTACGAGTGAAAATACATAAAAATAAGTCTATAAACAATAGAATAAAAGACATCCCCAATCACCTACAAATCCTTGGCAAATTTTCCTCCCCCGTATACTGGTGGATATTGAATATTCCTTTCGCATCGTCACGTCCCGATCCCTGGGTTTCATGTGAAGAGTGGAAAATAAATAAAAATAATCTATAAACAATAGAATAAAGACACCCCTATCAACTACTAAACCTTGCAATTTTCTCCACGTTGTGCTGGTGGATATCAACATTTTCTTCGCATCGTCATTGTCCGGTCCCTGGGGCTCAATGGTGACGAGTGGAAAATAAAAAAAAATAAGTTCTATAAAACAATAGAATAAAGACACACACCTATCACCACTAAACCTTTGCAATTTTCTCCACGTTGCTGGTGGATATTAAACATTTCTTTCGCATCGTCATGTCCGGTCCCTGGGGTTCAATGTGACGAGTGGAAAATAAATAAAAATAAGTCTATAAACAATAGAATAAAGACACAACTATCACCTACTAAACCTTGCAAGTTTCTCCACGTTGCTGGTGGATATTAAAATATTCTTTCGCATCGTCACGTCCGGTCCCTGGGGTTCAATGTGACGAGTGGAAAATAAATAAAAATAAGTCTATAAACAATAGAATAAAGACACCCCTATCACCTACTAAACCTTGCAATTTTCTCCACGTTACTGGTGGATATTAAATATTCCTTTCGCATCCGTCACGTCCGGTCCCCTGGGGTTTCAATGTGACGAGTGGGAAAATAAATAAAAAATAAGTCTATAAACAATAGAATAAAGACAAACCCCTATCACCTACTAAACCTTGCAATTTTCTCCACGTTGCTGGTGGATATTAAACATTTCTTTCGCATCGTCATGTCCGGTCCCTGGGGCTCAATGTGACGAGTGGAAAATAAATAAAAATAAGTCTATAAACAATAGAATAAAAGACACCCTATCACCTACTAAACCTTGCAATTTTTCTCCCACGTTGCTGGTGGATATTAAATATTCCTTTCGCATCGTCCATGTCCCGGTCCCTGGGGTTCAATGTGACGAGTGGAAAATAAATAAAAATAAGTCTATAAACAATAGAATAAAGACACCCCTATCACCTACTAAACCTTGCAATTTTCTCCACGTTTGCTGGTGGATATTAAATATTTCCTTTCGCATCGTCATGTCCGTCCCTGGGGGTTCAATGTGACGAGTGGAAAATAAATAAAAATAAGTCTATAAACAATAGAATAAAGACACCCCTATCACCTACTAAACCCTTGCAATTTTCTCCACGTTGATGTGAATAAACATTTCTTTCGCATCGTCATGTCCGGTCCCTGGGGTTCAATTGCAATGTGAGAGTGGAAAATAAATAAAAATAAGTCTATAAACAATAGAATAAAGACACAACTATCACCTACTAAACCTTGCAATTTTCTCCACGTTGCTGGTGGATATTAAATACATTCCTATCGCATCGTCATGTCCGGTCCCTGGGGCTCAATGTGACGAGTGGAAAATAAATAAAAATAAGTCTATAAACAATAGAATAAAGACACCCCTATCACCTACTAAACCTTGCAATTTTCTCCACGTTGCTGGTGGATATTAAACATTTCTTTCGCATCGTCATGTCCGGTCCCTGGGGTTCAATGTGACGAGTGGAAAATAAATAAAAATAAGTCTATAAACAATAGAATAAAGACACAACTATCACCTACTAAACCTTGCAAGTTTCTCCACGTTGCTGGTGGAATTAAATATTCTTTCGCATCGTCATGTCCGGTCCCTGGGGTTCAATGTGACGAGTGGAAAATAAATAAAAATAATCTAATAAACCATAGACTAAAGACAAATCACTACTAAACCTTGCATTTTCTCCACTGTGTTGGATATTAAACATTTCTTTCGCATCGTCATGTCCGGTCCCTGGGGTTCAATGTGACGAGTGGAAAATAAATAAAAAAAGTCTATAAACAATAGAATAAAGACACACTAACCTTGCAAGTTTCTCCACGTTGCTGGTGGATATTAAATATTCCTTTCGCCTCGTCACGTCCGGTGGGGTTCAATGTGACGAGTGGAATCTATAAACAATAGAATACTAAACTTGTTGCAATTTTCTCCACGTTGCTGAGGTGGATTATTTCCTTTCGCATCGTCACGTCCGGTCCCTGGGGTTCAATGTGACGAGTGGAAAATAAATAAAAATAAGTCTATAAACAATAGAATAAAGACACCCCTATCACCTACTAAACCTTGCAATTTTCTCCACGTTGCTGGTGGATATTAAACATTTCTTTCGCATCGTCATGTCCGGTCCCTGGGGCTCAATGTGACGAGTGGAAAATAAATAAAAATAAGTCTATAAACAATAGAATAAAGACACCCCTATCACCTACTAAACCTTGCAATTTTCTCCACGTTGCTGGTGGATATTAAACATTTCTTTCGCATTGTCATGTCCGGTCCCTGGGGCTCAATGTGACGAGTGGAAAATAAATAAAAATAAGTCTATAAACAATAGAATAAAGACACCCCTATCACCTACTAAACCTTGCAATTTTCTCCACGTTGCTGGTGGATATTAAACATTTCTTTCGCATCGTCATGTCCGGTCCCTGGGGTTCAATGTGACGAGTGGAAAATAAATAAAAATAAGTCTATAAACAATAGAATAAAGACACCCCTATCACCTACTAAACCTTGCAATTTTCTCCACGTTGCTGGTGGATATTAAACATTTCTTTCGCATCGTCATGTCCGGTCCCTGGGGTTCAATGTGACGAGTGGAAAATAAATAAAAATAAGTCTATAAACAATAGAATAAAGACACAACTATCACCTACTAAACCTTGCAAGTTTCTCCACGTTGCTGGTGGATATTAAATATTCCTTTCGCATCGTCACGTCCGGTCCCTGGGGTTCAATGTGACGAGTGGAAAATAAATAAAAATAAGTCTATAAACAATAGAATAAAGACACCCCTATCACCTACTAAACCTTGCAATTTTCTCCACGTTGCTGGTGGATATTAAACATTTCTTTCGCATCGTCATGTCCGGTCCCTGGGGTTCAATGTGACGAGTGGAAAATAAATAAAAATAAGTCTATAAACAATAGAATAAAGACACAACTATCACCTACTAAACCTTGCAAGTTTCTCCACGTTGCTGGTGGATATTAAATATTCCTTTCGCATCGTCACGTCCGGTCCCTGGGGTTCAATGTGACGAGTGGAAAATAAATAAAAATAAGTCTATAAACAATAGAATAAAGACACCCCTATCACCTACTAAACCTTGCAATTTTCTCCACGTTGCTGGTGGATATTAAACATTTCTTTCGCATTGTCATGTCCGGTCCCTGGGGCTCAATGTGACGAGTGGAAAATAAATAAAAATAAGTCTATAAACAATAGAATAAAGACACCCCTATCACCTACTAAACCTTGCAATTTTCTCCACGTTGCTGGTGGATATTAAACATTTCTTTCGCATCGTCATGTCCGGTCCCTGGGGTTCAATGTGACGAGTGGAAAATAAATAAAAATAAGTCTATAAACAATAGAATAAAGACACCCCTATCACCTACTAAACCTTGCAATTTTCTCCACGTTGCTGGTGGATATTAAACATTTCTTTCGCATCGTCATGTCCGGTCCCTGGGGTTCAATGTGACGAGTGGAAAATAAATAAAAATAAGTCTATAAACAATAGAATAAAGACACAACTATCACCTACTAAACCTTGCAAGTTTCTCCACGTTGCTGGTGGATATTAAATATTCCTTTCGCATCGTCACGTCCGGTCCCTGGGGTTCAATGTGACGAGTGGAAAATAAATAAAAATAAGTCTATAAACAATAGAATAAAGACACCCCTATCACCTACTAAACCTTGCAATTTTCTCCACGTTGCTGGTGGATATTAAACATTTCTTTCGCATCGTCATGTCCGGTCCCTGGGGTTCAATGTGACGAGTGGAAAATAAATAAAAATAAGTCTATAAACAATAGAATAAAGACACAACTATCACCTACTAAACCTTGCAATTTTCTCCACGTTGCTGGTGGATATTAAACATTTCTTTCGCATTGTCATGTCCGGTCCCTGGGGTTCAATGTGACGAGTGGAAAATAAATAAACAATAAGTCTATAAACAATAGAATAAAGACACCCCTATCACCTACTAAACCTTGCAATTTTCTCCACGTTGCTGGTGGATATTAAACATTTCCTTTCGCATCGTCAAGCACGGTCCCTGGGGTTCAATGTGACGAGTGGAAAATAAATAAAAATAAGTCTATAAACAATAGAATAAAGACACCCCTATCACCTACTAAACCTTGCAAGTTTCTCCACGTTGCTGGTGAATATTAAACATTTCTTTCGCATTGTCATGTCCGGTCCCTGGGGTTCAATGTGACGAGTGGAAAATAAATAACAATAAGTCTATAAACAATAGAACACAGGCATTCCTATTACCTACTAACCCTTGAAAGTTTCTTCACGTTGCTGGTAGTTATTAAACATTCCTTTCGCTCGTCAAGCACGGTTCCTAGGGCTCAATGTGACGTGTATAGAGTACAGAATGTACCAGAACTCTTTACCAATCTTTTCAGATGTTATTCCTGTATCAATGTATTTGTAATCAATCTACCATATTTAAATGTTCTAAAACTCAGTAATTAGCCGAATGCGTGCTATTTTGTTCACTTATATATTTTTATTTGAGAATGGCTTTATGTAAGTTTTAGCTTACCTAACCTAAAGGCTTAATTATATAAAAAATTATAATTTTTAAAAGCTTCATTTTTAAAATGTCATCTTCTTGAAATCTTAAAAACGATTATAATAAATGTGTATTAGATTTTTACGTTTTATTTAGACAATTTAATTAGATATCCAACGTTGACACGTTTAAGAAAATCAATTGAGATATAACTAAATAATATGATATAATTAAGCCATGTACTGTATAATATTAATTGTTATTATTATAAGGGAAATATCCGTATTAAGTTCATTGAAACTGTACAAAATATAAACGTTATAATTTGGCGTTGTGAAATCTTGTTGTTTTTCAGGTTTTAATCTGAGAAAGAATGGGTCATTGAAACATATTAGTGTATTTTATGTAGCTATCGTTAAAAAGGCATATGAAAATGTAAAGGAAGCCCACTAGTTTGGAGTACCGTACGTGAAAAAAACACACACAGCATTTTTATTAAATTTTATTTTATAACACTGTTTAAATAATATATACTATGTATAGACGTTTTACCTTCGTTACTAGTACAATCTGGAGTAAACGTTAGACGTATATTTGTATTTATTATCTGCATTACACTACTGATCAATCACTGCACAATAAATATTCAATACAATTTAAATATAAACAGATGTTTCAGTCTATATGTCATTTTCTATCGAAATTCTCAATAGCTGTTTAGTGTTACTTACAACAAAACTGTGTAGTGGTTTATGAAACAAAACTATACTTTTGTAAGAATTCCAAAATATTTCAATTAACTTTTTTATCTTTCTTTTCATACAAATCTTCCTCAATTTCAACAAATATTTTACTAAAAGAATTGACCGAATCTGTTCAACCGGTCTAGAGATTATCGCTTAGCAACCCATTTTGCGAACCATGTTTAAATTATATTAAATTATCTATATACATATATATATATATATATATATATATATATATATATATATCTGCATAATGACAATAATTTTACCAACTATCGATTTAAAAAATGAAGCAATATAATATATAATAGATTTTACTACTTTATTTAAATATTTTATTGGAACAACTAATTTTAGTTATGTTTTGAGACTGGATAGTATTATTTCAAATAGATGCCAGACGTAAATGTTTCGTTAATTCGTTCATACAGATCAAGAAATTTGTATAAGTGTTTTTTACTTTCTTGGATAAAAATAGCCATTCTTTTACAATTTTCCTTTTTAACATATTGCTTACTGCCATTTTTAAAATTTCACCAAAAATAAAATATTTTAATAAATAAGCCTATAGCCTATTTATATAAATATATGTATATTTTTAGACTCTGTCACTATGTTAAAAAAATAATATTTTGTAGGCTAAAATTAAAGGCTTAAACATAAAAATTAATTAGAATGGTTTGAAAATCGAGAACCGTGCAAAGTTTTATACCTAAGCATTAATATAAATATTCAAGGTTATTATTACTATGGAGATACTAGCAATTTACTATAGATACTATCGTAGAATCATATAATTGCTTTATATAGCTGTAAGCTAAAGTAAATGTGTTGCTGTGAATAAGTAACCATGGAGACAGTATATTGTTCCTTGTACCACTAGTATCGTTATAACATTGTAACTCTTTTCATATTTTAACCAATTTTGTTTATTTAGTAATTATATTTAAGTTTTTTCAAATTTAAACATTGGTAAATAACTCAATTTTGAAATAAATACAAAATAATGTTTATTTTTCTGTGTCAATTTTAAATTTAGTTTTACGCTACAACTTTTCAACATTTAACATTACATAAACAAAACTTTTAAATACACCCATCTTTATTTTAAATAAATTCCATTATTTTGTTTCAAATTAGGAAAATTCAACTACAAGTGTCTCTAACTCACATTTCCTGATTCACTTTCATTTTCACATCTTGGATAAAATTTTCATAATATTTTTATTTTACTTAAACAATTATTTTCAACACAATTTGACACGTCCTATATATAATACAAGATAACTATCTTTTATTTCTTCAAAGATGTTCAGTGTAATGCAATCATTAAATCATTTAAAACATAATCCATCCTTACGTATAAAACTTCTAAAAACTCAACTAAATTGGATTCATTTATGGGAATTTTTTAAGTTGGATAAATATAATGAGTTCCCAGAATCATTTAGTGGTATAGAGAAATACAAAATGATACAGTTACTTGCTATGACTATTATAAGTACCGCATTGGTAATCTGCACCAGTCCGTATTGAAATAAATCTGCATCTACATCTTACTAGGACACATTCTAGGAACTTCCTACAATTTATTCAAGTGAACTTAACGCTTTGCCATCCTCAAGAGTTATAAGAAGAAAAACAACGAATGAATGAACCTTTTAAGATCAGCTGTACACTAGAGCTGACAGCACTGAACGAGGTAACCAACTTACTAATGAGGATTAAAAATGAAAATATATTAATTCAGTATTTTAAATAAATATTAATAACAACATTAATATTTTCCTGTCCCCCTTCTCCTAAATATTTCCTCTTTAGTTACGTGCTAAGTATTTGGAAATCCAACTCACAATTGCACAAAAGTGATTGAATGTCGTCTATACTGCCCGCTTATCTAGTAAATGTTCTGTCATGACAAGTTGTCTGCAAATAAAAGGTATTCAGATTGTTATTGATCAATACTCTATAATGGCAGTTGACATGTGTATTCACTGTTAGCTACCGAATGTTTTGTAAACATGAGAAATATATTGTTATCTGGATTCTATTTTCGGCAAGTTTTGTATTTGTACAGTATCGAACTCGTAGTTATGTTAGCTTATATAATAACAAAAATAGATTTTTATTCTGATTATTTTGAAAAAATGAAATTTCTTTTCACAAATTTTTATTTCATGAGAGATGTCTGTAGTGGGTGGTAAAAAAAACTTACTAAATTGCAACCCTTGTGTTATATTTCGTTGGTAAGAATAATTGAAACAATGAAATTCAGTGGTGTTTAGAACCATACAATAAGGTTTTTAATTAAACAATTTTCCTCATCCCAACTATAAGTATGGCAATGTCAATGAAAGCGTCAAATATGAACACACAATAATAGTGTAAATATGAACGTATTCCACCCAAAAATGGATGCCTGAATGGAAAGACAGAATACAAATTGTTGTTCTCCACGCTGTGGCCATATTAATCTACTGTACAACAGCTATAATAAATGTTAAACTACTGTACAATAACCCTCTACCTGTAGTTAACACTTCACTACAACTCTGTAATGGGTGAATAACTTTCAGATACTTAGGTTTAATGTTATTTTTAAATTTCAAATTAACACCATGGGTATAAAATATAACACGATAACAGTATTAAAATATGGATAACAATAATCATAACATATTACCCACTGATACCCATGTTGAAAGTCATAAGTTAGCAATATACAAGTTTACTCGCCCTCGACTCGTTGGGGACTACGCCGCAATTGTCACGTTGGGTATTCACCAAACTCTGGGATGAGGTGAAGAAGTACGTTATTGGATAAAATTGTAGATTAAGTCATCCAGGGTGCTCAGCAGACTGAATTAAGTATGTGTATTTATATGTATTTAATAAATATTTTGACTTTCATTTTGTATCTTAACCGATGGAGATACGGCAAATGCCATAGAGACTTTTTTGAAGCTCACCTCATTTCCCGCTACAACATTTTCGATAGATTTAAACTATGACCTTCAGGTTAGCCCTACCGAGCTTTTAATAAATAGCTGTACAGAAAAGGTAGCACATTATACTATAAACTTTGATTTTTAGAGCGTTTTGTTTCTTAACTATAAGAGGATCACTGGGCCTTTTTTTAGATAATTTCTTTTACAAGCAACAATTTTTCATCAGACACAACAAGTTACAACTGTCCGCTATCGGGCGTCAAACAAATGCCTCCACGCTGTAAAATTGAAATTCCATCAGTTTGTTATAGGGAATAAAAATAATAAATTTCACGTTTTCAGACACTATAAAAACCATCGGAGTGCTAAAGTAAAGTTTCTAGCCCTTGTATAAGTATGTTACTTTGCATACCTGAGTTAGTGACGTAACTTGATAGGAGGGGTTGATCAGTGTGAATATTCAGCTAGCTCTTTTTCACATTCCACTCAGTGCAGCGTATGATATCTATCCATCCTGACTCCCTGTCAGTCTGAATAGGTGAAAAAGGTCGACAATGAAGACGTTCCAAACGAACTCCTTGCATCGTTTCGACATCAGAGACATCTAAACTACAAAGAAGCTGTGTCCGTTTTACTTAGTAGCCATAAAGTATTCTCATTATCTCGTCAGGTTCAAAATTTAGTGCAACCAAGATAAACCTTATCGAAAACTAATATTATTGTAGTAAACAATTATCGATGAAAACGCTGTATCTAAAAACACTCGTACTAGAACTTAGAGAGTAAATAGGAATATGTACGTGTGTTCAACAATACAAATAAAATCAAGGTCTAAAAGACACATGTTTATATGTTTTATTTTATTGTCATTAACCTAATACGATACGTTTACAATCGAGATCAGGATAGCACGGTGAACCATTCATTCGTACCACGAGTCATGCAAAATATAATTTACATATTCCTTACACTCCTCTCTTCATCCGTTCAACAATTTCCAGGTTCATTATTTCACGTCTCAAACAACACTAATTCTTGGTCCTGACTGTCCACTGGCCCGGACATTGAAAATCAAGTTGTTACATGTTCACTGGCAAACTTTTTTTCTGGTACGCTCTCTATAAGTGTAGATGGAATATAAAAATAATATTTCTAATATAAAAGTAGTTTTCTATTACATTTTTATTTGAAGGATATGTGTTATTCATTTTTCTGTCAGACATTCCGGACTGTAATAACGAAATCGGTATCTGTTCTTCGCCTGAACAAAGACATTCGTTCATAATTTAATCCTTGGACCTCAATCCATCCTACCGCTATTGTTCAGACGTGGAGACGAACAGAGCCTGTCTATCCTTCCAGACACTTAAACTCAAACAACGATTCTACTTAGCTTTAAAAACTGTTATTCTTTTGTTGCATTGTCATGTCATGAATAGTATTTACTTACAGAATTATCAGGACAAATATAATTTTAATTAGTATTGGAATACAAAATAGTTTAAAATGCATGTAATGTAATTTTACGTGTGATAAATGCCGAAACCAAAGTAACCAGGTCAAGAAAATTCAGCCATAGTACATTCTCCTTCCCTTAGTAGCCGCGGGAAAAAACATATTAATTTTAATACCCCTTTACAAGATACATATAGTTCTCTTTGATACTAATACCATAAGCATGCCATCAAATAAGTTTATCATATTAGTACAAGACACATGGATTCCTATAAATCTTTATTAAAAGTACAAACGATATATAGGTCCTATAGGTTTACTTTACATATTTTAGAATTGGCCAACTTCTCTTTTTTCTTATCCTAAGAAAAACATATTTACATTCGACTGACTGTAAAACAACTAATTATTGTTCCTAAATCATCATGTTGAAATTAACTTATAAAATTAATTCTTGTATAATCTTATAAATAATTTAAGTCATTTGATAAAAATTGGGCCCTCCAATTTCAAGTTAGTCAGATTTCATAAAAAATTGTAGGATATAAATATTCCATGGCAAAAACAAATCATTAGCAAATGTAGGGATACTTCAAACTTTAAGGCATTCTCGCTCGTCAACAAAATATTCGGTTTTAGTTACATGTGAAGGTAATAATTTGTGTTCATCAATATTTAATAACTAATTTTAAGCAGCTTTTGCTATTTAAGTAAAGCTTATATTATAAAAACATGCATATATAAGCCTTTTTAAAAACAGTCAATAAATACTAAAATTTTACGCGTGATAGAACGGTGTTTTTATAGAAATTGGCTAAGTTATACTTAGAAGAGACAATATGTTTAGAAAAACAAATTGTACATTTAAATAGCTTCAATCTAATCGTCTAGATGGCCGATGGCCAGTGAAGGGTATTACTGAAATCCCTCGCAGCTTAGGGATGATTGAAGTAACTGAATAATTAATTACTTCTAACTAGATTTAGTCCTGGTCATCTAATACACTTATAGTTTGGGTAGTACTTAAACTTTCTTAACTTTTACAAATTACTGGTTTTGTTCATGAAGGTGGAAATAAATCTCAGTATGGAGGCGAAGGTTCCTTAGCATGAGATTTCATGGCTATCTTTCCTTGTGTTTGTACATAGTAAAACTTTTGCTAATGAATCAAGATATAGGGGAACAATGATTTGTTTAAATATCCAGCCACAAATAGAATAGGATAGGGAAAATACAAACTAGGTAGTTAAGATTGAACAGAATGTACAGTATATAGAATTACTATTCATACACAACGTTCTGACATTATTTAATTCTTTTTAGACTTACCGTACAAACATTTAGCCCTTGAAACATTTAGAGCTAAGGTAATGATATCGTTCAGTAAATTTCATAAAGTGGGCTTGAGGGAACTAAAGGTGTCACAAGTGGACTAGATTCTTGAGTCTATAAATCACTTAAAAAGTCTATGCATATGGCATTTGTGGTGAAGGAGAGTACATGGTGTTTATGCAGGAACTTCGCTTTAGATTAGCTAAATTTCCGGAAACCTATTATACTTCCTAAAAATACATAGTAAATAATAAATAAGTCAGATATATCCACCTTCCACAGAACTTTTTGTTCTAGCCCATAACCAAGATTTATCATTAAACAACAGCTTTTAATAACCTTGACGATCGGCCTCTTCCCTAATTCAACCATTCTTACTAGAAATTTTGTCAATTCGTAATAATTATCATTACTAGAGGCATAGAGTTTTAGGCATCAAAATTCCCATTACAAAAGCAACTTTGACACAGCAAGTTTCCTACTTAAGGAAGCGCTACTATCGTGACGGCCAAATAACAGTGACGGGGATAGTTTACTGCCACCGTCACTCAACGACGAACAGAAACTGTCCAAGCTACTGATAACCGAAATGTTTGTGCTTGTGTCGCGTATTACTAACTTGAGAAGCCATAACATGAATTTCTACGTGAATATCAATGAAGGAATTTATATAATGGCTGAAAAGGAATGCTATTTACTAAGATCAACTTATTCCCCATCAGCACACACCAATAGCATCGAGAAAGTTTGCGTGTTTTTTGTTGTCTGAACCTTGACCATCATTCTTGATTGGCAGCCTGTTGAAATCTAGATACTAATGACAAAGGTTCTCCCATCGCCAACCAAAGTGTAATTAGACACCACGCTGTTAGTGTAGATATGAAATGAGACAGAATTACTTGCTCCAACAGCAATCATTAAACGATGGTCAGGATGACTTCTAACTACCAACCGTAAAATCCAGCCACTAAATATCTAGATCTAAGGACAAACCAGATACTGTTAAGCTGTATAATCAACTGGCTAGCTACCACCGAGATGTCTAGAAGTGCCCTGGCGCTGCACTGAACCGATGTCCCAACTTTATACCGTGGACATTTTAATTCGGGTTGTAACCATGAGTAGTTTATACTGTCTACAGTACTCCTCAATATTAGCATGCTGATCTAGGGAGATGCTGTTGACATTATTTCTGATCAGAGCCTCAAAGATTTTCCTTCAAGAAATCCTTCAGGATTGTGGTTCCTTCCGAAGCAGGTTTGTTCGGAATTTCTGTTCGGACCGCACAGGGGGCTGGTTCTTATGGGCCATTGTCCCATCTTTCTAAAAAACATCACATAAATCACAGACATTATGGATTGTGCTAGTAAGTATCATCGTCAGTGGTATAGGAGCGAGACGGTCAACATTATCAAAAATAGCTAGGAGGTTTTGAAGGCATTGGACTTGTTTTTAACTCTTAACTTGTCTGAGATTGTTATAAGGTCGTTTCTTTTCTCTGCAGAATGGCAACGTAACTGTTGGTTGGGTTCCTGGTCGTGAGAGGGTCTTTGAGAACGAAAGAGCTGATGTCTTGACTAATCTGGGATCGGGGTCTGACATGACATGTCCTCAAACGTTCTGTGGAATACCTAGGTGTAAATCCACTCAGTATTTCTTGAAGAGAGTTTACAACGAAAAAGTGAAAAGCTGGAGATTGTATCCAAGCGTAAGTAAGAGACCTGAGGTTGATTCTGCAGTCACCTCCCCCAGGGTAGCGTCTGATCTTCTCTTGTTAAGTATATCTTTGTTATCATAGGTTGTGTGTTAGGGACATGGGCCTGATGAAGACTCTTCACAGAAATTTTGTTTTTTGGACAGATGCACTCTGACGATCATGTAATGAGCAGAACGTCATTTCTGAAAATCTTCTCGTTCACCGTCCTGCAATAGTCAAAGAGAGGTATGCCATCTTTAGTACTCTGGACAAAGGATTTTTCCTGGAGAATCAGTTAGGTTATTTTTGGGGGTTTTTTAGAACTGTAAATTTGATGATTTCAAAGAACACCAAAGTAAAACGCGAAAATGGCTCTCAAAACTTTAGTGCATGGCAATAATCCGCTGTACAGAAGAAGAATGCTTTGGAGAACCTACATAGCTATATGCGTCTGCTGTTAATTAACTAAGTTGATCGAGCTTCATTTCATATTCAGTCTGAGTTATTCATATTCAGGCTGAGACCCTATGTAGTAGAAGTTTTAATTAATGAGTTAGCCGGTGTAAACTTACTGTAGTATATTTTCAGTGCGTCTCTAGCTGTTATGTTTTTTATGTTTTTAATATCGTACATATAGTTTGTTGCTAAATTAAATTCTACTAAACGTATCTCATGTATGCAGATACATACGGATCCCCACTCTTAATGGGCTGATTGAATCACTCACTCACTCATGTTTTCCCTGTTTACTCGTATTTAAATTTAATTTGTCAAGATTTGAAGATTGATCCAAGTGGAACTAATTAACATGAAAGATTAAAATATAACAAATTCCATAAACTAAATCAGCTGCGCTTAGTCCTGAAATAACTATTAGCAACAGGGTTATATCAATCGTTCTTGCAAGTACAAAAACTAATATTGCAAAAAACTTCTAGTAGGTCTATTGTTCTTCTAATCAGGTGGTAATAGGAGCATACTAGTTATGAGCAGCCAATTACAGATTTCACGAAACTCAGAAAGTTTTTCACTATCCCTAAGAAACTAGCAAAAACTAAACAGTGTATAAAATGGATTACAAAAATATATAATCGTGTAATAAACAACAAATAACTAATATAAACAGAATATTAAATCAGTTAATCAATCATTTATGTTTTATATTGGTATATACACGACTTATATCTCAGATATCAATAATCAAAATATCTTAATTTATAAAATTGAAAAACAGACATTAAAATTTAATTTAACTGTTTCCTTTTGAAAAGGAAATACAGTCTCAGGTAGACAGAAATTCAGAAACACTGTATAACTCCCTCTTTATTCAGAATTATTTCAGAACGATCTTTAAGTTTTATCTTTGTAGTTTTTTACTTCACGAGTCTGTTCATTAAAGAAGAGGGCACCGCCATGAGACACTTCCCTCTCGGAGAGAACAAGGTGGTGAACTGGTGTGCGAAGTTTGCTACTGTACCTTCCGATGAATCTATGATTTTCTGCAACTGTCTTCCCTTCCTAAGTCAATTTTAAAAGAATAATATCAAATATTAAAAATAAGAATGGGTTAAAATCCCAGGTGAAAGATTCCTTTGCAAGGGATACTTTAACTCCATATGACATAACACTAAAGCCATAATAAACCGTTACCACCACTTCTGGATGTAAAAGATACTTTTACTGTTAGTGATGTGCCGCTCTTTAACATCTATATTGTTTCCCAGGTTTAAATGATGATATTGCTGTGCCCAGTGTAGATTCAATTGGAAGGTATAAGCCAGCCAGAAGTGATCCTTGCTGGGTACAACTCCGAGCTAACTGCCTTGATGTAGTGAAGTATGATAGAGGATACTGAGAACAAATTCTTTATTTCTCATCAGTGATTTATGAATGCTTATTTATATCCCAAAACTACCTATGAATACTTAGTGATATACTAAAAAAAATTGAAAGATATTTAGTGGTATCCTGAATTTAAACATGGCTAATACTATGCTAAGAACCAATTGCTAAGAAACAAACTGATGGCAATTTCTACTATAAATTATAACACGTATATAAATATAGTTATGCTTTATTGGTTGAAACCATGGAAGATGATTTTATTAGGTCGATACAGCCCAATCAGTTCAAGGTGTAGAAACAGCCTTTTATTTTCTTCTAATCATCGAGAATGCTTGAGGACGTCTCACTTTTTAAGAAAGGACTTCAAATAATACTCTGCTGGAGGTTCTGAGCGTGAGAGTAAATATCAAAGGTGACAAAAATGTAAATAATAAATTCCAAATACTGAATCAGGTACACTTAGTGCTAGAATAAATCATATCAATAGGACTGTATTATTCATTCTTGCATGAAAACAACCATTTTACGTTTATGATATTGTTATACACCGTACTAAATATACTAAAATTAAACTCTAATAATACTAAAACAATACTACGTTAAATCATTCTATTTTTATTTCCATTAATGATGCCTGAGGACTCGTACTCGCAGGTAAATATTGTTTCCGACTCGAACAGAAAATGACAGCGATTAAGTTGGTACAATGAGGTAAGATGAATTGATTCCTGGAACAACGATTTTACTAACTCACTTAAGCTCCAGTACTGACTTTGGAGTTGTTTCGAAACAATTCGCTTAATCTCGTGAGACATTAGTTTGAAACATTTTGAGATCTACTTGACAGCTGCAAATAGTGTCTTATTTAAATGCAAGACGACACGTAATCAATCGATGAATTCCCAACAACCTCCCTCCCTCCCCTAGTGCCAACCCTAAACTCGTTAGAGAGGTTGGAACCAAATCAATAACAAATGTTTCTTCAATTTGAGTAAACTTCCATGTTTGCTATATTGCAAGCACCATCATGTAAAAATTTATAGTTTCATGTTTCAAACGAATGTTTAATCAGATTTTCTTATGAAAAATATATACTTAAACAAACGTTTCATCAATGTGCAAGTATTGATGTTAAACTTATCTTAATTAGCAAGACTGTTTACTTTCTAGTGTTTAAAAATCTTTTGGACACTAGTCGACGTTTTAACCCGATAAAATTTAATCAAGTACATTGTATCCAGATTGATTACAGTTTTCCACATTTCTGTTTAAAGGACGTTGACTAATCCGGTGCAAAAATATTACGAAACTTAATAAAAGTATATATTATAACAATTTTATATATATATATACGTATATATATAATTGTTATAATATATACTTTTATTAAGTTTCGTAATATATAAATATTGATAACATATTTATTATATATTAGCAGACTATCTAGAAAATTACTTTTTAAACTAAATCCAATCCAACAAGTAGCCAGAGTTCCGTAATGTTTGAATAAAAGTATGCATATAAACTTAGATATAAAAAGTAGTTGGTATACACCCTTTTTATAAGGGTTTTCTAAAGTGATTTTGAACAGACCAAAATAGAAATCAAATATACAATATATGAGATATGATGAATATGAGATTTTGATAGGAGTCAATGGTTTCTCATCCATATTCCTAGGTGACAGACTAAGTTTCATGCTTTATTGCCGATTTAAATGCGCAAGTCTGTGTTTTATTCCGGTTGTTATTTGGCACCAGGCTTAAAGGGAGAAAATAAATTGTCTACGTCCTATTTCAGAGATAGTGTTTGTATTTCATCAAAATCAATACTGTAAAGAAAATTATGAACTGTGTATTATGCGTAGTTTATAAGTCAGATAAAGCACATTGGACATATAACTAACATAACTCTTAAATAATAATAGGAAGGAGGAATTTATGAAAATGCCATACCAGTTTTCTCTCTATTTTCATTTCCTCACGGGGAAAAGTCAAGTGGAATGTGTACCGAAGATTCTGGGCCAAGTAGATTTCTTTCACGTAAAATAACAACCAGAACTGTTTATAGCTGGTTTTCTAAACAGCTTCACCGATCTCTGTACCGGTAACTTTCCAAATGCTGCTTTTAACTTTTTACTCGGTATGTTAACAATAGCACCCTGTGTCTGAAATATTTGACTGGGTTTAACTAGTCTGGTGTGAATAGGTCAAGAATAATAAAATGTCTTATATTTTCTCATACGAAATCGTATCATACTAAACTCATCAATCACATTTTGATCTTCTTGGATGTTATGAAGGTGTGCTTTACAAAGGTAAACTACTTTTCCTAATAGTAGATATTTGCTTTTCAATGTCCTATAATAACTGAAAAGTAACTTTAAATACATTTTTTCTATTATGTAAGATGATCAGTTAGAAATTATTATCAAATATATGCAATAGATGCGATATTTATAATATGCTAATAATTTATAAATCTTTAAATTTGTAAAAGGGAAATAGAATATTATTCACTGCACGACAAGAACCAACTCGTCAATTAACCTATGAATTTATCGTCAAAACATTCACTTCATTCAGAATAAGAGTAATTAAAATGATAAAACGTTTGAGTAAATGTGTAAATGTTAGAGAGTAGCTACAGTCAAAGCAAAATACAAAGTGTGGGCGCGCGCTGAGTTAACAAAGAAATAGACTGTGAGACAGAACTGTTGTTTCCTTTAGTATCCCAGTGTAACCCCGTTTATTGGTTTATACACTACATTTTTTTTTATTTTAAGATGCTGGCAAACTACATGAGCTCAAAAATAACGAAACTTAAACTAAGGATTTTACATTTTCCATTTCAAAACGTCATGTGAGGAATCTATTCCTTGTCTACTTCGGCACATTTGCAAGTCTCCTTGTTATCAATATTTTAAATCAAAATTGTACATAGTTTGTCATCTCTTAGATATGCTTATATTACTATGATAGTAAGTTAAGTAAACATAACTGAAATGCTTGTAAGGGAAGAGACAAATCGGTAGAGGAAGGAGATTCTCCTCCAGCAGCATTCTGCCAGGAATCCTTCTAAAATATTAGATTGAAAAAGAATGGTCTTAAATATAAAAGTAAAATTGGAAGTTTAGTTTTCCCTCCAGACCTTTTTTTTCTGAACCAGCCTTTCATGATACAGTTCCGGATCTAAACGAGAACTTTTAAACACATAATACTGAATTTAGTTAACATATGATAATAATGAAAGCTGCAGGTGATGGAAAGTAATTGTACCGCGAAGTCTGCGCATTAAAAATTTTATAATTTTACTTATATTTTTAGTTTTTATCTTCCCAAAAGACTCCATCTAAGCTAGAGATAATAGTAAATATTTAAAAATGACATGACATACAAAGAGAATATTTTTATAGACATAATTCATTTTTATAAACTAACATCGGCTTTTGTATTTTAAAGAGGTAAATGTGACAGACATATTTAGATGTCTCTTATTAAAACTATAGATACATATATATCCTCCTTTCTATTTTAAGTATAAATACAAACAATAAATATATTGTTAGTAATACAATCCAATGATTACTCTCTCTCCCTGCCCCACTTGCTAAAGGTCAATTCTCTGTACAGTTGACAAAACCCAATAACGTGTAGAGGACTGTGGAAAGCTCTCAGGAGGATAACGAGTCTGCTTGCTACACGAGCGGTCAGGGCCAAACTGTAGAACTGCTATCTTGTTGTTACAATACGGAACGTCACTGACTTGGGTATTATTAACCATTGAGTTGCCGTATCCAGCCAGAATATACTCTACTATGTACGAGTATTATTACTACTGGGTGTGATCTCGGTTTTGTTGATAGGTGAAATACAAGTGTTTACCTGATTTAGTGACATAAAAAATATAATTGGCGGAAATATTTTTACTGCTTACATTTGTAGGATCGAAAGTAAAGAAAGTGGAATCGAAGTTATTCTGAACGGGAATATTCAATCTATCTGCATAAAATTAACTACGGCGTGATAGCAGTTTAGACTTTTGATTGTAATAATCACACACTACGTCATGCAAATGTTCAATGCAAAATAAAATACAAAAATAATAAAGTATCCCTCCTTATCTGTACGTTTATGTAAAAAGAATTAACTTAATTGTTTTACTTTTCTCTTTCCTTATAACTTATTTAGTCTAATAAAAAAAAACATTTCTTGTTTTTTTATTATTTTTCTCATAAAATTCACTTTAACTATGAGAAAATAAAAAGTCATACTATTATTAGCTCACTACTTTATGAAAGAAAATATTAAAGTTTGATGTATCCTCCAGTCACGTTAAAATTGGCGAGATACAGAAAATCATGAAAAGAAACTTTAAGTGGTGTAATATAAATGTAATATCGCTTAAAGGGTTGCTTTCATGACTGAGAGGATAAACTTATGTATAACATGAATTATAATCGGATATAAAGTATAAGTAATCAGTTAGGACTTTCATTGGTTCTACGATATAAGTATTTGCTGCTATAAAAAGGAACTATATTGATCCGTAACTTCAGATCACTTATTGATATACATCGGACTTTAGAGAGTATCAAATTTGTCAATCATTTTTAGAGAAAAATCCGTACTGTCCTAAACTATATAAACACTAAAAGTGGATTTATATTCAAGAAATAACAACTAATGGAAATAAATTTAAATTTTCTAAAATTACTTGTTTGAAATAAAATTTTCAAAATTATTATTTTAAATCAGTGTAATTCTTGAAACTTTTCATTCAATGCTAATATTATAATATGTCTTTACATGTTATGAACCAAATATGCGAAACTGCTATTTAAGTATTAAAACTCTTTTTAAAACATTTAACCAAAGAAGAAACCTGTGAAATAAATCTTTATAACTATAAAACTTACATCGACATATTTACGCATACATTGTAACACCAGCGTGACCAAAAAATTCTTTAAGGTAGTTTGATCACATTTTTTTGGACGTTTTTAAAGCTGTAACCCTGTAATCTCCCTAAGAGAAAAAATAATGATCCCTTTCGGCTCAGTCAAGTTCTTAGTGATAGATGAATTCTTATGTAATTCAAACGTAATCGTTATCTCGAAAACCGTTCGAGATACAACTAATTGATGATTACAATATGTTTTTGAAATTTTATAAGCGTTCTAGAACAATTTTTCACTAGGTTAAAAATAACTACACTGTTAAGTTTAAACGATCGCCATATTGTAACGAAATGACGAACCTAGCTGGTCAATTAATATATCCGAGACATTTACAAACAATTTTGGGTACCAAGTTACAATATTTTTTGGCTATGTGATATTTTGTGACAGTTATCGTTTTTCACATGCTACGTTATATAGCATAGATATTTAATACACACGCAAACACAAACACACACACACACACACGCACGCACGCACGCACGCACGCACGCACGCACGCACGCAAGCACGCACGCACGCACGCACTCACGCACGCACGCACGCACGCACGCACGCACGCACGCACGCACACACACACACACACACACACACACACACACACACACACACACACACACAGACAGATAGGTAGTTTTGGTATTATATATACATATCTATAATTTTTAACGGGGGGGGGTTTGGGCTCCTGAAGTTATGCTAGGTTAAGTTATGCACTGCTTTGAAGTTCAGTCTTGAGGAACATCAGCCTAAAATGGCTGTTATGCATTTTTTTACTATGTGTAAATCAAGCATATATTCTGAAATTTAATTGGCAATGATTATGAATTAACGAAATTGCGTATTGAAATGAAATACAATTTCAGAAAATAACATGTTTTTTTTATTACACTTGTCTTAGGGAACTACATATTTTATAAATAGAAAAACATGTAATATACTCATGCTAAACTGTTCAACTTTCATATTGTTATCTACAATCATTTTTCTTTGGAGCTGGTTGTAAACTTCCCTTTATTCCCTTTTTGGTCCATAAATTTTACTTTAGATACTTAAAACTCATTTAGAAATTATCTCAGTTTTTTACATAAAAACCCCCCCAAACAATAAAAAATACGTAAAAACAATAAAAACATCATTGTATTACACGTTTTTGTATTGTTCTTCTTTTTAATGCTCGAGTTCTAATATTATTCACTATTCCTGAAGACTGTAAAATAAGGATAAATAATCCAAATAAAACTGTCTAGTAATTGAAACGAGCCGTATACAATGAATTTAACTCTTGCAAAAAGTTATTCTTTAGGAGACGTTTATATATGTGTGGATAAGATATTGTGTTTTAAGACTGAAATTGTTCCCGGAAATATCTCAGCACCATCTTGCGCTTGGAGTTCATCCAAACGTCAACTGCGAGGATTTAACTATTTTGCCGTAAGAATTAACAGTCTGACAAAAGACGGGCAGTAAGAAAGAGATGAGTGTAAACTCACAAGTTAACTGTGGTATCACTATTCTTCTAACCGTAAGCCTACTAAAATAAATTCTTTAACCGTTACTACCGAATTCTTTAGCTATTTTTTCTTTCTCCCTCTTCAATTGTATCAGAAACCCATAAAAACGAGACCAAGTAAAACAAAAATAACCGTTCCGTTACGTTAGTTAGTATTTTATTTATTTTAAAATTGTCAATAAGAAAATAAACCGATAACGTTCAATAATTATAGGACAACATGTAATAATGTCCTACTTGTCGCATCTTAAGTGTTTTTGAAGTGTCGACGTGTTAATCTGTTGTTGGTATTTTTAACTCAACAGCTGATTAGATACAGTATATTACAGTAGCTGGTATCAGTTCTTCTGTAAAAGTACTATTGTAAGAACGAATATTATGTTAGTACTCAATCACATCTCGTGATTTCGCAGGCTAATCTCTTATCCTAATATTGCACCATTCGTTTAAAATCATATTTTGTGAAGTGCCTTATATGGACTGAGTTCAATTATAGCTGTTTCTGTTGGATTTGTTGTCAGAAATTCCATAATTCTATGTCAATCTTTGGCATCCCTTTCATGCTTTTGTAATCAAACTTTGTATAATTTTTAAACATCGCCTAAAGCCTTAATAATTAAACTAATGTTTGAAATGTTTAAGCTAATACATTAGGAGCTGGCTATACTGATGGCTATATTTATTTTTGTTTTTAACAATGGAATGCGTTAATTCCTATTACTATCTTATTATTACCATGCTGTTCACTTGCTCCTTTAAAACGTGCTTCTTTTATATATGTTTTCTCTTTTAGTTTTTTACTATCTAGAAAATACTGATCTTACAAGTAGCTATGACAGTTCCAAATAATCAGTCCCAGAGCGTATCCACATAAAATATTAATATTAAACATAACATGTTAAAATATGCATTTAAATCAGTAATTATAAGACAGACTGATTTAGAAAATTAGTATTGTTCAATCTTACATCTCTCATCGTAAACCTTTCACACTTTTTCACTATAAGAGTGAAAGTACTTATTATTTACTGAAATGACGGACTCGGTAAGGTCAAAAATATCAGGTAGTACTGCAAATACGAGTAATGCATTCGCAATCTCTCTAAGTGGCTACCATCATTTTTAAATGGAATTTTCCTATAAAATGATGGTAAGATAATAAAAGGTTTTTAGAGAAAATAAAAAATACGTTTTAAGGATTGGAATCCAAGGTTTTTTATCACATGAAGAAGAAGATAGGTTACAATCATTGAACCGAAGTGTTCTATTTTTTTAGTATATAATGATATTAAATATCATTTGTTATACAATATATATATATATATATATATATATATATATATATATATACCTTCTTATCCCTCTCAAATTATATCTCGTAAATAATAAACGTTGAACGAACTACGGTAGCTTTATAAAGATATAGCTAATTAAAAATGTGGCTAAATTACTCCTAGTGGTATTTCAGTTCCTTCTCGATGATTACTTACGGCAGTGGACAAGTAACTGACATTTTCAGTTTTTATGAAAATAAATATTTACTATATTTGATTATTCCATTTAAAATGGTTTAAACATTGTTGTAGTGATTAAGTTTTCCGCATCAATCTAACCCCAAAACATCTCTGACGTTCATTCAATAATCATATAATCTAGCAAAAAACTATATTAATTCACTGTAATATATGAATTACTTACCGTGTATTAAGGTAATCCACAAAAAACTGTCAATAAACACACTCGGCACAATTCACTCGACGCGGGTGACACGTTGTACACCGCGGCCACGCGACTACTGGCCTACGCTGCGTGTATTGGCTAATAATACTGATAACACGTACATAGCATGCTCTCTGCCTATCATCGCATTATCATTGGTTTATCTCCTCTTCGGGTTTTAATGAAGCAGGAGTTTACAAAGTAAAAGAAACAGTATTAATTAAATTGTACTCTCAAATATTTAGATATAAAACTTTGAATCACAAAAATGCAATACTTTTAACATGTGTTGAGGTAACAAATTAATTGCGGAAAATTGTTAATCAATAATATCTACCGTTTGTTTCTGTATGCATTGGCAGTATATTATTTTTTTAATTGAATAGTACCAAAACATGATATAACATTATTTTTATACGTAAAATTATTCTTAGAAATTATACACATAATATGCCATAATGGTTTACCTATATGTAATAATTTGCATTATAACACACGCATCTTGATAGTCTATATTAAATAAAACTAATACAGTAAAAAATTTAAAAACATCTAATATCGACTTTTGTACAAAGTTTCCTAAACATTCCTTGTTTAGTCTCAAATTGACTAACGGTTTATTAAAAAAACTAATACAAATTTGACCTTTATTTTGAGGAGTACATGTATATTTATTTTCACGTGTCAATAATGGTATCAAAGTTTTAAAGCCCAAATTTGTTCAGATCTATGCAACAAGAAACATTATTGATTAAATTTTAATACAGACCTCACTTAATTGCTTTAGATAAAGAGAAAGTCATATTGAAAGGATAATGGGAGAGTCAGATGCAGTTCTTCACATGCGCAAAGATATATTTGTTTCCTTCGTCCAGTTTTGTAATATAGCCTATGTACTAAAAGAAAATTGTAAAACCTCATCTAAAACCATACTTTTATATTATACCTAGTGATATATAGAAGTTAAAATACTGTCTAAAGAAGGTCATAATATGTTTGTCATAAAAACGGATTTTGAGATATTATCAATCATACCGATTTCAGTGATTCTCATTACGTATCTGACCTCATCCATCGTCTTGTATCAAATCTGGAAGTTTGAAAACCCCAAAAAGGGATCTCTTGAAATACATTCATCTTATATGGTGAAATCTTCCAAGAAATTCCTCATTTCTGTAATAAAGATTGTGGAAAATCCATACCTACATTTTTCACACTATTGCATTGAATGAACCCAAAATACAATTTCAACCAATGCCTTCACAATTAAGCAACCTCCATACAAGCCGACATGCCTAGAAGCATTGCTCAAAATTTTAAACATTTAGGAAAATCCGCCCTGCATTAGACATGGTCGTTAATAAACCCCAGCTCTGGTTTCATCGGTACAATATTTTACCATACAAATGACCATACATCTCTAACTATTATTGTGGCTCACTAGCCATCACTGCGATAATTTAAAGAGATTTACTTCCACAGCTTATCTTATCTCTCGCGTGCTTGGAAGTTTGGTAGCTGACAGATATGTGTGTCAGGTACTCTCTAGTGGATGGGGAATGTGAAATACCTCTAAGTAACTTTGGGGTCAGCTACAACACTGGTAGGATTCTCCGTCTCCGTACTCCACATCGTGTCAATTCACCAGAATCACAATCTCATAGCATCTCAAAATGTAGTGACGTTGAAAAATATGGAATATACTCTGACAACTAATATATCATTAACAATTATAACAAACTTGATAATCATGAAATAGCAACAGATAAGAGAGTCCTACCAACAGCGTGAATTGAGACTAAATTAAATTTGCAGTGTTCAATGGTACTACTGGAAAACAATGAGATTTTACCACTACATGTAGTCTGCTTTTTGTTACTAACATTAACGCAGTACCACCGCCTTGATGAAGGACGATTGACATATGAAGAGACCGATAGAAATTCGTGGTTGATAACAAACCAAATTTGATTTATCTAACATATTTGCTTTTAAACAGAATATCTTTGAAGACTCTCGTTGAAATATTGCACAACAATTAGGTAATTTTTGTTGAGTTGATTACGTTTATTTGTTCTTCACAGACATTTACAGTATTTATTAAATACATGAAATCACTCTATTTGTTAGGCTAGTGAAAATTCAATCTTTCTCAAAATACTTTTAATTCTATCAATTGTCATCGTACATAAAAATAAAACTACACTTCTTGAGATATCGTGTGGTAGATTAACACATTGACATGAACTGACACTACTCTGAATTAATTGCTTCATATACTCGACTAATACTCAGCCAACAATCAATTATTGTTGAATGATATGTGCAATTAGCCAACAGGATCCTATTTAGTTCTCCCATTCTCTGAATGGTGATATTGGTACGATATTGAGCCCCATGATATATTGTGAGCTTTTGTGTCACAGAATATCAATATCACCTGTGTTGGCGTCAATCTCACAGGTCAATCAGTCTGAATGTTATATCTTTTTCGATTTGAACTTTGATTTCTAACTGATAGTACTGTATTGTGATAACAAATATTTCTTTCGTAAAGGTCATTAATATATTAATATGTATATACATATGCATATTAATATAAAGAATTGTATGATGGTTAATGGTATTTTTCAGCTATACATAAGTAATGATTTTCTGACAAAGTTATAAATTAACAATTACATTTTTAATATAAAGTGGAGTATGATTATTTTGATTGACAGTATGTGATAATTTTGAATCAATGCGTGGGCACTCTTGAAACAATGAGCAACGTGCATATAGTAGAAAGATGTATTTATTGTGAACTGGAGCTTTTTATGAATTCGGCAACATAGTGATTCAGCAAATTTGTTGCACCTGTGTTATTTAAAATACTAGCGAAATAACTTTTTGCACAATGTTGTAGTATCTAAACCTCCAATTATAAACAGAATCAATAATCAGTTTTCATATGAGTTTAGAAGTTTTCAATCTATTATACACTGTTATACGTGCGAAGTTTTAATTAATAAAGCAAATGTAACGTTTGTTTTATAACAAGACCTTTTTGCTAACTGGCGATAAGATTTAGGTAGATTTTTGTTGCCGTTCATTATACTGGTACGTTGGAACTTGCCCCTTTTTCGTCACTGATTCACCATTTACAAGAATTTCCATTAATCTAAATATGAAGCACTCTGTTTACGTCTTCTGAGAGCTTCCGGTCTGTCAGATCTCCCACGTATAATATGCCATAATAGTTTACCTATATGTAGTAATTTGCACGCTAACACTGGTTTCTTGATAGTCTATATCAAATTAAACTTATACAGTATAAATTTAAAAACATCTAATGCCGGCTTTTGTGCAAAGTTTCCTAAATATTTTCCTGGTCCCAGGAAGCTAAAGACAATCCCGGTTTTTACCAGTTCCCAACTTAAGTCAGCATATCAGATCTAACTCTGAAGGGGCTCACAGTGTCTAGTCTTTACCAGATTCTGCTAACACTCACTTTCTGATAGCTCTCGCCATCTGGGACCACTCGGCCTCTATGACCTCCCAGTGTCTGTTCAGTTCCGGCTTTCAGTATTTACCAGCCTCTGGCACCTTGTGTCACTGTGACCTCTCAACCTCTAGGACCCTCCGGCTCCTAGCAGGTCCTAGCCACAGGCAGCTCCCCATTCCTAGCAGTTCCTAATCCCTGGCAGTTCCTAATCCCTAGCAGTTCCTAAACTCTGGCAGTTCTCGGACTCTGACAATTCCTAGCTTTTGAGTGTTATTACCTCTAGAAACTATCGTCTTCCGGTAGGGCCCGGCTTCAGCAGCCCGGGCCTCTAGCAGGTCTCGGGTTTGGGAAGCTTTCAGTCTCTATTTCCTACCGCCCTCTCACATATTCAGGTGTCTGGCCGTCAGCAGGTCATGGCCTCTAACAGGTTCCGCTCTATGGCAGGTCCCGGCTTATTCGAGCTGTGCTGTACTCTCTGTCATACAATATTAATTCTGGGTTATGATATATTTCATATAAAATTCACAGGAATTGTGGTTATAATATATACGATCGCAAAGTATTTACAATAAAGTCGTGTACATAATGGTTTTGCTTCATTCTATTCTCTCAAAGGGTACCGAAAATCAATATTTGGTTAACATTTATCATGTGGAACGTACATACCAATTTTGGCTTAAATCGATCCAACCATAAGTGGTTTAGAGTAAGTGAACATATAATAGATTTGGTTCCGTGCACTAAGAAAAACATCCTTGGTTGGTATTTATCTCATAAAACGTTCGTTCTAATTTTTTTTTTTAATATATCCAACCAATAACCGTCTTTAGTATTTGGTTATTATTTGTTTAATGGAATGTTTAAACCAATACTGGCCATAATCCGTCCAACCACAAGGTGTTCTGAGTACTTTTACTTATTATGGATTTGATTCTAGGTTAAACACACTTATCTTAATAGCCATCCTTAGTTAACATTTATCATATATCCGTATTTAAATTAATGATTGATACGGAATGATTACATGGAAATGGCTTAAAAACAACCAACAGCAAACAATCTGCCCTTCTCAATAAGTTACCACCGTATGTGACGAGGGTATTGGTAATGCGATGGTTTTTAGTAAAAGAATTTAAAATTGAAGAAATATAGCTGATGTAAACGTCTTAGGGAAGAAAAGAGCTATAATCTTTACCTCCAAAAAATACTCTTAGTAAAAGATTTCTGTAGTTGTACATTTATTCAAAGTTAACATTTACGTTTTTATTTCAGTATTAATTCAAAGTTACCAAAAGCATAGCTCAATTCCTCAGTCCCACTGTTTAATTTTAATAATGTGAAAAGCGTAATCTTTGTCAAAACAAATCCTATTGGCTTCATTAATGTACGTTTACGAAGGCGGAGGCCGTGGTGAGGTAAACTCTCCCGTTTTTCAGTAAGCTGATTAGTATACTTTCCACTTAATCTTACTTTGCTTTACAGAAATAATGAGGAAACGATAGCCGTAAACATCACAGTAATAAACATAATAGGTTGAACATTGCAGTTGTTAGTGCCATTTAATACTAATAAGCGTTGAAATATTGACAATTAAATAGGTACTGAATCATGAAAATTCACGATCAAAGCATTGCATTACACGGTGTATTTAATGAACTAATTAGTCGCATCAAAAGGCAGTAATATAATGGCTTTTTACAATTCTATTCAAATCTTACTGGCTTATTGAGTTGTTATCGTATCTTGTCTTCACTTGAACCTTTTAAAAGTTAACATACATTTACTTCCTAAATACTGAAAACTTAACGTAATTCTACAATTACCTTTTTTTAAGGTAAAGTTACCATTTCAGTCTTTTGTGCAGTAAAGTCTAGCTGTAATGTTACATGATACGCTTTACTATAGGGAAGCAAGTTGGGAGTGAAGTGTGGTCTCGAAAATGTCTATAGCAACTTTTGGGTATTTTTTAAAGTGACGATTGCCCATATTTGTGACACGTGTTTTGTATAAAATTCTAACCAGATAAAGTTTTGCACAACACTGTGATATTCAAAACTATAAATTAGAGACTGAACTATCAGTGATTTCATTTCAGTAGTCTGTTGTGTTGTGTACGTATGTATATCAACATCTCAATGAATTTACATTTACATACACGTAATACTTAATCACTAACGTACGTGTATCTACGTACGCTTTATAATTTGGCTTAATGTAACTATGTTGATAACAATAAATGTGCTAAATAAGTAAACAGGTTGCATACTGATGCATAGTCTCAGGTAACCGGCTATTGAAAACTGTTTGTTTTAATTCAATAACGTCATGTTTATGTTTACCTTTGTCAAAAACTTATCAACCAACACATGTGAGGAAGGTTCTGTAGAATCCGATTGTTTAGTAAAAAGAGTGAATAATTTAATTAAATCTCTTATGTCGACTTTTTAGCAAAGAAAACAGAACATCCTTTACCTCTGATAATACTCGTATGCTGTTTGCTACTATTTTAAAGTCAGACCTTCAAATTTTTAATCTAAATAGAAAGATATCCGAATTTTTCAACAATCCTGTCGGTCCTTTTGTTCAAACGCAATAATAATGAAAAATCTTTTTCAAAATAAATACTATAAGCTTCACTAATTAATATTTACAAAAGCGTAACCAGAGCGAGATACATTTTTTACCATCTAACAAGCTCTTCAGTAAGCTGATTAGTATACTTTGGACTTAATCCGTCTTTGCTTCATATAGATAATGAGCAAACAATAGCCGTAAACATTGCAGTAATAAATCTAATTTACCGGTCATTACAGTTATTACTGCAGTTAAATAAAAGCGCTGTAATATGGATAATTAAATAGGTACTCTCTCAACCACGAAAAGTCACGATCAAAGCATTGCATTACACGGTTTATTTATGGACTAATTAGTTGTCATTGATATAATTATTGCTTTCGTGGTATTTTTTTATTCAAATTTCACTACTCACTTCATTTACTAATACTTATAATGAAATTCGTTTAACAAAGATCGTTTAATATTACCAAGCATTTTGTGTTGACTATTCCATTAAAGGTATTTTTAAAACAAAATTTACAAGGCCTTGAATTTTAAGGCCCAATTTCTGTGTAGCGAAATTAATTAATTAAACCAAAAATGTAATTCCCATCATCATTGGAATCATTTACAAATTTTCAGAATAAATTTATATGTTGAGCAAAGTAAACTAAAGATATTTCTAGGTAAATTTATAAGGACGTTAAATTTAACTGTGTTCTGTGTAGTGAATTTCATATCATATACAAACAGATGGTCTGACATTTATACTGTTGATCCTTCATTTCGTTTGAAGAATGGAATCGTAATCTTATCTGAAATTTGACATGATGTAATACCCTCTCAATCCTGAAACAGGCCAATGTTGAAATATAATTCCAAGAATTGTTTGAAGCGTCTTTCTACTTATTTTATTCTCTAATGATGCACCGAAAAATTGTATTTTATAAATATAAACTTGTACACACACACACATGTATATCAGGTATTACATTTGCGTGACTACATGTAATACCAATGACAGAGATAAAACAACCACGAAATATTCCAAATATAATGTGAATAATATACTTAACACACTATAACACATATTGTAATGTTATATAGTAGGCTACTTTTAATACACTCAATCTCCGCATATTAACTACACGCGGAGATTGAGTGTATTTAAATGATTCATCGTCTCATTTAAATATTTATTTAAATTTCTCTTCGTTTGATTAGTTCATACTGTTAATGTAATAACTTTCCTTAAGTATTATATGTATGGAGTGTTTTATAATATATATATATATATATATATATATATATATATATATATATATATATATATATATATATATATTATATATTATATATATATTTATTATGTATACTTAATTTGTAATATAAGTTACCTCAATTAGTATGTACTATCTATAAAGATTTCTATTTTAAAACAAAGTATTTAAATCATTCAAATGGAAGGCCAATAATTAGTCCAGTTTTAAATATTTAATTTTATCATGTAAAACAAGCATTGTTCGTATGTCTGATCGATTTGTGATTTGATTTTTTACTAATCAAACAAAAATTTGGATTCACAAACATGTTAGCAAATATAAACAAAGATGCTTCTTTACCTATTTCAGTTATCATACATGTGACTGAGTTCGCGCCCAGCTTGTAGATATAATATAAAAGATTCTTTTTAACGCTTTATATACTGATATTAGTCTTCATTTGGTCCTGACTAACATTAGGCGAACCTTATATTATTTTTAAGTAATCTTTATGGAGTGAGAATATTAGGCACTAAAACTAGAATTTAAAGGTTGTTTTTATATTGTTAGCACCCTGAACAGTAAAGGATGGACATGGGAAAGAAAAGAACTCAAATCTCACAGGTGGGACGATGGGATAGATTACCCTACACAGAGTTGCTTTAAGTCTGGCTCTGACCTTATTTCTCCTAGAATACTTCGTATTGCTGTATCAGGGAACATTACTTTGCCGAGGTGTCAAACATTAACTTTTTAGAACATCAAGTAACCGTGCATGGTATAAAGACGACCTACCATATACCATCGATACCATATATTACCCTTTATCTTAGCGTGGGTGTAATGCTGTGGCCCTTTACCTGAGAGATGACGGGTTCGATTTCTAAAAATGGATTTTCATATTTTCCAGTCTTAAAAAGGACTCCTTAAGATCACTTAACATTTATACTTTAATATTAATATAAAATAAAATAACTAAATTAAATTAAATTAGTAACACGAAAATCTCATAAATGGGTTTATATAATACTCGCTACATAAATGGGTAGTATTTCACTGTAATATGTAACGGAGATTGAGTGTATTTAAATGATTCACCGTCTCATTTAAATATTTATTTAAATTTCTCTTCGTTTGATTACTTCATACCTGTATACTGAAAGCTATGAAATTGTATTTATATCTCGTACGTTATATAAACACACACACACACATTATATATATTACAGTATAATTTAGATATATTAATCTAATTATATAAAGATACTTACATATTTTATGTACATATTTTCTGTCTTATTCACAAATAATGTTTATACTGTTAATCCCGAAGTGTCGAATTTTACATTTCAATCATAATACAAAAATAGTATTAAAATATTTAGGAATGAAGCATGATTAAAAAACAAGAGTTGCAAGCATTTTAGATTACATTTATTCTATCTGTTGGAATTTGGAAATTATAAAATGTTTTACTTTGCACGACAATACAACTAAGAATATTTATATGGTGATACATACCTATTCAAGATAATCCTCAAGTGTATCCCTGAAGCGATGGAAAGTGCTGTAGATAGTGGACACACAAATCTACAGTACAAGTACGGGAGTGTGATATCTAGAGCATCTGGTTGTGACAATACAGGGCGCAGCGCGGCAGCGACTGGACTCTTGATAAACGCGATAACAGCCGGGCATGCTCATCCCCTCCCCACCTACACCCTCCATACCACCTCCTACACCAACCCTGCAATCTTACACCCACAATATTTGTGTTTGGCTGCCTCTATGCCTTGTTGGAAAAGGTGTGGGTTAAAAATAAAGGGGCATACATGACTTCAAAGATTATTACAGGCTGATAATAAATATTCTGTTTTTGAAAGTTTAAAAACTTGATTGTTGTGTGTCAGTATTTATACTACCACGGGTAGTTAGACCATTAATTAAAACTTATAAACACGTATTAATTAAATTAAATTTAAACTTTTTTAACTACTATGTGACAGACATTATGCGAAGCAATTAAAAGCAATAAGTACATTTTGTTTTGCTATTCACTCTTTTAAGACACAATATAATTTTAAATTTTGTGTTTCTCTTACTTGAAAAAATAACTAATTTTCACTGTATATGCTAAAAGATTATTTTAAAGCATACACGTTTTCACAATTTCACTGTTTTAGTATATCTTTTAAAATTAGAAACATTCAAAGTAAATGGCTTACAATAAAATTTAAAATAATTTACTTGCCTTTTCCTGTAATTGATATCTAGATGTAATTGATCTAGATATCTCGTATTTAACAATTCCCTTACAATCTCATTAATCTGTGAATTTTGAGCTTAGTTCCAGTTCACCTTCCTCTTAGTTATGGTGTGGGAATGGGTGAATTTATTTGAATATGAGTTTTCACATTATTGAGAATACCCCTTCACCTACATTACACTACATTTTGTAATCTAGGTATCTTTGATGTGGTAACGTTGTAAAGAGTTCATCTTGAGCATCCTCCTCCCCGACTTTTTTAGATCTCTCCAGATTGGGAATCCCAATGCTTTGTCATGTTATTGGGAATGATTACTTGCTGTTTCATTTCCTACTTATTTGAAATTACTAAAATTCACGTTAGACCTAGTAATGTTATATTACATTTGCCTTTATCCTTGATAATATAACTTACCATGTTACTCGTAATTTTATGATTTCGAACTTCAGAAATGCTACTTCTGCGCTACAAAGTAGCTAGTACTTTTGACCAAGTAGGACATACAATTTACTGTTAGAAATAGTGTTGGAGATTATTTTCGAAGTTTTAGACACTAACCTGTCCCTATTTGGAACTTAAATTATTACTGCACTAAGTTCAGACCACAGCAAAACTAAACCACAAATACTGGTCAAACTCTGGTTAAGAGACTTAGTATCCGAGACTTAGTGTAAACAACTTGAACGTTGAGTTGGTACCAACTTGTGCCATGAGTGTGGGTACAGGGAAATGAGATATTTAAAGTTACACTAAGAAATTAACATCCCTTGTGTCTTACAATTGGAGAGCCAAAGCCACACGATCCAAGGTGACAGAATTTTGAGCTGAGTTAAATATAATCTGGCTCAAAATCCTCTCTGTAATAGTAATATATTTCGTCTAGTAGTATCCGTCTTGTACTGTACTAAACCTTCCTTTATACTGTTTGATATGAATAATGAAACGCCAAGTAGAGAAATTATGACTGGCAGAATGAGCTAACAATTAGAATGGCCTTTCTGTTCTGTTTTTAGATTGAATTAAACTATTTGGTATAGTTCTACTCAGTGCAAAAATATGTTAGTATTATTCATATTGTACATATCTGAACAGCCTTATATAATATTTTTATCATCTGAACATTCCTCCGTATAGTAAAGGTGTTTTAGAAAGGTCGCCATGTGTAATGTACTAAACGTAATACTAAATCTATTTCTTTATTTCGTTTTCTACTAAAATTCATATATGAGATTATATGAATATTTAGTTTGCTTATTTACAAATTTTGTATTTTATTTTATAAGTTAATTAAAATTCTCTGTACATTCATATAGCTATATTCGGAATCTTTTGTAAAAATGTATTTTACTACCTAATAGAGACAGGTAATACATTGTTTAAACTCATTTAGTCAAGCATACATCGCCTCCATATAATGTGGAACTCTAAAAGTTTCGATTATTTTTATAGGGATTGTTTGTAGTAAAGTAAATAATAAACGCCTGAAACAATAAAAATATTCGGCAACTTTGTAATATTCAGACATTCAAACAAACTTTGAAGGACACTTCAACTCAACATTCGGTTCGCAGTTAATGAGATGTCAGTGTAAACAAACATGTTTGCCAGTATAAGTTAAAATCGTAAGTTATTTTGTTGTTAGAAATTAAAAATATCATTATCTTGATATATTATCTTTTTATATATAAATTTCTCAAAAGTTACTGATAGTTTTACTGTAACTATCAGTTGAGAGAAGGGAACACTCCACCTAAATACTATTTACAGTCGATGCTAATAGTTACAGCAGATGCAGGAAACAAACCGAAAATATCGCCACAGAACTTTCTTTGCTTACAAACAAACAAGTAGATTTATTGCCGGAACGACGCAGAACGAACTCCGCTGGTAAAATCTTATTGGAAGAAACGAAACTGTGCGAATAACCTAGTAGTATCTCTAGCACGTATAATTTGAATGTAACAATGTAAAACACAAATCTACATATTCATATACATTCAAAGGTTGCATTAAATACATAATAATACAATAAACTTAGCTTAACTAATAATTTCTTGTTTATTATAACCTTAAAAATCGTCATCATTATATTGAACGTTCCAACTATTGTTATTAGGACTATAATAGAATTGTTCTAATAGTAATGACTGATCAGTTTTATAGTATAGTATCAAGTTGTATCAAGGTTGGATTGTTCTCGAGTTGTGTCGACAAACAGCCAGGCAGAAATACTCTTACAGAAAATAAATGTTAATATCGTCCTGACAGACAAGTCTGCAGAACGAGGTTCCAATGATGCTCAGATAAATGCAAAGGATCAAGTTGTATCAAGGTTGGATTGTTCTCGGAGTTGTGTCGACAAACAGCCAGGCAGAAATACTCTTACAGAAAAGAAATGTTTATATCGTCCTGACAGACTAGTCTGCAGAACGAGGTTCCAATGATGCTCAGATAAATGCAAAGGATCAAGTTGTATCAAGGTTGGATTGTTCTCGAGTTGTGTCGACAAACAGCTAGACATAAATAAATTTAAAAAAATTCATCTCCTTATTTTCTACAATACTTTTAAAGTAGTCTCCTCGGTTTTTATTCAGTGACTTTCCTTTAATTGCATGGTAACAGAAGGGTAGTAGGAAAATTAAGTGTTTTTCTGTTCATCATCACTGAACGAGTTTGGTCTTATTACATAGTAAGAGTAGTGTGTTTCAATCAATAGTAATTATCATAAACAGTGAAAGTCTCCAATTAATGTTTGGAATTCATTAAAACTATAAGAAAAAGAATAAAATAAATAGGCAGGAATCTCGCCAGCTCTGCGACCTGTCTTCGGCGTATCGAATTTTGTAATGCAAAAATTGAAGATGCAATCCTTCTTCGTTTGGGTGTTTTAACTTCATAGTCAAATTTAAGATACTTTCCCCAAAGACAAAAACCATAACAAAGGATTTTTTTAAATAAGCGCTATGAATACTCTTTTAACCAGACTCGAGAATGCATGGCTGAACATGATTATATGATGTACTATAGTATTTATATGAATTATTATAATATAACAACATGTTTTTAATTAAACACGATGTAAGAGAATAATATTTTTGTAATTAAACGTGACTTTTTACAGGAAAATGTCATATAAACGATTACGTTATTAGTTCAAGATTATAAAAATTGTGGCAATTATTACTCCTCTACTTGATGGAAAACACTCGTATACTTGCCTTTAGTCATTCCGTAGCCCTGATTTAAAGATGCCCCAAATTTAAAATTTGATTGCCTACAATTTCTTGTGAAATGGTCAATATTTTTCCTGTCTTGAGAGCATGAATCTTGGAGGAATGTAACACCAATATAAAAAAATACAGCTTTACCTTCACGAACTTTGAGATGCTAACAATTTAAAAGAAGGTGGCGCCTACTTATTTGTTTAAAAAAAATTAGACACACGTCTTTCCTTCTCAGACATCCATGATGTACAAAAACACCTGATTTGCTATAACCTTCGTTTGTCAGTCCTAACTGGCTGCACAGCTGGGTTACATGAGTAATAACAATCTCAAAGCTCAGAAACGCAGGTATGATTGAGAAAACACCCAAACATTCATATTAATAAAATTACATAAAATTGTGGAACATGGAACTTTTTGAAATCTAACAATAATATCTATAAGTCCACTGCAGTTTTTTTGTGACCGACAGTCTATGATTGTTTTATCAATTTCAAATTACATTTTATATATAACTAATTAACGTAGGGAGATGGTTTAGTGTTTTTAGAATGTGTAATTTGTTCTTCCTTAAGATACGAAGGAGACAGCAATATTACAATATTATTAACATTATAGTTGTATACATACATATTGACTAAATTATAAAAGTACATTAAACTCTGTAAATGTTAACATAAGGTTTATTGAAATAATTTTAAGGTTAGACACTACAGTACTTTCAAAACTATAGAAGAGGCGTTTTGGGACGTCAGGGTTGGGAATGATATGAAGTGGTAACGATACGCTTGCGTGTGATTACATTTTGTATTCACAGCTAGAGGGGCTTTCTTCAGTCAAGTTTGTCTGCTGTCAATATTCTAAAGGTGTGCTTGACACCGTAAACCTTAAAAAATGAAAAATATAAAATATAATTTACAAACCACACTTTAATTAAAATTTATTAGTTTGTCAGCTAATATTAATAAAAATTTTTAAAGAAAAGAATAAAAGATAACATTCATGAGATAGAAATCAATGAAAAAGACTTTTTCTTTTAAATCTTGAAGATTAAGTAAAAACCTAAATTTTTTGTTTATGTTAAAAAGTTTTAATAATGGTCTCATAATTTGTATGAAATGAACACAGTAAACAAACACAATTGGTAAGAAAGTGTCTGATAGATCATGCAACTCCATCGTAACCTTGCCTTAATACATAAAAATTATTTCTAAGGTATTTCTAACACTAATGGATGGATCACTATACTCTTAGAAAATTTTTTTTAAATGTGAAAAATAACAACTTCAAATTAAGTTAGGTTGTAAACTTAACTATTTTTAAATTGATGATAACTGTTTGCACGTAAAAGCTAAATTATTTAACTGAAATCTCGAAACAACTGACATGATGAGAATGGATTCTTAATTATACAAGCAATGAAGTAAACATGGGTTCTAATTTTTTCCATAGTATGGACACCACAACCCCTCTTAACTGTACCAAAAATTACTTACACAAAAACTACACTATAAATATGTTATTCTTTCTCTTTAAATAAATATATTTAAAGCGAAAACCAACTAATGGTATGATTGATTGGCAGTTAAATATTTCGGCCAAAGGTTATGCAATCGACGATGATAACAAGATTCATTAAAAGCTTGACAAATCCTTGCTGAGAACCGAATGCTTTAATTTATTTATAAAAAACCTCGGTTTTAAAAAGAAATATTAATTTATTGATCAATACATTGGGCTTTTTACTCTCCCACTCATACGCAAATACATATAGCCTACCAGCATGTACCAGCAGCTATGCAAGCGACTTCCTATTGAATTGTAGGTACGTCATAGATCCTTTTTAAATATCATACTTAAATCTCCTGAAAATAAATAAGTATCATTGGAAGATATATTACTCTTCTAATAAATTTCAAAGTATTTGGACTTTAAGTTTGGATATCAATTGCCACAATGAAAAAATATAAACATCTGAATATGAAGCCTACTTTTAAAATTATGTCTGCATTACACCATGGCAATATTCTGGTATAACTTATTCCCGTTGCCCCAATGTGTATGCACTGTTTCCCGATCGAATAAATGCGAACGTAATTCTGAAGGATTACTTCAGTCCAGTCCAGTGATGTCTACTTCCGACCATTTTAATCTACATCTGGTCTAAGGCACTTCTGGTGCCGTAGTACCGTTTGTATTGATACATAAATCAATAAATCATATACATGCCTAAATCTAACGGTGAAAAGGCATTTTCCGGGACATTGGCGTCGACTTCCGGTCTGAGGTTATGTGGCGGCTTAGTATTGGTTGCCTTATCAATTAATTATCAATTTCTTATTCGATTAAGAAACTAAATACGTTAGTTCGAAAGGTTTACTTCTCTTTAAAAGCAACTACTTTCGGCCACTATACCCTATTTCCTTCACAAGGCAGGAGCAACAAACAACTGATACCGCTGAACTAGGACGTGTTTGGTGCTCCCGTAGTGCAAGTGTATCTTCAAATGACCATGCACGGTTAATCGATGAGGGATTTTGTTGTAAAAAGTACTGTTATAATTGCTATAAAAATGTATGAATATTTAATATCTTGTAAAATTTGTAAAACTATGTAAAACAGCTGTTTGCTATCAAAAGACAAGACGTATGTTGCTTCCGTGCCTTTAAAGTGTCTTTAAAGGTCATACTCGCTTATGCATTGACGATTTCGTTAAAACCAATACCGTCGGAATTTCAATTTTTAAATAGTTGGTATCCAATAAGTTTTTATAGCTATACAGATTTTTTGTTATTTGACTTTAACACTTTGAAGACGTCATTTTGTTAATATTAAAGAAAATAACAAATAATACATAATAATATTGTTATAAATTTTTAATATTTTATTAACTTTTCTCTTACGTATTCAAGTCTATTTTGCCATATTTTTTTCTTTCGCTTAACTTAGTTTTAAAAATAATAATATTCTATATAAAATACAAAATGGTGGTTAGCAGCTGAACGTAACTTTCTCGACCTATACTAATATGAAATGTTTTGTTTGAAATGATGATTACTATCAGCCACAAAATTTTATGACACAAAAATTAATTAATATATATATAGTTATTATTTATGAACACTTTCATTTATTACTCTATTTTTTTTAACACCATGTGTCATAAATTTTTGTGGTTGATAGTAATCATCATTTCAAACAAAAAAATTTCATATTAGTATAGGTCGAGAAAGTTACGTATATATATATATATATATATATATATATATATATATATATATATATATGTATATGTATATATATACGTATTTAGCTCTTGGTACATAACATTAGTAAAAAACATCTACTTTTGGTCTACGATATTTCCAGTTAAGATCTCTTGTTTTCCCGATGAAAAAATGTATATACATATTTAGAACTGAGAAGGCTATTACAGTCTAGGGGACAATCCTTCCTACTTCCGGATAAGGGAAAATCCTTGCCAATTTCATGCAACATTTCAAATTATCGTTTAGAATACCTTATTTTGCGTATATTTTTCGGACTGTAATCTGGGAAAGAATGGGTCGTTGAGGCATGTCAGTTCATCTCTGTTTTCCTTACGTCTGTTTAAAAATACCATATCACAATGTCAAGATAGCTCACCAGTTTCGCGTAGCTTGGGGGAAAACATCCATGGCTTTTTTAGTTAAGGTAGGTTTCATAACATTGTTTAAAGAGTGTTAATAATGTATTCGATATTTTTAAATTTGTCACTGGCACAAACTGCTGTAAAAATGTTAACTTTGTCTTTGCTATCTACATTACTATTGATCAATAACTGTTCTATAAATTAAATATTAACTAAACTGTTTCAGCGTCTTTGATGAACTTCAACTGTAAGTGTCGACAACTCTTTGGTGTCAGTTAGTTTGTATTTGAAACATAAATATTACCATTTTTCTGAATTATAAAATTCTCTATGCATATTTTCCTATATTTCTCTTCATATAAACCTTCCTCGTATTTTAACGAATACTTTACCAAAGGAATTAGCCTAAGTACTCCATCTGCCCTCGACATTAGCACTTGTCAAGATATTTTGCGATTCATTTTTATTTATAACATGTATATTTAATATAAAACTATGTCGTGACTCTAAGAAGAATAATCTCTTATTTTCCATGTATAGACCTTATTTGTATACTAAATTTCCTGAAAATCTCTGTATTCTAAGTTATTCTAGAGCACCCTCACTGCACAGCATCAAAAGCATGAAATAATCCAAATGGTCGTAATATTAGCTTTCGCCGTGGCTTAGAACATGGTTATTGCTTTGGACAAGCTTTCATCTGCAAAATCATCGTTTCCCTTGAAAATGAAGTGTCAATAAAGTTACTGCGGTAACCTTTTTACGCTTTGATCGTTTCTAGTGTGCTTCAACTTCCCTGCTACTCAATATGAATCTTGCTTTTACATAAGACCCTGCAACGAAATTATCTTACATAATCGAAATACCTTTTTACTTCAGTAAACACAAAAGTGAAAAAGGAATATTATAAAACATATTACTAAAACCAGATCAATAATTTATTATATTTTGTAATGAACAATTTTGTAATACTTAGTCTACGGCAAACGTTTTATAACGTTTCAAGGAGTAATCATTAAAGTCACTATATTCCTATTTTAAATAACTTAATAGTTTCTAGGACAATGGTCAGAACGGTCTACTTTTCCTGTCTGAGAGTTTTAAGGTTTGTTCCTATTAAATGTAAAACATCGCTCAACCGATAACCAAACCTCTCCCTGTCAATACGGTATGTAAATGCTTAAACTTACTATCTAGCAATAATTTACTTTCTGATTTGATATCATCTCTATTATTTTTTGTTGATTTTTATGTAGGACTGACTATGGGGAAGGGAATTAAATTATTTCTATATGAAAACTCAGTAAAATTCACACATAATAAATTAATATAAAAAATTACACCTCATTTTCATTAACATATAATTATGATAGAATACTTAATATTTAACTAATTTACAAATCATGACAATTAAAATTTTTGAAAATAATCTAACTCTTTCTGAATTGTCATTTGAGCGCACTGTGTGCAGAATGTGCTCATAAAACAATAGTTTCAACGCTTTTTAAATCATTCAGCAAATGTCAGCTCCATAACCTCTCTATTATCCGTGCTGGACAGCTGGCTGGTGACAGGATGTAATTTTTACTAGCTGACAATAATAATTATTGATATTTCCTCACAGCTGAAGTACTATTATTTCATACCAGAGGGATATAGGATCCGAGTTACAAACTGTGGTCTGTCATATATAAACTGGTAGCTTTCTTTCAAAAATTGTGTTTTAAATACTACACATTTTCTATTTATTTCATTCCAAATAGTCAAAGGAATACTCCTAACAATTATTAATTTTAATTTTATTATAATTTAAATGATTTAAAATACAACTTGATGGCTAATAATGTAACCTTGTACACTAGGATTTGTAAAGTCCACCTGTAACCTTGAAATGTGGCAGAAAGGTAAAAGAGATTTGGTAAACATTTTTAGTTTAAAGTGAATTTTAAATATTCAGACTTTTCCCGAACATGGAGACACTAACGTATCACAGACTCCCACTTTGTGATACATTGTTTAAAAAAGCGTTCTGGGAATAGTATAAGCATATAATACATTTTTAAATAAATTTGAACCATTTTAATTTATATTGTATTCGCTTCAATACTCATAATTTATACTTATTAAATTTCTGATAAACCATGAATATATCATTCTCACCACCACAACCATTGTTCGATAAAAATACAAGATAATAAATACAAGACAAATTTTGAAACCAAGAAACATAATTTGATAGCTAACGAATATAACAAAAGTTTGCATAAAATATATATTTCTTATTATAAATATACTCAGGACGAAAAGCCGAGAATCTTCTCATTGCACTTGGTTCTAAAAGAATCTTTGACAGTATATCATTTCGACATTTTAATTGTTTTAACAACAAAACTGAAACATCATTCAAAGTAAAAACTTTTTTCATCAGTACTTGAATCAAGTATTTTTCACAAATAGTTTACTGACCTTAGTCCGGCCTTTGTATTATGAATAATATTTTAAATTAAAATTGTATAATTTAAATAAGATAAACTTAATTACAAAACCTTTATTTATGCCGATATTCAGTAATATTGTTATTCTCAGTACCTATAAAGGCCTCGTCTTGTACAGATACGTTTAACAGGCCCGATATAACGATTACATTGGAGGAAGTCTTTTGTAACACTACCAACCTAGAATATCTCGTACAGGTGTGCTGAACACTGAACTTGTACTCGTGATTACCTGATGTTACAAAATTAAATTACACTTAACTGAAGTAGGCGCTAATCAGCAAGTTGAACACAATAACCTCATTAATCATGTTGTCAATAGTAGCAACGATGAGCGGGTCGGTGTGACCGACACTGATTGTCGACTGCAGGTTGTTAATGACATGATTCTGAGAGCTGATTGGTTATAGACTGATCAATGGTAACGCTATCAAGTCATTACATTACAAATTTAATGCAAGAAACCTTTTGAGATACAGTTATTATATGATAGTAGATCAGATTGTCATAGTAATACACATGTTTAGAAAGTAAATATAATATATAAAGTTGGTGAGTTAATGTAATATTTGTGAATTACTGATTGAGTTATCTTTATAACGTCACTATTATTGCATATTGGACGATAACAGATTTTTAGTATTAACTGTGAGAATGTATAACAATGTAAACTATGAGAATATATAACAATATAAACTATGAAAATGTATAACAATATAAACTATGAGAATGTATAACAATATAATATAATTAACAATTAAATAATAACCAACAACACATGTACACAACCAATAAATTAACAAGCAATCAATATATAGACAATCTTAATATGTAGTATACAAATATAACAAATAAAACTACAAATATATTATCACAATATTTAACGTATAACCAATTATAGACTTATATATGAAGCATATGGTAACCTAACCTATACAAATGGATCACATTTTTATTCAGGGATGTTGTCGGCAATAAACTATATTGCTTTCATTTTGACCTTAGGTTTTTTTTTTCAAAAATTAATTCATTGCCGCAATCCATAATGAAACGGTTAAATAAACTTGGACCCAGGTAGCACAACTGACGTTTAGAAGTACTTGTAGTAAAAAAGGTGTTTCCAATTGTAAAAATTGAGCACTGCGGGTTAGTCTGTTTGCAGTTCTAATTTTAAATTGATTTATGTATTTATGGATATGCATTAACGAACAAAGGTTATACAAGTGATTAAAGTTTAATATGTTTTTTTCTTTGAAAATATAACTCATTCTATCCATTCTTCTAATCCCATATACAATACGCAATGCATGCCTCTGTGCCATTATAATTGGCTGCAGTAGTGTTCGAAACGTTCCTCCATAATGAATTATTCCAAACCTTAGTATACTCTCAAACCAAGAAAAATAAAGTTGTTTCATATGTCTATCTTTTATATGCTGCTTGAGATGAAATAGAGAGTAATTTATTTTCCTAAGTTTTTTTGAAGAAAGGTAATTAATATGCTGATCCCATTTTAGATGATGATCAACATACAAGCCTAGGTACTTAACACTTTCTACTGTTTCTATAGTTGTGCACCTACATGAATACCTACACTGATGCGTGTGACAAACCAAATTTAATCTGTTTCTCAAAAGGTTTTGATTGCAATTTTGATCGAAAAAAAGAAGACACTTTGATTTAGAAACATTGATTAAAAGTTTATTGTTGATCATCCACTCAGATACGATTTTTAGATCCTGTCTTACCCTAGTAATTAGTGAGTCCTTATTAAATGCCGAGCACACTAATGCCGTATCGTCCACAAATGAAAATATGGATGAGTATAAAGGTAACTTTAACATGTCATTAATATATATCACAAAGAAAAATGGACCAAGTACACCACCCTGAGCTGTTCCATGAAACAACTCTAAAATTTCACTGTATACGTTGTTAATCTTAACCATTTCTTTTCTTTTGGTACAAAATGATGTCAACCAATCCAGAGCAGTCCCGCCTATACCGTAACTTCTAAGCTTATTAATTAAAATATTGATATCTAAGGTATCAAAAGCCTTTTGAATATCAATATAAACTGCTAGTGTGAATTTACGTTGGTCCTTAGAGTAAGTTATATTTGAGATATGTTTTCAAGTGCTAAGTCTGTCCCCCTCCCTGGAAGAAACCCATATTGATGTTGAGAAAATAATGAATTACTGTTAAAATAATCCATTAACTTGTTTTTAACTATTGTCTCAAATATCTTGACTATGGTATTAATGACTGAGATAGGACGGTATGATGATATCTCGGACGGATCACCAGATTTAAAGAAAGGGTCACAGAAGCTACTTTGAAATCATCAGGAACCAAACCCTGAGAAAATGATTTTATATATATGTTATAAAGTAAGGGACCAAATACATCAATATTTTCCTTGATAGTCATTATATTCAATCCATCGATACCGCAACTACGTTTATTTTTCATTTTTTAATAGTATCAAATACTTCTTCACTTGTTAACTCAAACTGAGAATAAATACAGCCATAATTATTTTGATCCTCTAAGAATAAGTCACAGCCAAATTCATTTGATCGTAAGGTGGACACTATATTTGTAAAATAATTATTAAAAATATCTGCAATCTTATGTTCATTCCCCTTTACCTCCAATAAATTTCCATCTATCATTACTTTGTTCAACAGGTTCTTTTTATTTTTCACAATCTTTTTTACAATATCCCAATTTTTTTTTGAGTTACCATTCGCTCTGTCAATCATAATTGAGAAATATTCTATTTTTGCTTGCCTTATCTTTTTAGATACGATTACTGAAAAACGTTTGTATTCCGCTCCTAACACTGCATTGCTCCTGTCTCTAGAGAAAGTTTTAAATAGATAATTTTTTCGATTTATTAAGGAAACAAGATTATCTGAGACCCACTCATGTCTTCTTTTATTTTTACTATTTAATTTTTTAGATAAGAGGAGACTTCTCTACATTCATTAAATATTCTATAAAATTCAGTCAAACATGCATTTAAATTATTTTCACTAAAAACCCTATCCCAGTTAGCCAATATTAATTGCCTGCGCAGCATTTTATGGTCTAACACTTTAATAAAACAGCTACTATTGTTATTAATACGTTGTACATCAGACAATCTTAATTCTATGCCAAAGTGATCCGTTATACATAAATCCAATACATTACAATTAAGTTCTATATTTCTGGAATTCCTCACAAACACATGATCAAGACAAGAAACAGAGTTGTTATGAATTCTAGTTGGGGTATTAATACAGCTTGTAAATCCATATGATGACAAAATATTCAAGTAGTCTTTACCAGAACCATTATTTTTTAATATACAAATATTCATGTTACCTACAATAATTGTTGGATTATGAGACAGCTTTAAAATATTTTCGAAATCATCTTTAAAACGGTTGAATACAAATTTACAACTTCGATAAACACCATATAGTGAAATATCCATCATTGAATTATTGTAGTTGACCTGAAATGTAACATTAATAATCTCAGCTGTAGGCAGCAACATAAGGCGGTGACTGTAGTGAAGGTCGCAATCCACATAGATAAGTATTCCGCCGGCCTGGTTATCAGGACGATCTTGTAGTATCAGGTTGTAGCCCGGTAGCGCGTAATTTGCTTCCTCACCCCCCTATATCCATACCTCAGTCAACACTATTATTTTTTATTGATATGGTAAACCATCCAAATATATGATGAGTTCATTAAAGTTCTTCCTTACACTTCGAATATTTAGATGAAAAATATGAAAGTCGTTTAAATTACTGCTATCCATGAAAAAAAAATAAAAACGACAAACGGTGTTCCTCAGAGATTAAGTGGTCTAATTAACAGTCAAACCAAGCTGTCTCAAGTCCCCCAAGGAAGAAATACGCGTGCGTGCGTGCGTGCGTGCGTGCGTGCGTGCGTGCGTGCGTGCGTGCGTGCGTGCGTGCGTGCGTGCGTGCGTGCGTGCGTGCGTGCGTGCGTGCGTGCGTGCGTGCGTGCGTGCGTGCGTGCGTGCGTGCGTGCGTGCGTGCGTGCGTGCGTGCGTGCGTGCGTGCGTGTGTGTGTGTGTGTGTGTGTGTGTGTGTGTGTGTGTGTGTGTGTGTTCAAGTTCAAGTTCAAGTTCAAAATTCCTTTATTCAACACAATTTAACAATATTACAGTACAATTTTACTCCCAGTGCGCTTCAGTCAGCGCGTGCGGGAGTGGAGTTGATGAATGCAGTCTATTTCAGTCCATTTTCACACTACTTGCTGTACATATCAAACTATACCATGTAATTACTCATCTTAAATATTTATCCAATTTAAATTAATTTTAAAGGTCTATAAACATGCTATATAAAGTAAATACGTAACTAAACATTGCATTATTTGTTAATATTTCTGCAGTGCAGGACCATACAATATATGTCCTTTAAATTTTTAAAAATTTAAAAATTTTTCAAAATTTTAAATATAACGCCAACAACAAAATGAATAAAACGTAACAGAAATATAATAAATATAAATATCAAACAACAATGCAATAAATAAATATATATATATATATATACACACAGGTTAAATAAATAAATAAGTAAACATTAACAGGCTAAATAAATAAATAAGTAAATATTAACAGGTTAAATCAATAAATAAGTAAATATTAACAGGCCTAAATAAATAAATATGCTAAAATAAATAATTATGTAAATATCAACATGCCAATAAATAATTAAATAAATAAAACAAGTAAAGAGTTAACAGTTTGCTATAGGCATGAAATAAAACCAATACAACGATGACACAGTAAACTAGGCATGCATATCTGGCAGTTTGCTTACAAACTCAATTGCTTTCATCTTTACTTTTGGCTTCTTTTCAAATATAATATTTTGGCCACTATGCGTCAAGAACCTATTATATATCTGAGGTCCCAGATAGCAAAACTGATGCCTGCTGCGTTCTTTTGTTAACAAAGGTATTTTTAACAACAGGTTTTGACTAGATCTAGTAAAGCGATTAATTTGTCTAAATTCAAATTGGCCAAGATATTTCTGAATATGCATGATTACTGAGTACTGATAAAGCTGTCCTAAATCTAAAAATATTATTTTCTACAAATAAGTGGCTCATTCTATCCATGTGCTTTACATTGTAATTATTCTGAGAGCATTCCTTTGGTTCATAACTATGGTATTTAAAAAATAAGTTGTGAAGGTCCCCCCATAGTGCACAATACCAAACCTCAGCAGGCTCTCAAACCAGGAAAGATAGACATTTTTTTTAATTGATAACTGTAATGCAAAATCCCTCAGGTTGATAAAGAACATAGTTTACTTTTCTAAGCTTTTTGACAGGAAATTTATATGGTGATCCCATTTAAGACATTTATCTATTGTACAAGCCTAAATACTTCACACAATCTACTACTTCTATATTACTACAATAACAACTATATATACATTGGTGCTTGTGACAAAATAAATTATATTCATTTCTTAAAAAATTCATTTGAAAGAGTGATGGTCAAAAAAATATTAAGCATTTAGATTTACTACTGTTAATTAAAATTTTTATTGTTTGATAACCAATTAGAAATTTTGTCCAGATCTTTTGCAATTTTGAATTTTAATGCCTCTCTGTTATATGCAGAGCACACTAATGCAGTGTCATCAGCATATGCAAATACCGATGAGTACAATTCCAAGTCCAAAAGATCATTTATGTACACTAAAAACATAATGGGGCCCAACACCCCCCCCTGAGCTGTGCCGTGGTATAATTCTAGAGGACTACTCAAAACTTTGTTTATTTTTACCACTTGCCTCCTACCTTTGCAGAAGGATTCCAGCCAGGAGAGAGCGAGACCACCAAAACCATAGTGCCTGAATTTTTTCAATAAAATTTCTATGTCCAATACATCAAATGCCTTTTGAAAATCCAGATAAACGGCCATAGTGTAACTATAATTATCTGATGGTTTAACAATTGCGGTTACATGCTTTTCTATGGCTAAATCTGTACCCCTACCAGGAAGGAAACCATATTGGTTACTAGAAAACAATGATCTGTTACAAAAATAGTCCAATATCTTATTTTTAATTAATTCTCAAATACTTTAGCAATGACATTAATCACTGAGATAGGACGGTATACGATGACATATCTGAGCTATCACCAGACTTAAAAACTGGTACAACAGAGGCTATCTTAAATTCATCTGGTACTCGTCCCTTGAATTTAATGATTTTTTAAACATGCTGTACAAAAGTGGAGCAAATATATCTAAGTTACTTTTCACTACAACTATACTTATGCCATCAACACCTGTACTTCGCTTATTTTTCATTGACTTAATAACATTAACAACATCTTCAAAGGTACAATCAAATTTATCAAACAATATTTCATGCTCATTATGATTATCAATGAATAAATCACACCCAAACGCCTCATGTTTCAATTTAGAAATTACAGTAGTGTAGTATTTATTAAATTCATTACCAACCAAAATTTTCATTACCTGCTACATTGACCAACTCGTCTGCTATTTTCATGACATCTAATGATTTCTTTTTATTTTTAACAATTCCTTTAATAACACTCCAGTACTTCCTTGAATCACCTTTACAGTCATCAATCAAGGAAGAATAATAAGCAATTTTTGCTCTCCTAATTTGACTAGTTACATATTTTGAAAAATTATTACATTCATATTTTAAATCTAAGTTGTATTTATTCCTAGAATAAGTCTTATATAGACTATTTTTTCCTATTAATTAATCTAATTAGGCTATCTGTAACCCACTCCTTTCTTCTTTTATTTTTACTATTTAATTTTTTGAGGGTACAAGAGGCTAAATAACAATCATTATAAATTTTATAAAAATTAGCTACACTTAAATCAATATTATTTACACTATACACATTATTCCAGTCAGCCAACTGTAATTGCCTTTTTAAACATTGCGTTATCTACTATTCTACAATATTTGGATGCTCTACATTTTTTTAAAAACTCTGATAAAGAAATATGCAAAGCATAATGGTCAGTAATATGCACCATTACAACATTACTTTTAACATTAATATTTTTTGTGCTTCTTACAAGGACATGATCTAAACAGGATTTACTATTATTAACAATTCTGGTAGGTGTATTAAATTTAAACTTTGAAAACCGAATGACGAAATAACATTTAAATATTCCTTACAGGAATTATTATTTTTAAGGAGACAAACTGTTTAAATCCCCTACAATAAGTGTTGGATTAAATTGACTTATTTAAAATTGTTTCAAAATCTGCTCTAAATCGATTAAATGTGAATTTACACTGTCTGTAAACACAAGTTTACACTGTGTGTGTGTGTGTGTGTGTTTTTTTTTTTTTTTTTTTTTTTTATAGAGGTACGAAAAAGATCTTCCAAAGACACCGCCATCGCTAAACTCCACCGCCCATCTTTACGGCAGATATACGATGTCGGGTTAGTGTGGGATTCCTACCCACTAAAAAAACATTCCTCTCCCCTCTCCCCGTAGATGGTACGGAGAGGACTGGATTGGAACCGCGTTAGCATTACTTCAATCCAGTCCGTGCTGCGTCTCACGACGTCCACTCCTGGCTAATGGTCCCTTTCTGCAATTTTGTCTCTTAGAAGCTGCTGCGCGTAGGCTGCAACGGCTGACCAGTTTTTCCTCTTTGGCAAGCATATAGGTCACCAGGCTTGAGGGGGACAGCCTGGTGCCTATGATCTCTTCGATGCTGCTCCTATAGTCCTTCCACCGAACACACTCGAAGAACGTGTGTTCGGCATCGTCGATCTTGTCTGGGCAGTATTTACACGTTTGCGTGGTGCACAAACCCATCTTAAAAAGATAGGCATTCAACTGTCCGTGTCCCGTCAGTAGCTGGGTCAGGAAGAAATCCGTATCCCCGTGTTTTCGAGAGATCCAGACATTGATGTTAGGAATCAGGCGCTCCGTCCATCTGCCCGTCTCCCCCAGCGTCCATCTGTCCTGCCACTCACGTAGCGTTTCCTTTTTTTGCTGCCGTTCTTGCCTCCTCAGCGTTGACACCATTTACTTTGGCGTCGTAGAGCTTTGGCCTTTCGAACGCCAGCAAGTCGATTGGCGTGGCTCCCGCCAATACCAGATACAGCCGCCTCCGAAACCGTGCGGTAGGCACAGGTGACTCTGAGCGCACCTCGTCGTTGCAACCGCTGCTATCTTGCGCCGGTAGGTTCTTTCTGTTTGAGGATATCCGCCCATATCTCCGCTCCGTATAGCAATATATGGAGTGGACTGCCTCTAAGAGCACCCTCCTTTTTCTGGTTCGCGGTCCTATCGTGTTGGCCATGATCCTCGACAAGCTGGACACTACCCTGTTTGCTTTTGTGCACGCGTTTGTGTGTGTGTGTGTGTGTGTGTGTGTGTGTGTTGTGTGTGTGTGTGCACGCGTTTGTGTGTGTGTGTGTGTGTGTGTGTGTGTGTGTGTGTGCGCGTGTGTGTGGTTGTGTGGTGTGTGTGCGTGCGTGCGTGTGTGTGTGCGCGTGCGTGCGTGCGTGCGTGCGTGCGTGCGTGCGTGCGTGCGTGCGTGCGTGCGTGCGTGCGTGCGAGCGTGCGTGCGTGCGTGCGTGCGTGCGTGCGTGCGGTGCGAGTGCGTGCGTGCGTGCGTGCGTGCGTGCGTGCGTGCGTGCGTGCGTGCGTGCGTGCGTGCGTGCGTGCGTGCGTGCGTGCGTGCGTGCGTGCGTGCGTGCGTGCGTGCGTGCGTGCGTGCGTGCGTGCGTGCGTTCTAGAAATTAGCACGCAGCAAGTTCATTGTTATTTATAAAATATTAAGTAATAGTCTTTCATTATCTTAATGTACATAAATACAGTAATTTACGCTATTTGAACACTTTTTAAATTTAATGTGAGGTATATTTATATATTACGTAAATTGAGTCTACAGTATACATATGAATATTCTTAACTGTTGCACCTTCTTTTTATATCCCACTAACGTTTTAAAAACCAGGTCTTCATTCTTACAGTTCAACCAACACACATGTTTATAAAAGAAATTTTACAAATTGTGAATGATTTATTAAATAATATCCCATACTTAAGTCTAATGCAACACCACTCAATGCCAGACCTCCTTGTGGGATGGGGGTCGTTTAGCAGACGAAACGTGTTTCTACTTTTAATTTGTTGTGCATTTAATTGTATTTAAACGTGTTAAGTAACGCAGTCACGTTTAAATTATATGTGGGCACGTATATTATTTATGAACAGCGCAAGGGACAGAAGAGAATCATTCAACGTTGAGGACGAGGAAGAATAACCATGTAGACGGAGTTTATTTTAACGTACACGCATATCACTGTATTTATTAATTGGTATATTATATCTTTTATTACATCTTTTAAAATTTTTTTGTTCTTCCTTAGTTTTCCAATCATGAAAATAGGGATAAATTTTAATGTTAATGTAACATATAGTACAAGACAAATCATTACAAACCAGATTTCCAAATTAATTTTTTCAGCCCTGAGTTTGCATTTCCTATACTGAGTTTATAAAATAGTGTTAATATAAGTAATTTACCTTATCTAAAATTTAAAACCCTGATAAAGTACATTTGTCACACGGAGTCAGTAATTACAGTTTATCGAGTGATATAAAGTGTGGTTCCTGTAATTAAAAGGTGCCGACGCAGTCCTATGACGTAGCTTTATTTAACCCTTGTCTGCTCTCAGCTAAAATGTTCGCGTGCTTTTAATGCAGTGTAAAGGCCACCCACCTCCCCACCTCGGTAAAAAATGTCCACAAGCTCTGTTACTCTGTAGACAGTAGACAGTAGACAGTAGACAAATGCTTTATTTCAAGAAAGTTCACAATACTTTTAAACATTCCAAGAGCTCACAGAGCTCGTGCGGAAATACTATTAACATACGAAACAAAATTAATTACAGCATACTTTATTAGTTGTCAGCCAGTCTTGTAACAATTATTAGTTCATCATTATATCAACACTATTAACTTCAAGTAACAACATGCATTTTCTATATTTAACAGAACACGCATCTGAACAGTAAATTCCGTGCCAAATTATTTAAACTACCAATTTTCACAAAAAATATCAACAATTAATAAATAAACTACTATTAAAAATCAAAAATAAATTTTTTAAAGCTACATCTAACAAAAACATCTGCAATAAATAAACAAATACAAACCAACAATAATATACAGAAAACAACTAACAGATCAACAACAATATACAATAAATTCTAACAGAAATATCAACAATAAACCATATATAATTAACAATTCAATAAATATATTTTTAATACGAACAAAGTTTAAAACGATTTACTAATTATGATATTTTGTCAATACACAAAATACACAAAATATATAAGCTATGCTTTCTGAGATGCAGACTAATACCATTACTATATATTAATTTCGTTTTTGAGAATTGCGCTCTTAACTTTCATTTTAAAACGAGGTTTCCCCTCATTTAAAATGTCGTTACCAAAGTGTACAATAATCTTATTGAAATTTTTCTTTTCCAACAAAACAAAACTGTCTTCTACAAATTCTTTTCTGAAATTCGGCGTTGAAATAGTATATAAAATTGCGAAGTTCGCGTAGGAGCATTAAATTGTTTCAAGCTATAATTTGCCAAAAAACTTATATGTATGCAACAAACCAGTCAACAAATACAACTGATCAATTGTAAGATAATCATTCTTCGAAAAATAAATAAGACATACTCTCTGATTTTTTAATAAAATGTATAGTTCTTATTGCAAACCTTTGTATCATTACAATTGATTTTAATACTGTAGGGTAAGTCCCCCCCATAATGAATGATGCCATAACGAGCTGTACTTTCGAACCAAGATCTGTAAAGGGAATTTAAATGCTCCTTCCTTAAAAAGTTTCCTTATATAATATAAAAGCATAATTGATTTTTTTGAGTTTTGATTCTAAGTACTCCACATGTTTATTCCACTTTAACTTACTATCAATAAAAAACGCCTAAATACTTAACTGAGTCAACAAAACCAATATTTTCACATGTACATTCATATAAGCATTGATGATTGTGACAGACCAATTGAAATTCTAACGTGAGATTATCTACATCGCATGAAGAACCATGAACAAAATACATTTTAGACTTTGAATTATTTATCAAAAAGCCTGTTTAATATTAACCAATTTGAAATAACCTCTAGATCTCTATTTATTTTAGCTTTAAGGGCATATCGGGTTCACAGCTTGAACACACAATAGCAGTGTCGTCTGCATAGGCAAATATGGACGAATTCAATGGAATACTCAATAAATCATTGATATAGATCAAAAACATTAACGGACCTGCCACCCCACCTTGAGCAACACCGTACCTAATGTGCAATAACTCACTATATGTATTGTTTATTTTTGACTGTTTGTCTTCTGTTTTTTGCAAAAGGATTCTAGTAATTTATATGCAAGGCCACCTATTCCATATCCCTTAATTTTGTCTAATAATATATCAATATCTACAACGTCAAACGCTTTCTTAAAATCCAAATATACAGCTAAAGTACACCTACTGCGATCAACTAGTGATGCTATTTCACATATATGTTCTTCAATTGCCAAATCAGTACCACGATTTGGCAAAAACCCATATTGCTGTGGTGAAAAAATGCTTTTGTTTAAAAAATATTTTAAAAGTTCCTCCTTAATAAATACCTCAAATATTTAGCAATAGTGTTTATAAGGGAGAATTGGCCGATATGAGGAGACGAGCATATCATCACCCGACTTAGAAACAGGCACCACAACTGCGTCCTTGAAGCTTGTGGGAAAGAACACCCTGTTTCAATGATTTTTCATAAATGGTTGTAAGGACTGGTGCTAATGTATCAATATTATTCTTTATTGATAAAATATTTATACCATCGAGACCAGAACTTTTTTGAATTTTTCATACTGGAGACTATCCTAAGGCACATCGTTAATACCTATGGTGAACTTATCAAAGTAAACAACACTATCTAAATGACTCTCAATTAAACATGTCACACCCAAAAGACTCATATCTTAAATCATTCACTATATTTACAAAATAATTGTTTAAAATAATTGCTAATAAGAATCTCATTTTCATGAACAGGCAAAATTACATTGTTAACATTGACTTTTTTCATTTCATGCTTTCTTTTTTTCATTATGTCCCTTACAACAGACCAGTACTTTTTACTATCACCATTATTTCTTCTCTATGATGGAAGAATAATAATTTATTTTTGCCTCCCTGATTCTTTTTGTTACAAGCTTAGATAAACTAGTATACTCTACTTTAATATTTTGATCCAATCTATTCATAGAAAACATTTTAAACAATGTGTTCTTCCTATTTATTAGTGAAACTAATGCATTAGTTTACCCACGGTTTACGCTTTCTATTTTTACTGTTTATCTTTTTTCAATCTATATGATTTTTTCAAGACAAGAGTTATAAATGCCATAAAAATTCTTTACACATTCGTTTACATCATCAGTAGAATAAACTGTTTCCCAATCAGCCGTGCATAGCTGTCTCTGCGCATTACTCCCTCATCAACAATTCTATAATACGGAACAGTATCATTATTGGCTTCCTTATGGATATTAGTGTGAGCAGATAACTCAACAGTTACAGCAAAATGATCACTTATATTCAGATTTAGAACACTACAATCAAAACGTATGTTCTTAGAATTTCTAATTAAAATATGATCAAGGCAGCTTACAGAGTTATTACTAATTCTTGTCGGAAGGGTAATACAATTTTTAAATCCATAAGCAGAAACTAAACTTAAATAATTTTTTCCAGACCCTATATTTTTTATTGTACATATGTTTTAAGTCTCCAATAATTAAGGTTGGATCACATGAATTCTGCAGTATATTTTCAAAATCTACTTTAAATGCATTGTAGGTAAATTTACAACACCTATAAATAGCATATAGCGATATTTTGTAAGAAAGTTTATCTTCATTTTTCAACTTTGAAGGAAATGTGAATAATTTCAGCAGTGGGCAGCAATAGCAACTGATAAGAGTGTTGCAGTCCAGAGGTCAGGTACACAGCAATGCCACCAGCCCTGGTTGTCTGGTCTGGGCTGAACCAGCATGTCATATCCTGGTAGTTGGTATTGTTCCTCTTTCACCATGTTTAATCATATTTCAGATAATATTATTATATCATATTGCTTTTCTTGATTTAATAAATATACACAAAACTCATCATAATGTTTTCCTCAAACATCTAATGTTTTAAATGGAAAATATGTAACTTGGTTCCCTTGAAACTTACATTACTTGACATACACACAGACAAACATTTGTACTAAGAAAAAATATTTAAAACAGTCATTTTAACCCTCCAATGTCTTATAGGATTTTTTCCAGCTCAATATTAGATTTTATCCAAATAGTTTTGTGATTCGGGGAATCAGATTTTCTGGATTTTCAGGCTGTGACATAATGTCCTGGGGCATAACTTACGTTACTACCCTTGTAACATTCTTGTAGTCAGTCAAGGTTTTGCAAAACGCATAGAGATCATTAGTTACTTGTTACTTTCTTTACCAGCCTTATGTGTCTTGTACATTTCATGATAGCTTTTTTTTAATCTGTGACATCCTGCGAGGTCATGAGCACATAGCTCTTATTACCAACTGTATATGCCCAGTAATGTTCAAGAGATTTCGAACTACGAGTATTTGATCTATCATTGAGTTCAGTTGTGAGAACAGACCTATTACTCTCGCAAGTAGTAAATAGTAAACGATCCAAAAATAAGTACAAAACTAATACCCGTAATATTTATAAAGGTCATAATGGACGAGACAGAAGATCACTTTTCAGACCTAAGGAAACAATGTCAAATTGTACATCGCACGGGTACCACGTTACCGTGAGAGATTTGATTATCATAACATAACAAATAGATTAGAAGTCACGGACAAACATATATTGCAAGATCACAGCTGCTCGGCATGTTATTGCTGTGCAAAATAGAAACAATTTTTAATTTAGGTACGGAATTATTTTAATATTATAATAATTGTATAAGTGTATTAAAAATTTTGGATGTATGTGCTTCTATAAAGCAAACACCAGCTATGAAATTTTATATGAAAGTTACCTTAAACCATGGACTGCAGGCAATATTTAATGTCTACCACTATCATAAGTGCTCACCAAAAAAGGGAAATGTGTATTTAATTAAGAACTCGTCTCTTCTGGACCTAACTAACTTAATATTAACAACTGATCCATTAGGAGTATTCAACTGAAACATCGATGAAGTTTTACATACAAGCCTCTCCCGCTTTCCGACTCCGACACACAGCCCTTAAACAAAATTCTGATTAATCAAAGTTGGACCTATAAATAGGTATGTCTTCAAGTAACCATAACTTGCCCAACGAGAGCTATGTGTTTAATTTTAAAAAGATACTCCTTTAACACATCTATCAAAGTTGGACGTATACATAGCAATGTCTTCCAGCACCATAACTTATCAATGACAGCTATTTATTTTATTAAAAAAAAAACCTCCTCTAACATGCTTATTAAAGTTAGACATATAAATATGAATGTTTTCAAGTAACAATAACGTACCTAATGAGAGCTATGTATTTCATTTAAAATTGATACTCTTTTAACACGCCTATCAAAGTTAAACACATAAATAGGAATGTCTTCAAGTAATAATAACGTACCTAATGAGAGCTATGTATTTCATTTAAAATTTATACTCTTTTAACACGCCTATCAAAGTTAAACACATAAATAGGAATGTCTTCAAGTAATAATAACGTACCTAATAAGAGCTATGTATTTCATTTAAAATTTATACTCTTTTAACAGGCCTATCAAAGTTAAACACATAAATAGGAATGTCTTCAAGTAACAATAACGTACCTAATGACAGCTATGTATTTCATTTAAAATTTATACTCTTTTAACACGCCTATCAAAGTTAAACACATAAATAGGAATGTCTTCAAGTCATAATAACGTACCTAATGAGAGCTATGTATTTCATTTAAAATTTATACTCTTTTAACACGCCTATCAAAGTTAAACACATAAATAGGAATGTCTTCAAGTCATAATAACGTACCTAATGAGAGCTATGTATTTCATTTAAAATTTATACTCTTTTAACACGCCTATCGAAGTTAAACACATAAATAGGAATGTCTTCAAGTAATAATAACGTACCTAATGACAGCTATGTATTTCATTTAAAATTTATACTCTTTTAACACGCCTATCAAAGTTAAACACATAAATAGGAATGTCTTCAAGTAATAATAACGTACCTAATGACAGCTATGTATTTCATTTAAAATTTATACTCTTTTAACACGCCTATCAAAGTTAAACACATAAATAGGAATGTCTTCAAGTAATAATAACTTATCTAATGACAGCTATATATTTCATTTAAAATTTATACTCTTTTAACACGCCTATCAAAGTTAAACACATAAATAGGAATGTCTTCAAGTAACAATAACGTACCTAATGACAGCTATGTATTTCATTTAAAATTTATACTCTTTTAACACGCCTATCAAAGTTAAACACATAAATAGGAATGTCTTCAAGTAATAATAACTTATCTAATGACAGCTATGTATTTCATTATAATTTATACTCTTTTAACACGCCTATCAAAGTTAAACACATAAATAGGAATGTCTTCAAGTAACAATAACGTACCTAATGAGAGCTATGTATTTCATTTAAAATTTATACTCTTTTAACACGGACGCACGGACGCACACACACAATGTCAAAATTAAAAATAAAACTGCAATTAAGAAGAAGTGAATTCAAAAAATAATATATAGTATATATAAGTGGCGATAGTCTAATTTAGTTTCAATAAACATTAAATCACAAAAAGTACTTGCTCCACCGGGACTCGAACCCAGATTTCACTTGCCGGCGAGTGTTCTACCATAGTCATGTGGTGATTATCATTTTATATATATATATATATATATATATATATATATATATATATATATATATATAATGTAAATGACGTGTTATATGACGGGGTATAACGTGTTAAATGGATATTAGTGGACGTGTAACCTCTCTTATCTATTTGGTGGTATGGCAACACTAAAATAAGTTGTCTAAAAATTCTAAGCCATTCTTATTCAGTGGTTAACATTATCAGTTGGCACTATATACTCAATTTTTGCTCCAAAATATTGCTTTTATAACAAGAAGAGGTCTACCTTACCAATATGATAAAAATAAGACTTTCCCTATCCTCTCTAATCTCTCTTATTGAAACCTGGACTTTGCTCTCTGTACCCAACAAAACCTCTTCCTATACATCTATAATAACTGTATATTTACTCGTATCTAAATCTTTTACATAACCTTATTCTGAATGAGGTTCAATTATGAACACTAAATTTCTTCTAATTGTTTTCTGAAATAGATCGCACGTTTAATTAATTAATAATTGTTAATTAGAAACTAACATGAATTCTCAGGGTATTGACAATAAAATCTTGTAATCTATAAGCAAGGACATTGGAAATAAACTATTCGAATTTTTAATTGTCTGTATTCACTTCATGAAGCATATAATTTCATCTATCAAGTAATAACACTTTTAAACCTTATTGTTTAATGGTTTCCATTTTCTGCTTTGTATGCTTGATGGAAGTCACCAGGTTTAAATATAAAATGCATTTTTATTTCTTGTTAATTTATTTTAAAAGCGCTTTCGCCGGTTAAGGCATCATCAGTTATTGTTTAGAGAAACACATATACATAAAAATAGAAAAAAACGTATTATAAAATAGTTAGAATAAAATTTAGAACTATTTGTTTCTTGTTTCTTTATCGTAAAATTAATAACTGTTAAATAAAAAGTATTTTTATAATTCTTTTTAGAAATTAATCACCCATAAAAGGAAACATTCTTTTTTAGATTGTGTTTACCTGATCATTAGAGTCATGTCGGCAACAATTACGTCGATCTGGAATGTCGTAGTACTCCACTCACTAATTAACAATATTTGCATGGTTGAGTCCTTTGATGGATCATAGGCCTCGATATCACTGAATATCAATATAGCTCGTAACCAACACCAATCTCAAAAACACTTTGATCTGTAGTTAGAAACATGTCACTATTGTCAAAGTAGATTTTGGTATCTCGTTTTATTTTAAATAAAACCACATTAAAATAAACATATATGTCACTTTGAAACTATACAATTAACCATATGGAATAAAGGAAATCAACACTTTCAGTGTTATCTAAATGTCAATAGTATCTTTAATACCAGTAGTTTTAATAGCAGCTCTATACAGAGACGTGTTATGATTCAAAAGTGTTTTAATAATAAATTACTTCAAAGCAATTATTGGATTCAATAAACAATAAAACTAAACAAAATTAAAATTGTAAAATATAATGTAAAGTAGGAGTAAAATCAGACCAGAGACACATAAGAAAAAAGAGGTCTCGTCTGAGTTGAAAAATTTCAATAATTAGTGACTTTTTTAAATTTAAAGTGATAGAGATGTTTTACTAGACGCTTGTGGCTCTCAGCAGCCTACACTTGAGACTCAAATTCGACCAATCAAGTTCCGTGTATAACACAGTTAGACAGACTGTAGTGCTAAGTAAGGACCTCTAATCACTTAGTACATAGTTATTTACCACCCTCACGTGTATGAGCATTCCAATCTCAAACATTACGCCTCTCAGCTCATTCAGAACAAGAAACTGTTCACAAGCGGAGGTAATAAGTTATACACCAAGAGTCAAACCAGGCATGGTAAAGGTTAGTAGAGATAGGGGTCGCAAACTGTTGCGTGTAAACATTATATAGATGCATTTTTACATCATCGAACCTAATTCCGAACAAATTCTCCCTTCCGTTCTCTAATTCATCTATAGAGTTTATGCCATATAACGCTATATAGCAGAAAGCGACATCTGGGAAATAATAGTACCTTCTCCTAAAGAGCATGTAAAATAAGTAACAACCGTGGTCTTCTTAATTTTATCGGCAAAGAAACACTTTACCTAGCCAGATTACGTTCGTCTCTGCACTTGCGCTTGCTCCATACCTTAATTCAGAGCTATATAAGTACCTGGTAAATAGGAGCCCATGTTAATGAAATCCAAAATTTGACTTGTCGGTTGTTATGTTTCAAAATAAACATTTTGGGACACGTCTTTCAAAACATAGTCCGTAACAATGCAAATAAAAATTGATTACAATATAAATCCTGGATATACTGGCACACACGATAAATTCGGGACCATATTCATTTCAATCGCCGTTGACTTTCCTCATACAGGCTGTCGTATACTTTTCAAATTCGTTTGACAATCCCATCTTTGCCAAAATGTTAGTATATTATAAACGCCTTTACTACATCTCAAGATTTAACTTGATTCTGATGCAACTAAGTCAAAGAAAACTCTGAGCAAATTGATTGCTTTTTCTTAGAACAAGCATTCCCTCTCAAGGAGATACCTGGCTGCAACTAGTACTGAAAGGTAGAAAGTTTGCTAGCTGAATACTAATGGACTGGTTCATGATGAAAAGAATCGTACTGAACGAAAGTAAATCAGAACAGATATTAAATTTAAGACCGAGCTTAAAAAAGTTAGGACTTGTGTTGGAACCCCATTTTATTTACTGTCTCGATGTTAAACATTAACCCAAGCTGTGTATAAGAGAAAAACCTTTCCGGTAAAAAAACCTTCTTACAAGTCAGGCTCCTAGAGGATATACAAACACACCTTGGAAGCACCCGTGAACTTGTTGAAACAGGATATGATTGTTGACCTTCAAATAAAACACAATGCCCCTGTAACAGTGGCAGGATGAATTCCTCAGTCTTTCCTTATGCCACAGTTCACTTCTCTCACAACTCAGCGGATCCTTACGTGTTTATATCGCCAAGCTGCAACATACTATTGCACTATTGAATAGTACTGAAAAGATAATACACACACTATACACGTAACACTGTCTGGACAAAAAGACTTAATGTGCGTAGTCCGCTTCACTTCCTCCACTTCCTTTGCCCCTTTTCCTAGTTCTATTTATATCAGACATCTGTGTAACAAGTACAGATAGCCTAACAAACTACCGCTAACATATAATTTATAGTAGAATGATGGATCTATTATTTATAACAGCACTGAAGCAACGTTGACAAACTGACAACATTGTATGGAAAATCTGGTACTTATATACCACGGAAGAGTTCTGCAAACCACGGGATGAATAAGATGAGACATCTGTCTCCAGATTGTAAGGAATCTTGGTGAAAGATTTACATGGATAAGCGGTGCTCGGGAATGTGTTGTCATTCGCACACAGTTCTCGATGGAGCTTTTTTCAATCCCAAGAGCCACATATTTTTCAAATAGACTACTTTTATTTAGTAGATCAATGTTAACTCGGTGGCAGAAGAGAATATCTCTTCTTTCAGTTATTATTCAATGCCAGTAAGAGAGTTAACGTTGAGATCGTCGTGTTACCATCTTTCGCTGTCATTAAAAACAATCATCATCGATTTTACCGGAAAGCCATTGTACGTTCAACTCCATCTTTTTTATCAAACAGTACAATACACTATCGCCGATACCAGTGTATGTCTAATGTTTCTTCTTTATTAGCAAGAAAGATAATTCCTGGAAAAATATTGGTAGTGTCTGAAAATGCGGCCAATAAAATAGAGAAATTGTTGTTAACCCGGTGTGTAATAAAAATATATTAAATTTATTTATTATAGGGATATGTCTTAAAAGTCCCACTCCCTATTAACTTTCTTATGAATAAAAGTTAAATTATTTACTTTTGCTATGTTTAAATGACCAACTAAGAAGTGTTTTAAGATTTTTGACCTCCCCATAAAATGAAATAGTTTCGGGGTAAGTAATGTTTTTTAAATACGAACCACTAACAAGTGACGCACTATTTTAAGGGTATTATAAAAGAAGAAGAATTGTAAAATCCAGAGGCCCCTATATAACTGTATCAAATTTGTTGGATGATAAAAGTTTGAATTGTTCTATTACTTGTGAGGAATTTTGCAATAAATTGAAATGGTAAACAATTTTAAATCGTGCGTCACTTTCAATCAGATGAGATACTCCAAATGTCTACCATTTAATTCTTGACAAAAATAAAGTCTGCATTCAAAACCGCGTCACATTTTGTAAACTTTTTCAGGCGTAATGAGATGACAGGCGTATTCGGCACTTGTCCTTAATTTATTGAAACGGCATTGCTTCGACAATAAATGAGTTCGTACAACGTGTTTACGACCATGTATACCAACAGGACGGTGTTTCACCACATTACAATGGACTTGTCTGAACACTCTAATATATATACACAGTAATGTGTTCTTTAAAGAATAAGGATTTAACTTATATAATTAGGCACATTATAATGGCAAGAACTCAGCTGTTACTTTAGATTTAATTTGTTTCAATGTAATCCATTTTGTTTCAATGCTAAAAATATGTTAACATTTTAAAAAAACAGTCCATGCTTTGTATGAAATAAGTGAGGATATACTGTAAAAATCTAAATATATATATATATATAGATTCTTAGAAAATAGTAATAAATGAATACCTCTATAATTGAGAAATTCATAATATGTACGGTATACTGGGTGCTCCAAAACACAGGTTGTGTGCTCCATAAAAGTCTGTTGTGTTCTATGTCCACAATTCCTTGTACGGTTTAATATATTTATCACAATAAGGAAAGTCTAACGGCGTCTTCTTGCATAGACCATGTTGTTTTCAACTTTCATGTTAATGCAATCTGACGTTTTAAATGTATTGTTTGTATCTGGAGACTGCTATAACTGAATTAAGCAGAACAGAAATAGGATTCATTTCAGCAAATCATAGTTAAATTGTTATAAATCCCATTTATATTTATGGTTAGCCAAATGAACTGCTGCCACTGCGTGTCGGTGCTGCACTACGGTAGTATTACTCGAGGTATTGTTCACCAATATACAATATATTTCTAGGATGAAAACGATACAAGACAGAAAGAGAACGAAATGATGTGGCCAATATTGACTTTCGTGTGATTACAGTAGGATCCTGGAGGATATTATTTTCATTCTTTACCAGGTAAGATTGTTTTGTCCAACCCTGAAGGTCGCTCTAATTTTAAAATATTTGAATACAAATATAATTTATACAGCAAATATTGTTGACAGTTTTGACAATTATTATGCCTCAAATACTCTTAAATTCTAAACAGATTTGAGTTTTAAATAAATATTGTTACTGATCACCATTTAAACTTATATGAAGTACATATACAGCTACGTGTGGTAGACCAGCTTGCTATATGGGATTATAGTTTGTGTTATTTCTTAATTCAATTAGCTGAGCGATAGTGAATCACTCATAAGGGTAAAAATTCATTTTTTCCTGTTTGTGTGTCCTCATATTTCGAGAACAAACCTACCTATAGACTTGAAATTTTGCATGAAGCTTCATTTTTATATAAGAAACATCAAGTTCCATGATGGTGCATGTCACTCCATAGGATTTACTGTACCTGAGCATTAATAAGCATTCTTACATGGTCTTATGAGTAACAATGATGCCAAAAAGAAAATAACAAAATAAATAAATTTGTAAACAAACTGAGTACAGTCATATAACATTATGAAGCCTGTTACCGCGATACGTATTGTAGCGTACTATTACTTTGTATAATAAAGTAAATAACATTTTACTCACATTCTTTCAAAATTGTTTCCGATTGAGAAAATAAGTTATTAATTTTAAGATTTTCTTCAATCTGATATTTTATAGATGGAAGCCACTCATGAAATCTATTACTTTCGAGTATTTATAAATAAATATATTAAATAACATTTCTTAATTTGTGATTTTCTAACAAACAAGTTTCGTTTAAACATTTACGAGTTTATACTTACTTTTAAGTAGCTAACTTAGGGACTGAAATATTCTTAGGAAGTATTACCGTCTGCTGGTGTCTCGTCGGCAACAGTGTGCATTCCACTCTCTCATAGCCCGCGGGAAGGCTGATACTTTTTAATAAAAGTGCTGATATTCTAAGTGATGGGGTTTTGAGGGCTAAGTTGCTTTACATAATCGTGTAGGGTTTGCTTAAAAATCCCTCCAAATTTTACTTTACAAAGGTCTAAACTTAAAAAACTAGTTAAACAAAAACGTGTGCAAGTCAAAAACATATATTTACTTTAATGTTAAGTCTGAGTTTAGTAAGATTACAACAAAATATTAATGAATCTTTTAATAACAAGTTTGTTCGCCAACTACTTTAGAATATTCGTTTCAATCTAAAGAATAAGATAATAACTTATATTTAAACTCTATTCTTAATCTATGATCCTATCAGAGACTTAACTATGTTTTACGTTTCTAACTAACATAAAGAACCAAGTGTGCGTATTTTCAGGGTTTTCCCATTTTCCAGCTCTTTCAAAAAATGTGTATATTTCCTTATTTAATTTATTTTTGAATTTAATATAGTAATTCAGTGACATGGAACATTTTAAATACGCATTATCTATCTCATTAATAGGCGTATTTGAGTTTGAGCTATAAATGACTCATTAGCAATATATAATGCAGTACTCATGTTTCAGTATGTTATGGAGATTACTAAGAATTCGAGTTTTTATTCAGACACCACCGGAATATATGATACTGGTCCAAATAAACGTAAATTTAATTTTTAGGCTTCAACGTAAAAGAAGCAATACGTACAGTAACATCACAACAGTGTGTATGCCAACCCAAAACACGTACCTGTAGAAGATTATCCTCCAGTTTATTCTCCACTGTGGACGGAAGGTACTGTAGGTAGTGGACACAAACAGATCTACAGTACGAGTATAGGAGATATGGTATCTACAGTACAAGCAAAGGCGATATGGTATCTACATCTATGTCTGTGACAGTACGCGACGCGGCAGCGACTGGACCGGACTCGATGCAGATAAAAGCGATAACAGCAGTCCATGTCCGCCCCTCCCCCACCACCCCCTCTTCCACCACCTATACTTATACACTTCTTTATCGCCTCTTACATTAACCTTTGCAATTTACAAGCCTACATTAGCGTTTACGTCTGAAAAGTAAAAACGTTTGGATGCTCTTGAAATATTTCGATAACAAACTCTGACTTGCACGGAGTGCGGAGGTGAGGCAATGATTGTCTTGTCCAGCGTAAGCAAATGTGTGTGTATTTAAAAATTCGTTGCTCGTAAACTATGCAATGCAACTTTTCTATTTGCCAGTAATTTTCTTATTTTGGTATAAAATAAGTTTGGAGGTTAAATCTAATTTAATAATTAAAAATCTTTTTTATACATTTTTTTATATTTGCTTTGTAAGGATTGGATGTGGAGTAAAAAAATTTTTAACATACATGAGGTACACAATTACTCAAATGTGAAAAGACAGTAAAAAGAAAAATGTATACAATTTTATCACGTCAATAATTTATTTTATTTTGTCAATAAACAGTTTTTTAGTTATCAATTAGTTTTTAGTTATTAATGAAAAATACATTCACATATACCTTATACTGAGCTGTGCAGAACACAGGATTCGAATATATTTCACATAGATCTGAAAATGACCTCCTCTTCTATTTCATCAAAATTGAAAAGGATGAAGGCGAACGAAAAGGATTGTGTTAAAGTTATTTAGAATATATCCTATTGTATACTAGTCTGGATTTTACCTGTAAAGTTGACAAACACTGTGTATAATAAGTATGTGCTGTTAACAGTGCTTTGTACCTATCTTAAGTTATGATCTTATGTTTGATCGTATCAACTTCAGTTTGTTGACCAAAAAATATAATTTATGTATGTCCTGTGTCTTCCAGTACGGTAGTTATTCCTGCCTCTAGTGTCATAAGAGTGTACGTCACTACCTCTTATGACCTCGCATTTCGATTTGAAAAAAATAGATGTTTCCAGAATATAGAGGCAGGGAAGCGTCAACAGTTTGAGATAAATGTCACAATTTCCAGTTCTGGGATTGATTTTGAGCTGAAACAGAGAGTCGTCGTGTCATCTGCGTACTGGACAATTTGCCCTTTATTAAGCGATGAGCCAGCGTCGTTGACATACAATAAGAAGAGAAGCGGACCGAGTATGGAACCTTGAGGGACTCCACAACTCAGGCACTCCTCCCCCGACTGCACGTTTGAAATTTTGACGAATTGTTTTCTATCACTAAGATACGATTTGAGCCAATCGAGAGGCACACCCCGTATCCCGTAATATTCCAATTTGTTAGTCAAGGTGTAATGATCAACACAGTCAAAAGCTTTCGATAAGTCTAGAAACACACTAAGTGTGTCTCTTTGACCTTCAAGTCCATCTACTATCAAGTCAACTAGACGCACGACTGCGTCTAATGTTGACATTCTACTTCGGAATCCGAACTGATTTATTGATAGCAGTTTGTGACTCTCCAAAAAATTCACGATCCGAATTAAGAAGACCTTTTCAAAAAACTTTGCTGAAAGACGGCAAGATCGAAATCGGGCGGTAATTTTGTACGGAATATGGGTCGCCTTTTTTGAATTTAAATCAATCTATTTTTTTTTTTTTTTTTTTTTTTTTTTTTTTTAATATTATTATTGCAGAAACAGTTAATAGATTATTTAAATATTCATCAGTTTACGTATTAAAGAGAGCTTGGAATATATTCAGAAAAAATTTATATTTAGTTACCAATTTACAAAAATGTAATATGATTTATCAAAGCATTACGTTATAGTGCTAAAATAATTCATTCTTACATAAATCTGTGGAGTTCAGTTTAAATAAGATAAACATTTACTACGAGATTTTGCTTTTAATCTTTGCGTCGATTTTCGCTGGAGTAATGTTTGTACTTTTTCGTTCAGATTTAATTTATTATCCTGAAGTAGGTAGGTTTTGTGACAACTTAAATTTTGTATTTATTCTCTTGAAATTAATATGAACTCAATATCTTGAAAACTTTTTGAGGTGTAAAAGTATTGTTTATGACATAAAGTTTTGGACGCATTATAAACATTCCAGAACACTTTTTATTTGTTCTCTATGTCTAAAAAAATGGAGTTGTGATTTGAACAGCTGCCGTATTGAAATGAAATTGCTTCCTAACCAGGCCAATAAATTTACACATTAATATTTTTACCGAGTTTCAGCATTTCTATCGCCAGTTCTCGGTAATAGCAAAATTCTTATGACATTTACATTCAGTGAAGTTGTGTCGTTTTTCTTAAGTGCTGCTGTGAGTACAATTGCAATAGGCTGATTTTGTATAAAATATCTATCTAAGAAATACATTTTGGGTTATGTAAATTTATTTAATAAAAACTATTCTGTCCAATACATTTGTTTAATTCATTTTAAAATTGTATAATCATTGAAATGTTTTAAATTTTAATATGTCTCATTTAAAAAGCAATTATGTAAATTAATTAATTTTAAAAGGACATTATATCTTTATGATATATTTATAACAATAAAGTGTGTCTGTAAGACAAAAATCATTATAATCCTGAAATGAATGGATATTAAAAAGATAACATCTAGAACAAATAATTTATGTCTCTTGTTTAATTTTCAAATTTAATAAATAACAATTTATAGATTTTTAATATGAATTATTGGCAAAGATTTTTGAGAAAAAGTTACGAATGTTGGAAAAATTTAAACTTCGTGGTGGTATTATTTTGCCTCATCAAAACCATCAAGAGGTATCACTTTATAATTCCATTAAAAGCTTTGGGCTGCTGGCCAAAATCTTTGTTTTCTTCGCAGTACAATACTGTGGCCTTTCACGATAGAATGTATAAAACTTCGATATATTGAATTGTTGGGATTTGTCACATCAATACCTTTAACTTTAGATGTAACATTATTTTTTATTTTGTTTTTAAGTGTATTTCTTTACAATGCATCCTTACATTTCTTTGAGAAAACGGTCATTTAAAAGGAATTTTGTTTGGAGGAAGTTGTTTAAAGCATTCTAAAAGCGGCGTTTTTTTGTTTGTTCATTTTTGTAAACCGTCGATATTGCGTTATAAATAGGTTAGGACAAAACGGATATATTAAAAGAGTATTAAAAATGCTACGACATGATGCAACTATTTCTTTTTTAATTTAAAGAAATAAGAATGAATACAACAACTAATTACTTGAAGAGATTTCTTATGCATTATAAACATAGTTGTTTCATCATCAATACACAGTATAAATTACAGTCACTTTTGTTGGCCCGTTGTGCATCGATATTTTCTAAACTACTCGATGGATTTTCACTGTCGGATACTCTATGAACTAAGGCAGGTTCATAGGTATGATACAACAATATTAATACATAGACAGTAGAGAAAAGCAGCATAATCTGAAAATTGATATTTTTAAGTGTTTTCAGGAAAGTAATTAAATTGTTTATGAATCCAAAGTTAACTGACCCTAAATAGCTGTTAGCACTTTCAACAAGTTCACCAAAGTGCCAGAAACGCTTTACATTTAAATTTGAGAACATATTGAATAATTAAACAGTGTTGTAAACTGTAGTGTTATGCAGATGCAAAGATAAATTTACTACCTTACTTTCATTTTAGATTGCACCAGTGACTTATACTCTAAAAATAATATTTAAACTGAGTTCCAAAACCCACCTTGATGAACAAAGCTTGAATTTTTTGCACATAACGTTACCGAAACTGGTTTCCTTCTTTAACAACTGTATTTAAAGGAAAAGCAAAGAAATGGCACACTCTTCTTCCTAAATAGCATTTGACTAAATAGTCTTTTTAAGCTTACGTGTGCACATATTTTGTTGATCGAGATAAAAATAAATAATTCTTATAGCTTTAGAAACATCTTATAGTAGACCATAAATAAACGCTTTTAAATCTAAGTTGGATTCCAAAACCCACATACTTGTTTATTTTCTTGGTCAATGCAACATCATAAGCTCAACTGTAGGACCATAAATAAAAAAAACTTTTCAGTCATGATATATTTTGTTCACGAAAAGAAAAAAGTAAACTATGTCATTTGAGAAATTCTATGACAAAAATTAAATTAAAAAAGCCGATAGTAGATGCTTTTTAATCGACAGAGTTGGTTTTTGTTGGTATATATTTCTTCATTGGGGTACGAGCCAATCTCAACTATGGCACTTGAAATACTTTAAATAGAAAATTAACATTAATTTAAAAAAATTAACATTAAAATTAAAAAGACGGAAGTTGACACTTTTTGACTAAAATTAGACTTTTGAGATTTATATGTATACTCGTATATTTATTCATACAAAAAACCCTGAAATATAACCAGTCAAAAATGTATCTATACTTTGAATTTCTCAACCATGGCTACTGAAATAATATGTACCTGAAGTGTCTACTTATGTTTAAAAAACTGTAGGGCTCCATGATATTACATCGTAAATGTTTTCACTAAGAAAATTATGGCCTTCGATTTTGAATGTTGTATGTGAAACGGCGGGTAACTGCTAGTTCAGAATAATTTTTCACAGACTTATTACACCAACCTTTATGCAGACGGCATTCTTTCTCGTGCTTTACTCAATTGTTTTACTATTTTGCCTCTTTAAACCCATAGGTGAAAGGGACAAAAAAATAAAATAAAGTATGAGGCTAAATGAAATAAGTATTAGTCGTGAGGTCTAAATTATGATTGAGCTTGGACACACTGTGCTGACCTAAGCCTAATGAATAAGTCCATCCCTTCAGACACATCTCATTATATTATAAATATAAAAGTTGTCTGAAAATCCTACATCAAACCATTGGATATTAATGCAAGATTAGTATGCTTTAACATTATTTATAATCTACTCGTTAATAGACGATGCAAAAGATTCGATTTAACACAAGAATTCAAGTTAATTCGATAAAATGCATAGCAAACTAGCATCGCTACTTCTTGTGCCTAAGTAAAGTACGTTTAAATCTAAGTTAACTAATGCCTTTAATAAAGTTACAGAAGGCAAATTTTACATTATAAACATTATTTGAAAATAACGTATTAAATTTAATTATTTAACTGTAGAAAGTGGTGAAAAAATGTACTATTCTAGGATATTTATTAATATATCTTACAAAGATCGTGAGCAAACTCGGGGGTAAGTTGTAAGCCTAGTTCGGCCGCTGCTAATTTGTAAGCTTAGTTCGGCCACGTCAGCTTTCTGTTATAGAAACTTATGAGCAAGGGTTCGAAATGCCCGTTCGTTCTCGGACAGGATTTAAAATACCACAACTGTTGGTATTTAATCCAAGACTCCTCTCTCCTTGAAAGGATAGATTATTTCAAGTAATATTCTAGGAAACGTAAATGATGTCATTTGTTAATTACCATATACATGACGTAGGCAACATTTATGTACGTAGGAACTTGTGAAAAAGACAATGTTATTATTAAACTCTTTACTAATTCTAAAAAAAAATAGCACTAATCGATCAAATTCGCTAGTTTTGGACCAGATACAATAGATTTTAGGATAGAAGTCGCGCATCAAATACACTTTCAAAAAGTCAATCCAGTAAGAATCTTGTACGTTTTTCTTTTTTTAGTCAGCTGTACATGTGTGTGTCTTTTTTTGGTCATATCGCAGGCACTTCATTCAAACTGCTCCTGCGAACCTATCTCATGAGCTCCATCATTCTATTACTCTTGACCAATTAAGATTTCGCATCCAATTAACTTGTATAACTAAATAAGAATGTTTCCAGGTTCTCAAAATGTTTAGTTAAGTTTTATAATTTGAAATGTTCGATGTCAATATCAATTAAGCATTCGCTATAAGGCTACTAATACAAATCAAACGTTACTTACAATCAATGTTTAAGAATATTTATTTATCCTACCGTACTATTATGTGTTCTATGTGAAATATAGCGAACATGAAATATCTTCCTGTGTCGCTTTGTACTTCAGCTGCAATGCACAAAAAGCATTCCAATGTTTGTGAATTCCTCAACAAATTCTTATCTTCCCCGTTACTTATAAATATAATCTAATACTTGCCAATTTGTTTTAGTTACATTTATATGATTACAATAGAGATTACTTTAATTTTATTTAGTATTATTAAATTATTATGAGATTATGAGCTTAAAAACGCTCATTATATTGAATTGTACGCTAATTGAATTGTATGTCATAGGCACAATTCAATTACTTTTACCTTATTTGAAATAAAAGTTCCTAGTATTCACAAATGCTTAGTTATCTAAATTACACGACGTTAATTAATTGAGATACTCCATAATTTTTTTTGGAATTTGCTTATTTTGTTTCTATAAATTCTATAAAGATTCATTAACATTAACGGTGATATCCTGAACACTCAGTCCGATATTTAAAAATTATTTTAAATAGCCAAGAACATTGGATCCCTAACATAATCTAACCGCCAACTGGTTACTTTCACAGTAAGAATGTTAGTAAAGTACTCATTAATGTGGAATAAAGTTCGTGAATGTGCGGATAGTAATACACTCTTACTTAATTGTCTATTGCCTGTTTAGAGGTATTTCGCTATCCACGGTCACCTGTAATGACGGCTAATAAAAATATGGATAATGGAATATGTAATAAAATTATGTACATCATACGTTACCTAGGCTAAATTTGATGAACGGAGAACTTAGTTCGTGGTTATTTTGTGTAACAAAACACATAGAACGAAAGTTCTGTCATACTATGCAGGAAACTGAATGTTTGGCCAACTGAAAACTTGCTGCGGTGCCGCTGCGGGGTCGGTTTGAACCGGTCAGAACTTCAGTCGTCAACACCCAAAACCAAAACAGGCAGGGAACTTTATGTTCTGTATTCACAGAATGTTTACGAGCCATCTACAACAGTTATGTTACACTGATCTTAGCATTATGTGTATTGAAACTAAAACTATTCATTTATATCTAAATGAATAGTTAGTTTCGTCTAAATTTGATTTAAATACCAGTAACCGTATTTTTTTTTTTAATTTTCTCAGCTTGTAACCTATTAAATATCCCTTCCTGCTCAGACGGAGGAAAGTTAGATTTCACATTTATCCGTTATATCTAAATGACAAGTTTAAGATCCATTATTAGTTTCAGATTTTTATTTTGCGCAACACTGATGAGACAAAGCCTTTCCAATTTTCATATTAATATAATCTTCGCACTTTCAGACATTTAGAAATTACATAATCTTGAAACCAGTCAAAAGGTTTTAAAAGCATATACATTTATATGTAAAAACGTAGATTTTATTTTGTTACTATTAATCCGACATTATGGGAAAACATATTTACTTATAACTATTCACCTGTATAACTTTAAACGGCCACCATTTTGAAACCTTAAGAATTATAAAAAATAATCTAGAATAAATTTTGCTTAAAATTGCTTGTTAATTTTAAGAAGTGTCAATTTTTATTTATGTAATGAAATGCCTGCGATACTAAATTTATCTGAATATAAGTGACCATCATCTTCCAATGCTTTATTGGTTATGACAAGCTAACGAACTGAACTAAGCTGTGTATAAGTACTGTCTCTTTACAACTTTTATCCTGAATCTATTAAGAAGTACGGTAGGTATTGTGTTCAAATTATTATTCCCGCAATGTTGTATATTACTTAAAACTGTGTAAGCCACAAAAATCGTACTGTGTAGTCCATCTGGAAATCGTACAATTATAAAAAAACACGACAAACATTACCCTAGAATTCTATAACGTGTTTTTATTTTGTACTGTGATGTACAATAACTAATATTTTATAAAGCCTTTTTCAAAGACTACATGGCCGCCATCTCAAAACTTTAAGAGTACTGTGCAAATTAAACGATAAACTTCGTTTATAATTACCTTAATATATTTTTGTAATGTCTATGTTAAGAATTAGTTTTAAGTTATAATTTTTGCTCGAATGCGAAAAACCGCCATCTTGAAACTTTGTTTTGGTTAATAAAGACTATTGAACTTATCCAAGCTATATTCCATCAATGACATTGTACCAAGTTTAGCCTGGGTATTGTAACACAAGCTCGCGTCACATTGCTTAAACCCATACATACATATACCGAGTGTCCCACGAAGAGGTTTAAACATTTGATTATTATATTACTTACCCATTTATGCACCGAACATTTTCACAGAATAATTTTAAAACCTACTTTATCAATTGTGTAGAGTTTTAAAATGTTCGGTGCATAAATGGGCATCTAATACAATATTAAACGTTTAAAACCGCTTCGTGAGACACTCTGTATATGAGTATTAACGAGGTCATGCTTGCCTATACACTGATGGATTTCGTTGAAAGAAGTGTTGTGGAGTTGTAATACAATATTAAACGTTTAAACCGCCTCGTGAGACACTCTGTATATGAGTATTAACGAGGTCATGCTTGCCTATACACTGATGGATTTCGTTGAAAGAAGTGCTGTGGAGTTGTAATACAAATTTCAAAATAGTTGTTTATTCTGTTATTTTCTCGTTGCCGTCATGATTAACTGTAAGACAAAATGTAAAACTATATGCTAACGCTCAGCTCAGCATTATCCCATGTGTTGACATGCACTACAATCGAACTCATTGTTTCTTATATAGACATGTAGCTTCATGCAAAATATCAAGTCCAGGTTAGATCGCCGTCGAGATATGCGGGTTCAGACAGCCAAAACTGAAATTTGTTTAACCCATCAAATGATGGGCTTTGTTGGCGCTCAGCCAATAAAAATGTTTGTTTTAAAAATAGGTTCTCAGTAAATTTAATATACGAGTAGTATAATGAGGGTATAAATTAATTATACTATTAACAACGTTTCCTAAAATAATCAGAGTTAAAAATAACAATTTTTTATATCCATTGTCAAATAAACATTAATACCCAAACGGATATTATACGTTTTCTAAACTTTATGGTTTAATAAATGGAATACCCAGGAAGGTCCATAAACCGTATGTAAATTTCCAAGTAGGCATTGTTTGCAATGATTTAGGCTACAAACTTGATTAACGTTTTCCACGTGAAGTAAAAGCTTAAATTTTTGGAATCAGTTGTATTTTTACGAAAAGGAAATATCTTCTCACTCTTGGCGGCATCGGTAGGAACAAACTCAGACACTTTGTTCCCTTTATTGAGTTTGGAGGAGCCGCCAACAATATAAACAGCGGAACTGTCGACGTTTCATAAGTTCGGAAGTTCGTTCAATCGCTCTGCAACATCATATCGTATGTTTTGAGTTCAAAACTCTCAGTTAGAAAATTGATAATAATCAATAGAATTACTTTATTTGGAATATTTAATTTTAAGTTACGTCAAAGTACTTCCCGCCCCACATGAACTTTGTAAATTTTCTTATAAAAAAGCGTTGAAGGAACATTGTCTCGGAAATATATAAATCACAAGTTCAATTGTATTCCAAATGAAAACCTTTAACTTGTAGTACAGTACATCTCTGATGAAAAAATATCACTACTAATAACTATAACCCGCAATAGTTATACATTAACAGTCAATTGTGTTAATTTGTTACTACAATTGCGTTTGTTTTAAAATTGTGTTATTAATATGTAACTGTGCCATGTCTTCTTCACTAACATCCTTCTAACCAAGCCATTTTATTCCTATGGAACGCCTTTTCCCTCTGCTAAGTCTTTTTTTGCGTCAGTCCTGGTCCCTGTTATCGCCGCGCCAGGAGCTGGTCCAGGATCTGCTGTGTATCAAGCGTTGTTTATTTACGCACTGTCACGGTCTACTGTGATCCCATTTCTTTATCTAGGGTAACAATCGAAACAACTTCCTAGTTACGAAATACTATGTACGTGCGGTATAATGTGCGGCTCTATACAGTCAATACAATATTTTCACTGAAAGGTATCTTGCGAGTATAAATCCCTTCAAAATTATTCAGGGAAAATTCACGTCCAGTTTATACCTGCCAGTAGAGTCAACTAGGTACAGTAAAACCCGATATTGTAACTTGGATCAAGGGACAACCATGAGCGGCATATCACTAACCGCAAATATTGATGTATTGGGGGTAAAGTAATAGACCCTTGATTAATAAGCCTATTACAGTGCTGGCCAAATTATTAGACTAAAGTACATTTTTGTGTTTTTTCTTCTCAATTTTTTACTAAACAAATTTTTAATTTTATGTTGGTATATGTTAAAGTATATACCCTCATTCGTGTGTTACTTTAGATTAGTATTAGCAGAAAATTTGGTAATTTTATGTTGGCGGGTGGCAACACTGCTGTTTTTGTTTATAACCTGCCTTTTACAAATCTACCAGCTCCATAACCACAATCAGGTTACAGTTAATTTTTCATGTGGTTAACATGTTTTAGGTTCAGTAGATCTTTCTATTAGTGTGTTCTGTTATTATTAAAGTTAGTTTAAGGTCATTTGTGAGTGTATGAAACCACTTTTTTACTTCCTTATTGGCTATATTTATAAAATTATTCAGGAAATGGGTAAAAAGGCGGACCTTTCACCAAGGAAATGTGCTGTGGCCAAGGTTCTTTTGGAAGAACAACATTATACCAAACTGAAATAGCACACTGACTCCTAAATATTTCACATAATTAACAGTTAGTAGGATCAAGGAAAAACGCTTGATATCAGTGGTAATTTATAAATCCAGCAGCTGTAACGGAAAAATGTGGCCGGAAGAAAGCCTGAATGCTTGCAATCTTCATTTGATGATTAGAACAAGGTACAGTACCCTCAGGATTCAGTAGTAGAACTGAACTGAATCCCTTTGACCCATTCCATCTCTAGCCATTGTAGGTGTTATTTTTTGTTTTTTTGTAGGCCTGTATGCTCGAAGACCTTGTCCATTCAAGGTTCTTCTGATGGTCCTGGGCGAACATTTGTGCCATAATCTCTTAACTGTTTCACTAAGAACCTTGCTGGTCATTTTTCTATTGACTAGTGTCATGTTTTTCAACTTTCTGGCCATCTTGGACTTAACGCTTTCTTCCGGCCACAATTTCCGATATAGCTGGATTTATAAATACCACTGATATCAAGCGTTTTCTTGATCCTACTAACTGACTTATGTGAAATATTTAGTCAGTGTGCTATTTCAGTTTTGTGTGTAATGTGTTGTTCTTCCAAAAGAACCTTTGGCCACAGCACATTTCCTTGGTGAAAGGTCCCGCCTTTTTACCCATTTCCTGATAATTTTATAAATAGCCAATAAGGAAGTAAAAAAGTGGTTTTCATACAACTCACAAATGACCTTAAACTTACTTTAATAATAAACAGAACACACTAATAGAAAGCACTACTGAACCTAAAAACATGTTACCACATGAAAAAATTAACTTTAACCTAACCTGATTGTGGTTATGGAGCTGGTAGATTTGTATAGGCAGATTATAAACAAAACAGGCGTGTTTGCCACCCGCCAACATAAAATTACCAAATTTTCTGCTAATACTAATCTAAAGTAACACACGAATTAGGGTATATACTTTAACATATACCAACATAAAATTAAAAATTTATTTAGTAAAAAATTGAGAAGAAAAAACAAAAAAAATTGCTTTAGTCTAATAATTTGGCCAACACTGTATACTGTGGCGTAAGCTTGTTTGTAGTGGGTTTGGGTGTGTTTCCTTTAGTGTTAGCTAGCAATTGTAACACTTTCCAGGCCCTAGGAAGCCTAAATGTTGAATACTTTCCTACCTTCTTTGACTCGTAGAATGTAAAACGGAATTCTTATTTACAAGAATTTGAAATAGTACTTTAACAGTAACATAATAACACGATATGTATCCTGATAAAATAACTTATAGACTTGTAATTTTGTCATGAAACCTCAGCAAAGCCTGATGTACGACACGTGGTATAGCATACTCCTACCTTGTCTATACCTTACAGATGTGAAGAAATAAATAGCATCTCTTCCTCACTAATGAACATTTCACCTTTGCAAAAGGATTTATTCAGATATTCTCAATTATTTAATCGAATAGAGGCAGTGAAAATTTGGCTAAAATTTTATAACGTCATATTTTATAAAATTTTTGTATTGGATTCTCGACATACAATACAGGAACCAATATATTGCTTACATTGCCTATGTTAATAATAAGAACTTTGGTTACTATAAAATAGTTAATAGGCCAAAAGGTTATACGCTTCGGATAGTCTCTTAGCTATAATATTGTGTAAGTATATAATCGGGCTACCTTATAACAATTGTATTCTACCTAAATAACTGTTTACCAAAAATATCATTTTTTCGCAAGGAAAACACGTTTAAGCCAGGTAAACTAATTATCATTATAGACTATATTCACGTTCACTGGAGCATAGTGTGAAGGTGTGTCAATATGATACTACATCGCTCATAGTCAAGTTTTACCATCGTACGCTATATCTATAGCAGTGTCCATAGATAATGTACAAGAAATATTTCATTCTTTTGCGTCCTTGATTTAAGATTTTTCCAACATAATTTTCCGGTTTTCTCAATCAAATATAAACAATGCAAAACCATACTAATGTTAGTTATCTATACTCTCATTTGCTTGCTTCTCTTTTGTTTCTTTTCAATTTTGTACACTATGTAAAGCTGATTTTCTTCATCAAACTCTGTTGCCATACTTTTTAAAACTACCATAAAAACTTATCTAATAATATTATCGCCAGAAACGTCACCTCCTGTATTTTTAATAGGCCCTCACTAGTCTCAAATGAGTCCCATAGTATGGACCTTGTGTCATTTAAGTATATATCCATTAACCTTGTGTCGTGGTTTTGTTACTAACACATTTCAGCTAAAGCTCTTGTGTTTAGGTATTTTGAAAACAATGAAATTCTAAAATAAAATCACAATAATGTTTACTGTTCATTTCTTACGACTGGAACATAATTAACATTATTACGTTGTACATATTTATCTTCTGACAGTTCCTTTGATTAGAATAACTATAAGCAACTTTTGGAAGGTAAATTTACAAAACATATATAAAAATATATGTTCAGCAAATAGTATGGAGCATGGAACAGGTTATCCTATCAAAGCTATGCTAATACTATGGCTAAAAGTAATGGAAGTTTGACTTTGCATGATCATATTATGACAAATTACCTGTAATGTATTATAATATTTTTCTGCAACAGATGTTAAATCTTGTTGTAAATATTTAACAGAGACATGCTTTTTTACATAATTCATTTAAAAAGTGATTTGTAATATACCAAACTGTTCATAAAGAAATTAAGAATATATAAGGTAAAGGGCAGAGATACATTTTTACTCTCAGTTCCTACGTAACAAACAGCAAGCACGGTAAGGATCTAGAATATTACGCACAATATTTTACATTATGTGCCTTTTGGGAGATTTTCGAAATTAAAATGACAATCTAGCCACAAATATCGTTTCTGTTTGCTTACCAGTAAATTGTTTGTCTGTGTGTTGGGCAAAAATGCATAGGCGGATTTGATTGAATTTCTTACAAGCTGTATTGGTCCACATACATTATATGTTTGAGACCATTCGAATTGCCTACAAATGTGCTTATCTTCACCTTTTAAACTGTGGGTAACTCAGTTGTAGCTGTTCAGAGAGTAATACTCGTATAAGCGTAATATGTGACGTATGATGACACATAACGTTAAGCCGGGATGTGGGTGAACTTACCAAGCCGCTTCTCTCAACCCCCCACCCTTCCCCCACAACCGACAGTCTCTATCAGCCGATCCTGCTATAGGCGACATAAATACTTGTCTAGAGGCGTCTTTCTAGGAAATTTTCATTCCTTTCATGAATGCGTTTCCCCTAAAATTAACACATACATGATTCTATCAAATCATAAATTTCACTACTTTCAGCACAAAGTAAATGTTAACAGCTCCGAGGTATTAGTTAACCCTTATAGAACAACGAAAACTGGTATGATTATTTTTCTGGTACACACTTTGAAGTGACAATTTTCTTAAGGGTGTACTGAAGAAGATGAAAGTGAAAATGTGGAGAATTCAATTGTTATATGAATACGTTTTGAATATAGTATTAAAAATGAAGTAAATATAGTTATATAATACAGTTTGTTTTATCTTGTTATTCACTATAAAATTCCCTACATAATAACATTATTTTATTGGATACAGCTTTTTTAAATATTTGTCTTCCTTGTTTTACTTTTTTGTTTACCATTAGTTTACTATAAGATCAAAAAATCATTTTACCGTCGGAAACAACATTTTGCAGTTTTTGACTATATTTTGAATACGATTACAAAACGTTGATGTAGTTTTCCACTTGATGTAGTTTTTCCACCGTATTTTGTAATCGTTGGAAAATAAGGATAAAACACAATTACACAAAACTACGCAGTACTATCGCCTGCATGGTGACACAGATACAGTACCGTAATACTGCACATGTTACGAGTTGTGAAATAATATATGTTGATGACAGAACAATCAACACTAGTACAACATGGCCACATAAATATCATGGCATATGTTTGCACAGAAAATCATTATTTCACGATGATTCATGACTAATAACATTAAATTTTATATATATTGTATATAATATATATATATATAATGTTATTAAATATTATATATATATATATATATATAACTATACCTAACATTATATATAATATTTAATATTATTAGTCATGAATCATCATGAAATAATGATTTTCTGTGCAATATATACCTCAACATTTGGTTTGACAGATTATAAAATATTGATGAAGCCAAGTTTGCAGAGGGTTTGTCAGGTTGGGTAAGGAAAAACGATCTTCTGTTGCTTGCTAATATTGGAAGTGACCATCAAAAGTGATCGAGCATCTTTTATCACTTTGACATGAGACACAGCAACAGAAGATCGTTTTTCCTTACCCAACGTGACAAACCCTCTGCAAACTTGGCTTCAGCAATATTTTATAATCTGTCAAACCAAATGTTGAGGTAAAGACATTTCAACAAATCTACAACGCCCTGCATATTTTCATTGTTTTTAAGTTATACAAAAAATATCAGGCTCCTGACACCGAAGTCATTTAAGATTTTTCAAGAATTAATTTACTGTCACGATAATACTTTTCTGAAATCAATACTTACTTGAACTTTATCGTAGGTACTTCATTGAACGTAGGACTAAGGCCTCCTCGATGTATTTTAAAGTAATTTTAATATAATGTATTAAAAAAGTATATAATGTCAATTGATATGCAATAATCAATTCGGTAATGCGCGCTTGCTGTGAGAGTTCAAAATTACATGTTAACATACACGAAATTCTTTCATAGGATCCTTTAAAAACTAGTATCTAAGGAACAATATTGATAGTTAACGTATAACTATTGAGGTTTATTGTTATTAACAACTGTAAAAGTTATTTTAAATGACCGTAAGACACGAGAATTTTCGTCTCAAAATTCGTGAAGGAAACTTAAGAAATTCCGTTAATTTAACAGGATGGACTTAAACCTGCATGACATAACGTGACCATGATGACTGAAGACAATGCATACACAATACTATGGTGTCCTGTGTAGGAACCAATAGGATAAGTAGGTTAATAACCCCACTTAAGATTTAAATCATCAACAACAATACAATAAAAACATCTAGGCCTTCATCGCTATGTTATACTCACATTGCGCTATGTCTATTAAGCGGCCAGCATTAAATTAGTCCGATGGTGGTTGTTACATGTAAATCTCCACTCTACATCCCGCGCCTAACACTGTTTCCTGTTTTACATGTAGGACAATTATTGATTCGTCTCAACATCATGCAACATCTGCGATACGGCAACACCGCACCGCCTCTACTTTGGTGCGGACTGCTTTAGTTAAGTGACGCTTTAAAATTTGGTTATACTAAATACTATTATACCATTCACTTACAGTGTCTTTTATGTGATTGCCACTTCACTTCATGTAAACCTCACTTCACTTATTATCCAAAGAAGACCAAAGTTGTTCCTACGCAACGTATATTGTTCCTCAACTCTGGTTGCTATTAGTTATAAGCTAGACATTCAATAACCCCGACCCTGGTTACATAGAAAAGTTTAAAGGTTAGATAGAAATCCTAAAAACTACACATTAGAGTTATCATGAAGATTTGTAATATTTATTTAAAAAGCATATTTTTTTCTCAATCCAATTATATTAATAACTTATATGTACGGTCATTAAAACTTTTATAGCAATTTACACAGTTTTGAAAAAAACTATTCACAAAAGTTATGTTTGGTCATTGAAATTGCAAAAAACGTAGCTTGGGAGCACTGTCTTAGCAATACAGTTCAGCAATCTACAACTACACGTTTTTACAATAAATAAAAAGTATTACATTCCTTCTCAATGAAGTTTTCAATCAATTAAGAAATAGGTTTACCTAATACTATTTCATTTATTGTCAGTTTCATATCTCTCACAAGCTATGAAACGTACACTGGAATTCATTCATAAATATGAGCTTACTCAGCAAAAATGAAGTTTACGAAGTTCAAACACAGTATGTGAAGTGTTCAGTAAAAACATTTAATTCCAAGATCTGATGTTTCTTGCATTCAAAACTTCTATCGTGTGTTTCTTCTTCTTCTTCTCTTTCTTCAGCTGACTATTGTATAAGTTATGCCCTTTTCCTATGCATTTCTTCATTATATTAAATTACTCAAATTTTCCTGACAAAACAAAATATTGAATAGCCTTCCCAGAGAGGCTTTACATTTATTAAATCGCGATCAATGTTTCATACACTCCAAAGTATTGTAATTCATGGAACAATTAAATTTCTCGATATTCTGTTAAGCTTACCAGCCTATCAGTCTACAACCTACACTATATAATATGTTTAAAATTATTCTTACTGGCATATCCATAGAGTATTGTTACTACGGTGACAAAAGGCAATTTGTCAACACACCATACTGAAGTGTCTTTTATACTAATAGGATAATTTGGGTAAAGTACTTATATAACTGTTTAAATAAGATAAATTTAATCTCTCCTTTTAAGTTTGCGTTTTTATTCAAACCTTGCAAAGTCGTCAAATATTAAGAGCCACTGAAGAAATGTATCTATAGAACTTTTTTTTATAAAAGCGTAACACTGCTGCAATGTTTATAAGTGGTAGTGAAGCCTTCTGAATTGACATTACGGCTTTGTTTAATGAGAAATTATGTATGTCTTACTCCGCGGTCACTGCATATAATACTTTAAGGAATATAACGTTTTATTTAATAGTAATGTTCTATTTTCTCTTGTCACAGACATGCAAGTCAGGGGTCAGACATCAAGGTGGTTTGTATACTATTAAGATCCGCAATAAGCCCTATATTGTGCTCTAACTCTTCAGACTTTTGTCTGAAGTGAATCATGAATCTCCGCAAAATTGTATAGTTACTTTTACGCGTACACATAATCCTTCATTCTTTAATGGGATTGGGGAAATAGGAGGAAAAGAAAGTACATAGTACAGGATTTTTTGTGTTCTCACTTGATTCTTTTGATATCGCAGGACAGTAGACATGAGCGTTTGCCTTTCTCAGGCAGGAGCTCAGTTTGTCAACAAACTGCCAAAATTGCTTCATAAAAAAAGTGCCGCAATGCCTAAGGCATTTAAAACTCGTTCTGGAAAAGTTGCATTGCTCTCAGAAGCTTTTTACAATACAGACGATTTCATAGGCACATGTTTGGGTGACCACATAATTGGCTGACTGACGCTGGTGCTAGAGTGGGAAATTCGAATAAATGAGCAGTAGGTGGATGGAATACATTGTATGTACGAAAGTAACCCTAGATGTCATTGTATGAATCCAAAATTTTAGCTTATTTTCTTCTTTGACAAATTGCTATAACATGTACATGTTCTAAAGCAATAAAATTATTATTATTATTATTATTAATCTTTGATCCAAGATATCTTAAATATACAGTGCCATCATTTTCTGAAATAGATCGGTATGCGAATGATATAGCAATCGTCAAGCAGTGAAAAGAAATCATTCTTGTTTATGGTCCAAAAGTAAATCTAGATTTAAAATTTTCTAAAGCTCTCTCAGGTAAACATCCTCATCTTCTTACTCTATCATCTCGTCGTAATATGACAACTTGTTATCCTATAGTTTCCTGCATAATACGATGCATTACCAGATAAAGTAGTTCAGAGTTTCCGGAGTGTATATTTCGTATGGAAAAACCATTGTTATCCTCTACTCTACTTCATAATCGTATTTTACTGTATTTTAATTGGTAATTATATATGTCAATAATTGTTGACGATGATGTGGTGGAGGTGAAGAATGACATTTACTGTATAGTAAAATCGTCACTCATAATCCAAAACGACGTTCAGCTATCTTCTAGCAGCTAAAATATATAATAGTACTGGATTTATGTAAATCACTAAAGGGTTTTTTATAAACTAACCATACATGGTAAGTATCAGTCAAAATTCCAAATTCAACACAACATCAAAAATTTTCAAAATTCAAAAACGAAAACTTTTAAACTGATTCATCATAATGCTCAAATTGCTACCAACAAGGTTGATGAGCTGACACTCTTTTGTGAAGAACTTGCGCCAGATATATTTATAATCTCGGAGCATGGATTCACTAAAGAAAACATAAAATTTTTCAAAATCAACAACTTTGAATTGGCCGGTTCTTTTTGCCGAAACACGTCCAAAGGGGGTGGTGTAGCAATATTTACTAGACGGTCAATTACTTTTCAACCGATCAAAGTCGGTTACAGCTGTGAACTGATCTTTGAGGGTTGAAGGAAAAAAAAATAAAAACAAATCAGTTCGGGAAAATCTTGGTCTTTGGGTTGTACCGGTCACACAATGGTTGTGTTGAGTTTTTTTTTTTTTTTTTAACTTGAAATTATTTTTAAATTTCTTCAACACATCTCAAACAAAAATTTTTATTTTGGGGACTTTAACATAAACGTGCTAGATCATACCACCCCCTTACCCAGCGGTTCCGCGATTTATTGACTTCATTTGGCTTGATCTGGTCAGTGAAACTCCCCAACTCGTGTATCTGGCACGACGAGTACAGTCCATCGACAATGTTGTCACTAACATTTCACAAGTCAGAGTTTCCGTGCTTGATGCCGCCATCTCGGACCACCGCGCTCAGGTGGTCGAGGTCATTGGGTGTTCCCCGGATGTCGAGGGCCAGGCTCCAAAAATTCTAAGAGTAACTTGACAGCAGAACATTGAACAGCTCAGGAGGAATCCTGGATATTTCTGGATCATTTCAGTGATGCGAATGGGATGTTCAATGCGTTTAACGAACGTTTCTTATTTTATCTGAACAGTTCATGCCCTTTCAAAAAATCAAAAAGGTTTCAAAATTTCAAAAAAACATCATGGATTACTCCAGGTATTCAGAGAAAAAATCAGGTTCTATCACTCTATCTATATATGCACTGAAAATGAAAATTTTAAAGTTTTTTTCCGAAATTACAGAAGAGTGTATAGAAGAGTAGTTAAAGCCGCAAAGGCCTATGACATTGAAAAAAAACCTTAAAAAACATGTGACAACTTTTTCTAAAACGGCCTGGGTCAATTATTAATAATGCATTAAACCTTTCTAAAAAACCCAACAAAATCAAAATTATCGACAACTGTACATAAGTAGAGGATCCCTCGGTGGTTGCTGGATTATTCAGTCGTTATTACGATTCGATGACTGTGATGAGCGGAGGCACCGACGGACCTCTCCCCCGCGTAAGAGTTTCCCGGCGGCCGATGACGTCCATGGCTTTGACCCCTGTGAGAGGGGAGGAGTGGCTCGGCGTGTGTTGCGGAGTCTCAAGGCGAAAAAGTCCTGTGACATCCATGAAGTATCGTCATGGTTAGTTAAACAATGCTCCAAGCAATTGTTGGCACCATTGACCAAACTGATCAATTTTTCATTTTGAAAACAGGCACCTTTCCAGACAAATTAAAGATTGCGAAAATTCAACTCCGATTTTCAAAAAGGACGATCCTTGCGTGACTAGCAATTATCGTCCCAATTTCTGTTTTGCCTGCCATCAGTAAAGTCCTTGAAAAAAATATTTTTGGCACGACTGGAAACCTTCCTTTCAAGATTTGAAATTCTCGATTCCAGAACAATATGGATTCAGAAAAAACAGATCAACAGACGATGCAGTTACAAACCTTGTTGAACTCGTTGTCGATGGGTTGGAGAGAAGAGAACATGTGGCTCAGCATATTTCTTGACCTCTCCAAAAGCCTTTGACTGCGTGCACCATATGCGACACTGCTGCACCAGTTTAGAGGAATGCAGCATTCGAGGTTTGCCGCACAAATGGGTCATGTCTTATCTCAGTGACAGGGTCCAGTGTGTACAGATCGAGAATGTCCTGTCAGGCAAAACACAAATAACCCAAGGTGTTCCCCAGGGATCAATTCTTGGCCCAGTTCTTTTTAATCTCTATGTCAACGGACTGAAATCATCTATCCAGCATGGTAAAGTGATTCAGTACGCTGATGACACGACTATTTGTGTAAAGGCAAAATCAGCTGCTGAATTAGAACTCAAATCATTTCTTGATCTAAATCTTTGCATTCAACATTTCAATGAAATGAACTTGCAAAGCAAACAATTCAAAGTCAAATTTCGTCAAATTTTGTTTTCAGCAGCGCAATGAAACAAAAACAAAAATCACTGTGATGGTGGATGATGAACTCATTGAAGAAACATCTTCCACAAAGTTCATAGTGGAATACATCTTGACAAGGAGTTGACTTGGAGACGGTCACATTGACAGCGTTTGCTCTAGAGTTAATTCAGGCATTTATGCTTTGCGTAACCTAGCACAATTCTGCTCCCTTGAACTCTTAAGAACAGCCTATTTTGGCTTGGTCCATACTCACCTGGAGTACGGAATCAGACTTTGGGGTAGCTGCTCTAAATACAAGCTGGAAAGGGTATTTAGACACTTCAGAAAAAGAGATGTCAGAACCATCTTGAAATTGAAAAACAGAGAGTCGTTGTAGAGAAGCATTTAGGGAGCTTAAATTATTGACTTTACCCTCCCTCTATATCGTGGAGGTCGCTCTGTACTGCAGGTCAAGGTGCACTTTGACTCAAGGCAGGGATGTTCAACCCATATGATACTAGAGGTAGGGACAACTACAGAATTCAACCACACAGAAGTACAGCCTTGAACGGCTGCCATCTCAAGTTGGTGTCAAAGTAATCAATTGGCTTCCTGAATGCATCAAAAATCAAAACCTGAATCTTTTCAAGACTCGTTTAAAGCATTTTTTTGGTGTCTAGTGCCTTTTTACACGATTGAGGAGTTTTTTCAATACCGCTGGGGACAATTAGTAACCCCCCTACCCGATATTCTGGTGTTGAGAGTGTGATTGTTTGCATGATTGTATGTATGTATGAGAGATGTATGTATGTTTGAGTGAGCTTCAATGTGTATGAATGGCCTAGGAAGAATATGACGCTTGCAACACAATTGTAAAATTGTAACAAATGCAATAAAGAATTTATTATTATTTATTATTATTATCAACCTAGAATCATATGATTCTACTTTTCTACTTAGATGATGTACATTTCTTCCTATGTAAAGGGTGAAGCAATATATATTTTTTTAACAATGTTTAGTAATTTACAGAAAGAAGATGAGCAAACAATACTAAATGTAGTTTGCCTCCATGCAAGAAAGTTTACCAACTGCAATAAAGTGTAACTGCAAACTTGATTATCGAGTAACTTTGCGGTTACTGAATTGTTTAAAAGAAACAATATACCGAAAAAATTATAAACTCAGCATTGTATAAAATCTACTAGTTTTGATTTATATAGTAATTGGCTGACCATTAGCGAAACCTATCACAGGAGGGCCTGGAAAATATAATTTCTGTATATCTGTCCGTCTATACCTTTTTAATTTTGAAAATAGTTGTAAATGTAGCTTAATGAAATTAGTTGAAATATTGTATACAACCTCAACTAACCCACTTACGCGACTCTTTGGCGTACTCCTTTTATTTCTAAAAACAGATAAAGTGGTATCGGCAATACTAAAAATAATATCTAGGAAACAGTAATAATAACCCTTTTTGTTTCATTGAGACTGTATTCAGGTACTCCACTTATACAGGGTGATTCAAAACTAAACGGCAATCTCTCGGGAGCTTATTCTATAGCTAAAAACAAGTAAAAAAGTTCATATAACCATATGCCCGGAAACGCTTCGTTAGCGAGTTACGCCTAGCGAAAGATTTCGCCCGGATTTCAGAACCCTTGGTGAAGTCAGGCCGTATAAAAATGGTAAAGGTAGTTACAAAGATACAAATACGATTGTTTTTTATGTTTTTTATATCTGACAAATTTATTAAAATTCGTCCCAGAGCTGTAAATGCAATACTTTCAGAGATATCTTACGTAAAACACAAGAATTGGTGCAAAGAAATAACACATTTTTGTGTTTAACGTAAGATTACTTCCATAAATGTTAAATAAAGGTCATTTTTTTCTTAAACAGATTAGTAGAACATTTAATTCTGAAAAGATTCATGTGAATTACTTAGGAAAAGAATTAATAATAGGTATTGAAATTTAGCTTTATTTAAAAATAAAACAGACGCACAAAAATGCATATTCTTATCTGCATAAAATATTAACTGCATAACTATTAACGTGTTATATGGAATGGGTACAACTGTGCTTCATGAAGTGTCCGCCATACGCTTGACTGGCAAATATTTAACTGACGTGATAATCGTCTGGTGCTTGTGGTTGGTGATAATTCTACAGCATTTATTATTGCTTGTTCATTATTATAGTTCCTTGCGCTACGTTGACGACCAGTATCTATTCGCTTCGGTTTAAAGCTACCAGTTTCTCTAAGTCGTCTCTCCACAGCTTCAAATGTTTTGCGATCAGGTGTTCTTCGATGTGGAAAAGTATCACGATATTCCTGAACTGCAGCTAAACCATTCTTGTTAACTTTGCCGTAAATCAGTATCATGTCCGTATACTCTTCAAACGAATACATACCATTTACATTATCTGCCATTATTTACTAAGATAATTACATACACTTTTATAAAAATATTTAATAAAATATTTTAAAAATAAATATTTAATAAAATATTTTATACACTTGTATAAAATATTTCCAAATAATCACAGGATCTCACAAAATACTATCTTCACACGCCACAATACAAAAACCTCCATAAAGGTTATTCAAATATTACTTCATGAACTTAATTGTTGATCAGCTGATATTGCCAACCTTTGCAAAGAAAATATGACGATAAAAAGTGTTGAATAAATGATCAGCTGTTACTCACAACCTAAACATTAGTTAATATTTTATGCAGATAAGAATATGCATTTTTGTGCGTCTGTTTTATTTTTAAATAAAGCTAAATTTCAATACCTATTATTAATTTTTTTTCCTAAGTAATTCACATGAATCTTTTCAGAATTAAATGTTCTACAAATCTGTTTAAGAAAAAAATGACCTTTATTTAACACTTATGGAAGTAATCTTACGTTAAACACAAAAATGTGTTATTTCTTTGCACCAATTCTTGTGTTTTACGTAAGATATCTCTGAAAGTATTGCATTTACAGCTCTGGGACGAATTTTAATAAATTTGTCAGATATAAAAACATAAAAAACAATCGTATTTGTATCTTTGTAACTACCTTTACCATTTTTATACGGCCTGACTTCACCAAGGGTTCTAAAAATCCGGGCGAAATCTTTCGCTAGGCGTAACTCGCTAACGAAGCGTTTCCGGGCATATGGTTATATGAACTTTTTTACTTGTTTTTAGCTATAGAATAAGCTCCCGAGAGATTGCCGTTTAGTTTTGAATCATCCTGTATAATTTGAAATCCACAAGTAATAATTGCTAAGATGCTTAAAACTTTGATCACTTCTCATTTAAAATTAAAATAAAAATATTACCACTACTGTTCATTAAGATAATTCTTATACATATTTAAAAAATTCAACAAAAAGTGTAAAATTTGTTTAAAGTTTGAAAATTTAGAATATTAGTTTCAATTATGTATAATTTTCGAAATTTCATTTTTTACTGGATCTTTTCAAGTCCTTATTCTGTAAAAGATTATTTATACCCATCCCAAATACCCATTACTTACATACACGTTTTTAATCGATATATTAATACCTCTTTAACTTTTTGATTTTCAAATATAACAAGAGCTTTGCAGTTAAATAATTTGACTTGCACAAATTCATGTATAAGATTGCATTACTCTTTACTCAAAGGGAGAGGCCGACGTATTTGGCTAATTTCTGTAATGCAGGATCACGCACATGAGGTAACAGTATACCGGCCAATAACAAGCTGTCTACATATTGGTTCGCCACACCCTAATAACATACTCGCCCATTAAATGCCGTTCTACTGTCATAATTTTTTCTTTCCTATGTTCACCGTACTCAAAAGACTCGTTAAAATTCAGTAATTGGCGATGTCTAGTAGAAAAAACGTTATATTGCCGTAGCTTATAAGCCAAAAAAAGGTGAAAGGTAAGGTTTGAAGGTGAAATTATATCGATTTAGTCGTCAGCCTATTTTCTACTATTTGTGTAAAAAAAGTCCTTCTGTAATATTTTAGATGAGTTAGACATGACGAAATCTGATTTTTTTAAATAATTTTCGGGGATATAGTGCCCATTGTACAAAACATATGAATAATAGAAGTTTAGAACAGAACAAACTAGATTTGTTAAGATCTTATATTACATTTTTAAACTAACTTTAAAATGGTTTGTTGGTGTTGTGCGGCTAACGAACTGATAGTAGGCGTGACCATGATTTGTTTACCCATGGGCCGTTAGTTGGGTACTACATAGTTAGAAAGGAACGCTAGTCACAGTACTTCGTTTTTTTGTTAGTTTATTACGGTTTACTCTTATGTTGAAGCATCAGCTGTTTGAATGAATTAATCTTTTTATTCACCAGAGTACTTACAAGTTTTATTTTGTCTAGTTATTATTAATGTTTTAAATTGATTTATTCTTTACTCTCTATTCTTTACTTTCTGGACTCCAAGCAGTTTCAGGTGTTTATTTTTTTCTTTCTTTTTTTAATGGCAGTCCATTGTCACACGTTTTAGCTTTTAAGTGCATGTATATGTACTAATATTGTCTTCTCACTTGATGAAGAGGATAGATTTCAATTCTCAAAACTTTGTTTTATACATTATCTGTAACATATAACAATGACAAATGTAAAAATTTCTATTATCCTTTCAAACCTTCCATGATCAATAAATAACAAACTTTAAAGTACTTAGTTGTACAATTATAAGTAAAATAGGAGTTTAATACATAAAATCAATAACTTTGGTATTTACATAAATAGCTTAGAGACATAAATCGCTTCAGTTTAGGAGCCCAACATATAAAACATTGGGATTCCCTTAGTTTATGTAAACCATAACATGAAAATTACATGTTTTTATCACAATCACAATATTTATGATTGGTACACAATATCTGCTCAACAAAATAGTTAGTTGTTGGTTCATGATAAGATCAATATCGTATTAGTGAATTTGGACTTGGCGCCAGAGATAGGAACCGGAAACTGCATATCCCATGGTGAGCTAGGGAGGGTTTTACAATGCAAGATTACGCTGAAATCAAATCTTGTCACCCACTTCTAACATTGACTTTCTACTCTGTTATAACTTCATTTATACATTATGATACAGGGTTTTACCCTACGGGCTTCCAAAATCCTAATGGTAATTTGATGAGATCATTTTTGTTTAGTTTAGAACATCTGATTTATAAAATACATGTGTTATTCAAGCAGTTATGTACTTTCTTTCCACTAACTCATTTTCCAGAGGATTCACCTTGCATCCATATGGGGATTGTTTCACAGAAATTTTGTTTGGTAAAGCGGGTTAATTTCTTTAAAACATAAGTAGCATTACTAAACTAAGTTTTTTGTTTGAGGATTTATGGTTTTTTTAATAAACTATTTCATTAATTGTCTATTTAGTCAACACATAGTTGCAATTTGAATGTTTTTATGTTAAGTGGTTGGGCAAAATTTAAACTGAATACAAAAAACTTACTGTTTTCATCTACAATAAGGACACCTGATAGTCTATAACGGCACTAAATTTGCAAAATAGCACATTTCACTTACTAAAATGATATGTATTTTTGAAAATTATTGAAAATATTGTATAAAAAACTTTTACTGAAAATAGAATCTATTTTCCAATAACCATCCGAATTCCTTTACATATTTTATTCTTTCTGTAATATTACAGTTTAGTTAATCGATTTAGGAGTCTAAAGGAATATAAGCGTAAACGCAATATCGGTCCGTAATAAGTGAACTAGAGTCATCCACATGGGCTTTGATTCTGATACTTTTTAACGCTATGAATTAATTAAAATAAAAGATAGGATGTAATTTCTCAACACTATAAACAGTATTTTGTAGCAAATTGCTACAAGATGTCGTATTACAAAAACGCGGAAAACCGTTAGTAAATATTAATTAATTAGTATTAACATGTTATTAATTCTATATACTTCTTTCACAAATCGATGTACAATTACGCGTTGTATACAAATAGCCCACAACACCAATCACGTTCTGTTGATACACTGAAAACTTTTGTTAGTCGAATGATCATGTAGAAATCGCAGTGAAATACTGTTTTGTACACTTAATGACATCATTATGTCCGTAATAACTTTCAATACGCCCACATCCATGCAATATCGTTCATTACCAATCAAATTACTCCACATAAATACACGATCAATACACTATTGTGAAACATATGAGTCTGAATGTCCTATTATGAAAGTTATATTACAATTCTAGGCATCTAATCCACTAACCATTTAAGGGAAAGATCTAATAAACTTGCCAACCTTATCAAAAAGACATCTCTCTTGCTCATGCAGACCTTCTTATGTGTCTTGCCTCGTCTCCTTCTTATAATCGAGTCGATCATATACTGAACTCAGTTTATCATTTTATTCTAATTCATTTATCTATGAGATATTTTAGACAGAATTAAAAAATATACATATAAACCATATTTCGCTCTCCGCTGGAGAAATATGGGTGGACTTATTAATATCACGCTGGTAATCAAAGTCGTCAACAGGCCAACCCTGAAATATTCATTTCTAGAAATTATCTTTGAAATTTTATTTCATAAGCCGTATTTATATAATTTAATGCAACTGTAATGAATAGCCGTGTATGAACAGGTCACATAGCCGTTACACTGGATCTAGCCTCGTTGGTATTATACCACAACAGAGAATAGGAATACTATAGGAAATTATTTTTTAATACAGAAACGCTCACTTCTGGGTTCCGTTTCACTTGACTACACCCGGAAGTTCATTAGTCGAATAGTCTTTGATTGTGGACTTTCTACGCGGAAAAATCTCCGAGCATTCTGAGCACTAAAATAATTCTTGGAGGAACTGAGTGTCTGAAGTTCGTTTCTTGACTAGACAGAACAATTGCCAATAGGTAGACGACCTAGGAAATTATAAAATAGTAAATTAGAAAGGTTAAAGAAATTTTCTACTAAAGTTTTTTTAGTTCACGATAAATATTTTTTATTACCAAGAGAACAATTATTGTAATAACTATTTTAATATTGTAAATGAAGTGTATGCTACTTTTTCATAGATACATACGTTGCGATAGTTGATTTACGTATAGAAACCTTAAAAAATGGAAAATAAAATGTACATATCAAATTTTTATGTCTTTTTTGTGGTTAAAAACTCCTAATGATGGTTGTTCAGTTTTGTAATAGAATTTTGAAAGTATAATCTATCGTATTGCAGTTGTTCAGACTTTAGTCCCTCACTATATATTATATATAATTCGTGTGATTGATAATAAGGAGGGCCACCTGGCCCCAAATTTTGCTTCAATGAACCATTTTCTATTTTATTCGATGATGTAAATTATTAACGCCTAAATAATATACAAAATAATACGAATAACAATGTTTTAATTATCTTTGTATTTTTCAATGTCTCGTATTAAAATTTGTTCTTGAATATCTGTGAAACAAATAAAGACTTCGCGGTTGTGTGAAAACTTTTATTTTTCGTACAATCGCATGAAATTGATCGGAAAAATAATGTTTTGAGATGTATCTTCTTCCATATACTTTTGATTTTTCTAAAAAATAAAAACCAATTAACCTAGAAAACGATATATTATTCCTAATCTTAAAGTAAGAACTACCTACTAACAAAGGTTCTGTTTGTTATCGTACATAAAACATTAGCTGGGGTAGGTTCTTATATCATTCTACATATCGCTTTAAATTCGTGTATTATTATAAATCGTATCCAATAATCACAATGATCGATCACAACGCTATAATTTGCAGTTACATGAACGTCGCTAGGAGCTGTTTGATCAATACCAAGCTGAGATACTTCCAGGCTTCAGATTGAGGTAGGCACGTGTAACCCTTTTATATATGCTCTCGTGTACCATTAATGTATACGATCAAGTAGATATAAAAATATTAATCATTCCATATATTTCTATTGTAACGCCAATTAAAGCAGTCAACGTTATATAATACCTTTCCACAAAGTATAAAAGAATAACAAAAATCTACTCTGAAAAATGTTTTATATATAAATAGTACTGATATACAAAATCAACTTAAAACACTTTTTCATGGTATACAAAACACTTTTAGTTTTTTTTTTAAACTGCACATTAGATTTAAAATATTTTAATAAAGAAGCCACGATTTGTTATTATTTCTAGATAGTATATACCAATAACTAATTGGTAATGGAAAATAAGAATTTAGACAATGCTATAATATAATATATTCTTCCATTAACTAAATGAATAGAAGTAATTTTAAAAAGCTTAAAAACATGTATTACCCGAATTCTAAATATTTTATCTTCTTATAACATTGTTCGAGTTTCCTTAAACTAAATGACGTATTTAATTACTCGTAAACACATGTTAGTTCACTTTTAAGTTAATATTAAATATTTTACGCGTTTGTATTTTCTATACATAAGTTTGTTTTTAGTTACTTAAATTTAAGTTTTTTAGTAACTTCAAATACATTTTTAAGTACTTCGTTACTGTAACACCATATGCCATGAAATCCATAAGTACTTGTAAAACAAAATAAGTACAAATGTGATTAAAATATTCAAAACTGAAATATTTAAAACCGAACAATGTTATAAGAAGATAAAATATTCGGGTAGTACATGTTTTTTAAGCTTTTTAAAATTACTTCTATTTCTTATATTACTTCTATTAAATTTCTATTTTAAGTCCATTGATATAATACTAGTAATGCAGCTGTGGTGGGAAGGGTTGGTTCAATGCGAATGTTGAGTTTAGCTTTTCATCGTCGTCGTTTTCGGATCTCCTCAGACGGACATTGACCCCCAAAAATCTGTACCTGTGTCGGATTCCTGACGCTGCACTAAGAGGAACTTGAAATGGAGCTGAACTTAATATTTACATAAAACTAGTCTTCTTCGGACTGGCGTTATATGTCTGAAACATAGGTACTTTACTAAATTTAAAATATCAAAAGTTTTAAAAGTTAAAAAATATAGTTTAGTCTGTGGTATTCACATGCACTGAAATTAATTAGCCTAAATTAACATAATCTATTATGGTGTCTATTGCGTTTTCAACATCAGTGAAAGTTCTGTTGAGTTAGGTCATAGTTCAGAGGCATTTTCCATCGTCTCGCAACATGCTAAGACGGTTAGGACAGGCGATATAGATTTCAATAACATAATAATATAAAAAATTAAAATACCCTGAAATAACATTCAAACTTATCTTAAATTAAAACTACTGTTTCTTATCCACAACAAACATACTTATTTCATTAAAATATTATTTTGTAACCTCTGCTATTATTTAAAATTCCTTAGTTTTAAAACCGTAATAACTATGAAATCATAGAAGAGAAAGTTTGCTATACAGTCCAATAAAACGTGTTCGGAAACTTACAACTATATTGAATCTTCCTCTTTCGCAGGATAACTTGATTTGGACTGACTCCCAAATTGGACCTCCAGGGACCTATAACGTGACTTGAACGACATGTACGGAACAAAATGTGCATTTGTTTTATATTGGGCTATTATTTGAATACAAACAGTTACTTCAAGTGCGGGTGAATGTTTATGATTTGTATTGGAAAATAAAACAAATATTATTATTAAATTCGATAACTTAATGGTAATAGTAAATAAAGGAAAGATTCAATTTTCTTTTATTGATATTTATTTTTACGTATTGAATCATTTGTTGACAAAAAACAAACTCTCAAAATGCTTTCACAAGCGAGCGTTAAGTCCTATTATATTATTGTTTGGTTTTACCAATCTAAATGAACCGGAGACGTGTTTTGTCGGGCGGTGCTTTCATTTAGAAGTAAAAATATTTGCTTTGTTATAGAGCAATACTTACTGACTTATGCATACCGGTACCTCTGAATTTGGTATATGATGGCCCGGAGCGATGGAGATCGCGAATTAAAATTTAAATATTTTCCTATTTTAGAACAACTATAATAATAAATAGTGGGCCCCATAAACTAGATTGGTTTAAGTTTGCTTTAATTATTAATAGAACAGCTTTCAAGTATGTATATATTAGCCAGTGATCAAATAAGCAGCCCTAGAATACCACACAGGGATGTTAGGCATAATCAAGTCTAACAGAACTGTAGACTGAACATCCTGTTTCATTTTGTGATTTCTATTATGAATTTATCTACAACGTATACTCGCTGCGTTGTTGCATAGGTACCACTGTGAAATCCCAGTTTATTTTTGAATTGTAGAAAATTCAATGATGCTTTGAGTTAATAAAGAAGATTTGAATCATTTCCCATCTTCCTCATACCTCTCATAGACCAAACGCTTCTTCAGTCCAAATGTAGGTTTTTTCAGTAGACACAAACAGCAAGGCAAAGATACCATTTCTAATTAGTCAAATGAAAGTTTTCAATTTTATTTTTCCTCTCCGTTCTAGGAGCTTCCGGACCGTTTCTTGTATGGGACTTCCATATCTCTTCCAGGCGCAGGGAATCTCAAAATCTGAATGACATAAAATGTATCAAAAGGTTCAAAGGAGTTTAGAATCCTTTATTTCATGTCTTAGTAAAAGAAACAATATAGCTTCAAGATTTCAATATTCTATAATATTTCTAAATCTGAAAAGGTAGTCCGATCTGCAAGACAAAATTTCAAAATGAAGCCGAATCTCAATCTTATTCATAGACTAGTAAATACAAAACCTTGATAAACACCTTTAAACTTGCAAAACCTGTAAAAAGAGACGCAATTAACAGGGTTCCGTAATTTTAAAAATCCAGACTTCTGAAATTTCAGAGTTATAGGAATTACAATACCGGAAACATAATAAGACACTAAAAAGTCAGATTTATATAAATAACGTGGCAGTCCACTGAAATTATTGTGTTTCATTTTATTAGTTTTCAGGGGTTCATTTTGATTTCTGCTGTAATAAATATATTATTTATTTTGAGAATCTGTATATTTCCTTTTTAATTTAGGAATCTGATTAATATTTCCTTAATTAGCGTCAAACATACAAATACGGTTAAGCCGAGTGATCCTTTAATAATGTGTGTACCATACACAGTACTACTCGTGCTTGGCCATACAATGTTGGAGACTAATCAAGTTCTTGTGTGATATTTATAGAATATAAATAAGTTAAGACTACACTACCGTGTCACTGTTTCGCACAAAAGTGTCCGGCGAATTACATGGTAATCGATCTTCAGCAACCCAAGTCCAGTAATGGTAGATTATTAGAATTCATGTTATAGATATGGTATTCTTATTGTCTCCTTGGGATAATTTTAATGAAACTTCTTGGCTATTAATTAATTTATGAGGTTTAATTCTAAAAAGTAGCCTATGGAATTAGAACTCCCTGACAATTGCTCATTGGATCAATAGCTGAAATATTTCTAAACTGGCCGGGTGGGCTGTCTTTTTGGAAATAGGGGAGCATTCATCGGCAGCCCATCAATGTCGTCCAGTATCGGTTGTCAGATAACCACTGATCCCTTGCAGACAAGGACTGCTAATTTGAGAATGGGGTGCATTTGAATATATTTTCCAAAGTTTTAAGATGAAGAATCCTGTAAATTGAGATGTTGTTGAGAAGCTAATGAAGACATTACAATAGTAGAACCTTGATTCCAATGATAATGAGTTTACTATAAGCTACTTTCAAACTCTCTTGAAACATTACTTGTTAAACTGAGTGTATCTAAAATACGCGTATTATCTACAGCCTGCTAGATGCAGTAATTGACTTAATTAATCGAAAACACTCATACTCTTACTGTAGGCTGACAGATGAGCGCCCGCGAGGACACGGTCGGAGGACCCCGTATCGTGGTTGTTCATGAGCCCGATGACGCCAGTGACAGCTCCGTGTACGAGGGCACCTCTGAGGAAGAGGACACAGCTGGAGTCTGGCAGGAGAGCAAGAGTTCGGACCTGCCCTCTGAGTACTGGCACATACAGAAGCTCGTTAAGTATATGAAGGTAATATTGGTCGTAGTAGTTACAACAACGTGAGACATACATGATATGTGAAATGATAATAAACCATTTGTAGATTTAAAAACAATTAATTATGATTAAATCACAGTTAATTATATATCAGGGTAGTTTGCAATAATTACAAGGAGAATTTTGTATTGTATATTTTATATGTATTTAAGGCTTCTCGTTTTCTACCTGTTTTCATTTCCTTTTAAAGCTCTTTCAGTTCACTCTAATGGTTTGTCACTTTTGCTGCTTTTTTCTACCCTCAGAAATTATTATAAGCTTATATATTCGTTCCCGGTCCAGGCTGGGAACCAGACTGCCACGATAGTTGCCCTGGCTTGTCTCAAAGATCATGACCTCACCACGGAGATCAACCAGATGGCCATCAGAGACATCGGAGGTCTCGAAGTTCTCATCAATCTTTTGGAAACAGACGACTTCAAATGTAAGGTCAGCTTCGTACTTTCTTTCCTCAAGTTTTATAGCAGTACTTTCCTGGATTGGTTACAGATGTAAAACTTAATCTTGTGGTAACTTTTGCAGATCAAGATGTTTAACTTATTGGGGGTTTTATATGCGGTATATTCATCTTGTTTATTTATTTCTAAGGTATTATTTGACTCATTCCTACAGTCTTCTTGCAATTTTTAAAAATTCACAAGAAGTTGTTTCCCAATAAACCCAAATTAAGTAATGTTAATTACCCTCAGAACTTGGCACCTCTAGTTTACTTCCCCCGATTATTTATTTTTAATTATCAATTTTTATATTCTCAATTTAAATGTTGGCTTCATTATGCCTTAAGGGAACATGTATTTAATGGTACAACCTTCAATCTATCGTAACTAAGTGGTTTTTCTTTTAAACCTCTTTAATAAACCAAATAGTATATTAACTTGGTTTGGGTATTTACCTGAAGGATTCACTGCTTATAAAAAATCGTTAAAACATAACTGGAACTGATAGGTAAAAATTAATAACTTTTCTAAATTCAATTCAGAGATTTTGCAATATCGGTTGGATGTTTTCTACTAGTTTATAATTACTCATGGCTTGCGAAAGAATACGGAACTGAAGAGAGATTATCAAAATTTGCTCTGCGAAGTTTTGTAACGAATTACTTATATATTTTCTAGTTTACTTTTCGAGATTACTTAAACTTTATCAATTAGAGAATAAATTTGATTCTGTTATCATAATTTTAAATCTGTTTTATAATTTCACACACAAAATTTTAAATCGTCAATTTCATCAAATTTTGTAGATGGGTGCTTTGTCGGTGCTCAGTGAAATCTCCAGTAATCTTGACATTCGCAAACATATCACAGATTTGGGAGCGGTGCCACTTCTAGTCAATCTCCTCAGTGATCCTGCAAGGTTCGTTTTTTTATCATGCTGCTAACTGTAAAAATCTAAAAAAGTTGTGTTTTCGTTGGTATATACTCTTAAAAATCTTTAATGATAAAAAAGAATAAAATATTGGCATCTCATATCTAATCTTTTATTCTTTACAGGGATCTACAAGGGCTTGCGGCTTTTACAATATCAAATGTTGCCAAGATACGAAAAGCGAGAAAGATTGTGCGAAAGTGCTCTGGACTTCCTAAACTTGTGAGTTAACCTCTTGATTTACTGAACTGAAAATATTTGTTATTCTAATTCATAGGAAGATCTGGTTCTGAATTAACTGAGGGTTTTCCTTTGAATATTTAGTATTAAGTACGATGTGTGGCACAATTTTACGAGACATGCTGAACTGAATAAATAATTCATTGTTTCCACAAGCATTTACAACTTCCTTAAATTATTGAGTATCTAATTGCGTACCATTGTTCGAAACTAACACATGGAGAAACCGAATGTAGAAAATAGTTTCATTAGTTTATTTACTGTCCACGTGGTTGTTATTGTATGGGTTGACACTCCATCAACATGTATTCTTTCCTAAGGGCTTGAAGGCTGTTCCCATGGATGAACAATTTCTGGTGGCACATTCTTAGTTTCCACACATTGTCTACAAGAAGTTACCATATCCTCAAAATGCTTTTCCGTATTTTTCCATGAACAATAACTCCACGCTAAAGACTTCATCCTTGTTTGGCCAATATGCGCTATATACAGTTCATGAAGTACATGACCTTAGACTTAAAGAAGTTACACTTATATTGGTTTAGTTTGGCATTTTTGAGTTTAAGCCTTTCAAATACAATTTTAAGTTGTTGTCAGGGCCCGATTAAGGTTTTTGGCGCCCGTAGGCTATCTTGTACTTCGCCCCCCCCCCCCCAACGGTTTCCGGCCGGCTTCCCTCTGTCAATTTTCAATAATAAAAAGTGTTCTGCTGTATAGCGGCCATATTATATTTTTGTAATAAAATTTCAACTTACTTAAATTTAAAGACCATTACAGAGAGAGACCATTTAGAGTATTAAACTTTAGGAAAAGAACAACATTCAGCAACTAACTATAAACTTTAATTATTGTTCAAAGGTCTAGGTCTAAATGATACATGTATGTATAAACTGCTATGTAATATGTTCAAATTCAACGGTTAAAAGAACTATGCTGTTTGCTGTCATTTCCTAAAAACACACAAACAAACGAACAAAAACAGCAAAATTATAGAAAGTGCAAACTTGCAAAGAGAAAGGATGCTTACTGCTGAGCATTTATTTGTATCTTTAAAATGGAATATGGTTTATTGTTGTAGACTTGTAGGTAACATTTCTTTAAAGAGAATCAAGGGTTCTTATTTACCACTGGTTTTGTAGGACATACAAAAATGTGTCCTAGCTACAGCCAAACCTTACATGAGTTTTTAAATCTTAATACATTTTTTGTAGATTACTATCATTAAATAGTCACAAAATTCAAAGTTCAGCACTTTGTAATGTTACTTTCAAAAAATCTGTAGGCTTATTTTTTTCAAAATAAATTAAAATGCATACTGTAATTTTAAGGCTGTTAAAATTATGTGAATTTTATCTCTTACTTCAGTATAAATGCTGCCATAATAATGGAGATTTTATTGTTGTCCATTTTTAATAAGAAAGCTTAGTAGCTACGTATAGCCTGTTTAATTAGCGTTTTAACTGTAAATCACTGAAAAGGATTTATAATAAATCAATGAACATAGTCAAATTGGTCATCAACTTTCTCTGGTTTATTCAAGTACATTATGTTACATAGAAATGACATTAGACTTTGGTATAACAACTTGGTGGACTTGAACATTTAAATCACAATAACAAACAATGAGCTAGAACTATAAAATTATTAGGCCTACTGTTAACAAAAGAACTTTTTATTTTCTCATTACGATATATTCCCTGATTAAAACAAAGTCTTTCTTCCGTGCTTTTGATGAGGCAAACGCATCGATCAAGTCATCAAACGGAACGAGCTGTACATAGTCACTTTCTATAAATAAGAGAGCGAGTGCCTGGAGTTTTTCTTGCCGTAGAGTCGACCTCAAATAATTCTTGACTCGAGTAAGAGCAGAAAAGGATCTTTCTCCGCTGCAATTAGACACCGCCATGCTCAAGAAGATTCGCAATGCCACTTCCACGTTCGGAAAAAGAGATTCAAGTTTTTAGGGTTTTTACATGTTTCAATAGCCTGTAGGCTTTAGTCCCGGTCGGTTTGACTTTCTTCTTTTTCCTCCATTCGGTCTGACAATACATTTTTCCTCTTCATAGAATGTATTATCATCTTTTAAAAATTTTTGAAGATACAAACACTCATCTGGAAATGAATCATCTAGGTCTGTTGAATATTCATTCATTAGCTTTGTTTGCCTTTTCCTTCAAGATTGAACTCTCAATTTTTATTCAAATTCCATAAAAAGTTGAAGGAGTCTCGTAGTGTGACATAAATTGATTTTCTCCTTGTTAGTTGCCCTAGGAGTGTATCAATTGCTTTGTAGTAACAATTTATCAGGAATGATTTCCGCCCATCAAACTCAGTGTGCCCCTCTTTGCCTTTCTCCAAAAGGGATTTTTGGTTTCTCTTTTCCTTGTAATTGTCTTGTTTGTACTCTTGAGAATTGCACATAAGCTTTGCCTCACTTTCAAAGTTAGAAAAAATTGTTCCTCATTTCTTACTTAATGAACTTAGAAAATACTCTAGGAGCTCGTACGAAAGTGCTGTCTGATCTAAGTCTCCATCTTCAGATTGAAGTCTTACACTGATGTCCATGAAACTCATGAGTACTTTATTCCAAAAACAAATCATCATGGTCATTTCCAAAGACTGGAGCTTCTCTATCAGTTGTTTGGCTTCAAGTCGTACGTCTTTTTTATTTTTCTTCGTTTGAAGTGATGTCTTGTAACGCTGCGATTATTTGTTTATATGACTTGTGCATGCTTTACTGCATCTGCTCTTGCACTCCAGCGAGTTTTCGAAAGGGTCTTGACTGTCAAACATTCTTTGTCATATTGCGACAAGAGAATTTCCCATCTGTGTGTAGATGAATGGAAAAAGTTGTACATTTGCTGTGCCAGGGCAAAATATTCAACAGAACTACTACTACTTTCTGCAGCGGTCGAACCTACTAGCTGTAACGAATGAGCTGCGCAAGGAACGTAGTGAGCAAGAGGATTTTGCTCTTTGATTCGATTTTGAAGCCCCTTGTAACACCCAGACATGTTACTTGCATTGTCGTAACTCTGACCTCTACAGTCACTGATATTTGTTCAAACTTTCAAGAGTATTTATCACAGCCTTCTCCATATCTTCCCCTTTATGGCCACAATTTGGGATGAACGTTATGAACCGCTCATTAGGTGACCCGTCAGGTGCTACAAAACGAATGACAAAAGTCAATTGATCCACATTGGAAACATCTGGAGTAGAGTCGACAATAATCGAAAAATACTTAGAATTTCTTGATATCTGACGCGATTTTGGATTTAACATTGTCAGCTAACAGAGTAATAAACTCGTTAACGATCGTGGAAGATAAGTATGAGGGCACTCCTTTACCTTTATTTCCGAAACGAGCAACATGGTCAGCCATGAAAGGATCAAACTTGCACAAAAGCTCGATACAGCCAAGGAAATTACCATTACTGGTTGACCCCAAAAATTTCATTTTCACCATAAAACGGAAGCCCTCGAGAAGTTAAATACTTAACTACTTCAACAACTCTTGACAATACTTCACTTCTACTTGATGCTGCTCAAGTAGTTTTTGCATCAATTCTCTGAGGTGCATTCATCCGGGTCAAATATTTGTTCACACATTCTCTGTGCTCTAGACTATTATCATGTTCTTGAATTTTTGTGTGAATTTTTCCAATCATTAAAGCCGCATGTAGCTAAGGCAGTCGTCCCCCCATAGAGCTTACAAGGAGCACAGTATACATAGCCAGTTGATTTGGAATAAACTAAATGAGTTCTTTTTACAATCTCTCCATTTACAAGTTTTTTGAAAAAACAAGCTTTGTTCAAATAACGGTTTTGGTCAGAATACTGCCGCTTTGATTGGGAAAAATCCCCACTGATCATTTTGATTGATGCTGTGCACTGCAAAGTATTCACGCAATGCCTCATTTACCAGGCATAAAGCGGGATCATCAAGATTTTTTTGAATCGGTTACCTCTTTATTTGCTGGTACACAATCGTTGCAACTGATGTCCCAAATCTGCTATTTGCTCGGTTGATGGTGGGTGAAGGGGACGTGTAACAGGTGCAATTTCCGTTGTGGTGTCTGAGACATCGGTAGCAGTGGCACTGGCAGGCTGCTGAATCACTTCCACTTCCACTATAACACCGCTGTCCTCACTCCACAACGTTTCGTTCAGTTCCCGTGACGACCGGCAATGTCTCAGCAGAACAACTGGGAGTTTCGGGTTTATTGAAAAAATCGTCTAGTCTATGAATTTTATTTAGAAGAGCACTTTCCCGTTCGTTACGCTCCCGGGCCCGTTTACGGTATTCGGAACCACTTGGTTTTTTACTCATAATGTAGCCTACATATGTAAAACAAGCAAACCACTGCTTCTTCTAATATTTCAGTATCAAACACTCTACTCGACTTACGAATAAATGGCAGTGTTTATAATAACGAGCAATGACACCAATTAATCACAACGAAAAGTCCAAATAATTCATAGGCCATAGGCCTAAAACAAACAGTGCAGACGAGGAGACGACTGACTGCAGCTGCAGCTACACTCTGTCTCTATCTGTCAGAGAGCGTCAGTGTTGCAAACGGCGAAGGGCGGCGGCCGGCGGCGCCCTTCGCGCGAAGCAAAATTTCCCTTTTAGTTTCCCTACCGTTACGATAATTACTATGCGTTGTCACTAATCGCTATTAATTAATTTCTTTTTCTACTTAATAGTTATTTTTAAGTAAATGGAGTAAATCTAAGGTCTAGGTGGATGTGTAAATAATGTACAAAAATGTATAGTGAAGTTTTAGACCATACCATTTTATTTACTACATATAAAAAGCACTTCATCTTGAACTCCGAAGCGCCCCCCTAAAATCGTCACCGGTCTCGCGCCTAGGCTGCAGCCTACTTAGCCTACTGGTTAATCGGGCCCTGGTTGTTGTAAGAGTTATTATGTTGTTCCTCCTTGTACAATAATGTCGTCAAAGAAGCATTGTACCCCTTCTAAACTAAGCCGTGTTTATCCTTGAATGAAACGTCCACGAAAGTAACTCCTCTTGGCCGAATGAGTTCACCAGTGTAGGTGCGAAGTTACACATCTTTTCTGAATAGCGTCTTATAATTTGAAAGTTGGGAATGTTTCTGAGCGCTGTTCCTGTGTCTACTTCCATTTCTAGGGATCATTCATTTATCATTCTTTGGAGATTACGATAAATGAACACCGCAAAGTTCTTTGTTCTGAGTAACGTATGCCAGTTCCTCTGTTTGTTTTGCTTCCTACTTTGATTTTTGTAGACATACACGAGATAAGTGACCTACTTTATGGCATACATTGCAGGTAGAAGCTTTGAACTTGCACTGATGTGCTCTATGAGAGTTATCCACACACATATAACACTTGTTCTTGAGATTTTGAAAGATCAGTAATTATTGTCATCTTTTGGGATTAAATTTAGCAGTAACTTGAATCCGTTCGTTGTTCTTAGTCGAATTAAATACTAAGCGAATTTCAGTTATACGCTCAATAGAGCGTAATAACAGCGTTCTCACCTTTCGAAAGTCAAATTGTAGCTGCTTGTTCTCCAACATCTTTAAAAGGCCAAACTTGTTGTTCCTACAGCAACTTGATGCGAATACAAGTGTCATTAAGTCTTCTGATAAACTGCTTGCGTAACAGAATTAATACAGGTTTATTACATTTACTAAAATTAAATTCACAATGTATTATAAGTTTCTTGAGGATTGTTGTATATATCTTGAACAGATCCATTGGGGTGTTGTGTGCGTCTAATAAAACTATTAGTCCGGTAAAAATAAGGATGCAACCTCGGAATGAAAGATAATAAGCTAAAAATTTGCATACGTCTTTATTTTGATGGTTATAAAAACTTACCTCAAAAGTCTCATATAATCACGTGTACGCGTCTTTAGATATTTAAGGTCAAAGTTCATGAAAATCAGTTTTTTTTGCAAATATCTCGTTTACCTTACGCTAAATGACTTTGAAGGTGGTTAGAGAAATTGTGTAGAACGGAAAATTCTCTTCAACTTTTGTCTGAAGTAATTTTATGTACGTTCAACCCTTTTTGAGATACAGCGCATAGAGTACGGGACCGCTTAACCTGTATATACGGCATACGGTAATGCGAGGTCAGCCAGTAGAATACAATAAATAAATGAGTTATATTGCTATTTATTCACTACCTATTATTATTATTATTATTACTTTAATACTATTATTATTTTTAACATTAATTATCATTATTTTTAGCATTATTATCATTATTATTAATATATATTAATGTTAATGTAATATACCATATTTATAGATATTAATTATGAATGATGTATTCTCTGAATAATACATATTTTATTTTTACCAAACATACAATATTAAAAGAAATATTTCAAATGAAGTTTAATTATATATTTATGTATTGATCCAAATAATCAATTTATTAAAATTAAAAATATAAAATTTAGTTTTTCATGATTAATGATTAATATTTTTGTTTTTTTAATTTTCTTCTTGTTCATCGTCTTCTTCTTCTTCTTCTTCCTCTGGCTGTTCAATATCGGATTCATTATCATCATTCTCGTTTTACTAAATTATCAGAATAGAAAGATTCAAGAATATCAGGTGCATATTCACTTTCTTCATTGAAAACCATCTGAAGTTGATGAATCGTTGAGGCATGATTGTCCATTACACTGCCCACAAATTAAAGTGCATCACAATCCTGATTTCCTGCATCCGCAATTAGAACCACAAACCTTTCTTGCAATTGCAAAATATTGTATTCAGCAGTTCATCTGGTGCTGGTGGTAATAATGTTGTTTATTGGTTCCAGGAGTTCATTTTGTAGTACCCAGCCGAATTCCTGGCATTTGGGTTTGATAATAGACACGAAGGATATGCTGACGAGCTGCTGTACTTAAAGGAGGAAGACTTGATAACTGCACTGTTTTGTTTGAGTCTTGTTGATTTGATGAACTGGGTGTATCGAAAAGAGTCTATATCGTCTTCTGATTTCCGGAGAGCATTATACGTTGCTAAGAAAATACGTACTCCATTTTCAAATCATTCTTGTACAGAGCAGTTTTTTTTGTTTAAATAGTTCAGCTGATTGATTTAAATCGTGATGTTTTTTCGAACATTTTAATAAACGATATTTTACCTTTTTTATAAAGCGCAGAAGTCGTATCACATCCACTAAATGCGTGTAAAAATAATATGTGTTTCTTAGAATGAGGGTATTTATCAAAAACTTTTCGTTCTATCACGCACGTCCTATCAAGATAACTAGCAAATTCAGTATCTTCGCCTACAATGACAGAAGTTTTTTTAAGTTCAGACTCCAGCGTCTACAATAGCTGTTTCTTCAATGAGAACATCAGCATCATCTCTGGCTTGTTTTGTAGTGATATTAACAGTTTTTTAATTTGTTGATAAGCATGTCTATAAATATTTCTTATTAGATATATTCGATAAAACTTTTTCTTAGCTGATTGGCACCTCCATTGTTTTCATCAAAGCTGAGTTCGTAAGATTTTGAAACACCAGCAGTTTTTTCTTAATTGTTCCATTGCTTTAATGTTTTTAGTGTAGTCTGAGTAACCATCAAATACAACAACGATACTTGACCCATAATGTGTTTGTAAATATTTGACGTATTTATTCAAAATATCATAGGTAGTATCATCTTTATTCCATACAACGCGATGCAAGACAAAACACCATCGATGATAGGCTATATGTTGTAGTGGTTTCGTATCAGTATATTAAATAATAAATATTTTTAATAATAATGATAATAATGTTAAAAATAATAATAGTATTAAGTAATAATAATAATAATAGGTAGTGAATAAATAACAATATAACTCATTTATTTATTGTATTCTACTGGCTGACCTCGCATTACCGTATGCCGTATATACAGGTAAGCGGTCATCCGTACTCTATGCGCTGTATCTCAAAAAGGGTTGAACGTACATAAAATTACTTCAGACAAAAGTTGAAGAGAATTTTCCGTTCTACAATTTCTCTAACCACCTTCAAAGTCATTTTAGCGTAAGGTAAACGAGATATTTGCAAAAAACTGATTTTCATGAACTTTGACCTTAAATATCTAAAGACGCGTTACACGTGATTATATGAGACTTTTGAGGTAAGTTTTTATACCATCAAAATAAGACGTATGCAAATTTTTTAGCGCTTATTATCTTTCATTCCGAGGTTGCATCCTTATTTTGCCTTATTTTACTGAGTTTATATGTTTTCTAGCTCATATGATTAATTTATGATCAATATAAACTGTCAGTATTTCAATTATTTCGCTATAGGTTTTGCATACAGAACTGTCAAATATACATACATTATACATTTGTTCGTGAATTTTAGGTGTCAGTGCCTGAAGTAGAGATCAACTTTTAATTTTGGTCTGTATTACCTCTGAGACATATGAACACTTCGAAACGGGGTATGAAGTTAGTGTCTCTTCAGGGGAATACGGTTTAAGAGTAATAGTAGGAATATTAGGTGTAGCACATGTAGAAGCACTTGGGTATGATTAACTTAAAGCTGCATTCTTCTTCTTTTGTGATTCTCAGAAGTCATTTATGGGTCCATAAATATCTTCTAGTTGTCAACGAATCTAAAGCCACCCTCAAGATCATCAGAATCAACAGAAGACTAACTTTTACTGTGTAATGTTTGATTCTGTCAATTTAGTTTCTGAGTTGTGTACCTTTTCAAATTTTCCTCTGACATTTATAGGTCTAAATGTGATCATGTGATCATAATAGCGATAAATTTGGTAGCAATAAAACAGATGGTAACAGTTATAAAGGATTATAAAATTATTATTTATTCTATTGTATAAAGGACCCATTTCTGGATCATTACAAAACTATAAAAGGGATTATGTAAACATGTAAACATTTTAATAAACCCATGCCAAAATCTGTTAAAACTCTGAATCGTATTAACTTTAGTTCATCATATAATATATAATGTATACTTATAAACTAGCCTACCATACAGTTACTGATATTTCCGGTCCACCTTTTTTATATTGGTAGAGACATTATAATCATATCATTGTTGGTTGAAAAGCACAAAATCAGACAAACGAAAAGTCTTGTAGGGACAGTGTTTCACAGAATTTCACCTCTAATAGCATCTTTCTTTGCCCTCTTCTTAGAAACAGAGCCAAGCTTTAAGTTGAAATCTACTAAATGGGGATTTGTTCTGGAAACTGTAATATGCTTCCTACCTGCCAGGTAGACTTGTTGGACGTGAAGCCTTCACTGTTGCTGACACCAATATCCCAGTTGGAGCAGGATGATCGGAAGCGGATAGATGTCGTTCACGGGAGTGCAAAGGCTATCTGGAGTCTGTCGCAGTCCAACAAGAACAAGGAGGCTATGAGGCGTACCGGCTGTATCAAGTTGTTAGCCCGTCTGCTGCAGTCTGTCCATGAGGAGATCGTGGTCTTCACCGTTGGCACGATCCAGCAATGTGCCTCTCAGGTCAACTACCATAATATATAAAGATGTTTTCACTTTTCTAGACAACGCACGGATATTTACTTTAAACAAATAATTGGTTCAAAAAGAAAATCTTTATGCGATCTGAAATATTAGCGTAATTTAAAAAACTAATTCCATCACCTTCATTTTAATTTTATCACGAACATATATTTTTTAATTTCAATCTTTTATTTATTTATTTCCTTCCAACGGTCAAAAGACCAATTCACAATCAAAATAATTTCATTTCATGTACAAGATAACTATATTAAATTAAACATAAAGGGTCAAGCCAAACATGCAACTGGACTGCGTAACTTAAGGTAAGAGACAAGCTTAATCTTGCTTTTTACTCTTTTGAAAGTCAATGGATGAACAACCATTTCCAATTTAATCTTATCTTGCAATAAAAATATCTCAGATTAACAGATTGTCAACAATCTGTACCTACGAGTTGATAACTCATATAGTTGATAACTCTAGTTGTATAAATAACTAGCTCTTAATAAATAAAGACGTTATTCATTTACTCTGTTGTTCATAGAAACTGATATTTCTGTAATCAGGCAATTATTTATTAAGACTGTTCTCGTCTATACATACTCTCATAAAGATGCTGTTCTCACCCCTTTTGTTTACAGTTACCCTACAAGAAACGCTGTGAGTGTGGGCTTGCAGGTCCCTTTCATCAACCTTACTAACGCTTACTAGGTCGCATACTATACAGACTCCTGCCCTCAGTGATAAGGGACCTGCAGGGCGAGCCTGTCAGGGCTTCAAGTGGCTGGTCACTGCCTGACCGTATGACCAGTCCGGAAGGTGCTGAGTTCCTCCTCACTCCACTTACCGCTACCAATGCATACAAATAATTCGTTGCGATAACTAACATTACCGATACAGTTATCAACTTCCACTCATTACTAACACCCATGTAGCTTAATCTGTGCGATAATTTATTTTTGGTTTGTCCATTGACATAATATATTTCTCACTATGTTTTATTTTAATTCGTTCTAATACTTAATACATATTATAAAATTTAAAAAAAGAAATTAAGTTCATTTTTGTAGTGTTGTTTTAAAATAAAATTTTATTTTTTAATTTATGTATAAACTGTTAAGTTTTTATTTTGTACTTCATTTGTTTTTTATTTATATACACCATGTCTTATTTTATTATTCATGTGGTTTGTATTGGTTTGTACCAGTCTACGTTGGAACTGGACAGCACACACAGACATTGGTGCACGTGCTGTCAATGTTCATATCTTTTATAATTATGTAGACCTTTTGGAAATATCTTAAAAGTAAATTTATTTGAGTTCGATTTTAGTGATCCTCCATAACGTCTAGTGATTCCAACAAGTATGGTAAGACACTAATTAAGTACTAGGACAAATCAACTGTCAATATTATTATCTAAAATATAAACTAATTATCCTGTTTCAGAGTAAGTACCAGTTGGCCATCCAGGCAGAAGGGATGATCGGAGACATGGTGAGGTACCTGTCCAGCCCTAACATCGAGCTCAAGAAACACTGCGCGTCTGCCATATTTAAGGTGTTTTTCTCTTCTCACCGTAGTGGTAGAACCTAGGCTCTTCTTAAATTCTCCTGTTCCTTAATCGCTTCACCATGCACGCTTGCACAGTGCGCGGAAGACAGCGTGACGCGTGACATGGTGCGTCAACACGGAGGTTTGGACCCCTTGGTTGCCATCATCAAGGACGAAGACGTGCATCTCAACAAGCCACTACTGGCCGCTGCCACCGGGGCCATCTGGAAGTGCGCCATCAGCATCGAGAACGTGAGAAGACTCGATGATCTCAACACCGTCAACATTCTGGTGGGCCTGCTCTCTGATGAGGATGAGGAGGTTAGTATGCTTGTCAGTTAATTCTAATATAATGCATACAATAGAGATTCACTAATGAAAAAACAATTATTCAATCGGACATCAGAACATCTTTGATACATATTTCAACTGTACAACAATCAATGCTGTTGCAGGTGTTGACCAACATAGTTGGTGCTCTGGCACAGTGCGCTAAACTGGGGCATAATAGAGAAGCCATACGCCTGGCAGGTGGAATCCAACCGCTTGTTATGCTTCTCAACTTGGCCAATCAGGTATAACAAAGTTTCCCAATGCAATGAGACATCCGTATTCGTTCAGTCTATAATGTATCTGGAGCATTCATTTAGTAAAAGGATTTACTTTCTTCACTTCATAATTGTTATTATAGCTATTTTGATAATTTTCTTAGTGTAATATTTACTATAAACTTTAAATTTTCAGCACAAAACATCAGTTTATACTATATAAATTCCATGTATTTGTTGGTTATTTTTACTTCCACTTCCAATTCATTTATTCTCGGGTCTTGAAAATCCAGAGAACTAACTTATTTCTATATGTTTTACAGTTTGTTATTTTCATAATTTCTTCACATCCTCCACAGCCTAGAACATTTGTAATGAGAGAGCAACTCTGATCCTAATCTCAAAGTCTGCCTCTACATTCCTCAGGCGCTGCTAGAAAATGTTGCAAAGTGTCTGGGAGAATGCGCCCACCAGGCTGACTGTTTGTCTGAGATGGAAAAGATGGACGCTATCCGACTGTTCTGGTCACTTTTGAAAAACCCTTCGCCCAAGGTCCAAGCTAATGCTGCCTGGGCCCTAGTCCCCTGTATAGAGCATGCTAAGGTTAGTAAATTCAATTACTATATTGTACTAGTTTCAAATCACTGCTCACAAATGGGATAGTATTAAGCAAAACAAATTCAAGCTAGTATAAAATTTTATAATTTTAAAAAACCATTTTGGATTTGTTTTTTTATTTAATTGTTGGTTAACAATAGATGAATATGTCCTTTTATGTATTATATAGTTAGTCACGATATATTAAAAACTTATGGTTTTAGTTCCGTACATTTATATGGTAATACATAGAACTTGCCAACTTCATTGAATTTTGGTTGGCTTTCATCAAACCTTTCAAACCTTAATATGGGTCTTGCCACATACTTTGTCACAGACCAGCCTTCGGTATAACTCAGCGTCCAATGACCTTTAGACCACTCCTTCATTCTGATATAGTGTTCTATAGTTCTGATATGTGAACATTATTTGTAATTCACGGAAACACTCATATGCTGCCAGGTCATTTTAATATTGGTAAAGAAACAAATTGTGTTAAAATTGGTTTATTTTCGATTGGTTTATAATAAAATATATCCATCAAACTGTGCTAAAATTCTTTTTAAATGTGTAGGATGGCTGAAATTGATTGTGAGTATTGGCCTGTGTTTGTGTGAGTAAAGACCGTGAGAACCTTGCCGTCATCACGGACCATGGTGTGCTCATGCTAACTCTATGTTCTAGGATTCTGGAGAGATTGTACGGAGTTTTGTGGGAGGGCTGGAATTGATCGTGAACCTCTTGCAGTCGGAAGACGTGCGAGTGTTAGCCTGTGTTTGTGCTGCTCTCGCTAATGTCGCCAAAGACCGTGAGAACCTTGCAGTCATCACGGACCATGGTGTGGTGCCAATGTTGGCCAGGCTGGTCCTCACTGTGAGTTTTACCCGAATTACATACCACCACAAGAACTATATTTAACCCCACTACAATTCTCAATTCCTATTCTTTTTCTTATAAATTAAACCGACGATTCTTCTTATTGATCTAATCGTTATAGTTTCTATAAATCATGCAGATCTAATAGACAACAGTGATAGCAACATTCTGATTGTAAAATATTTAGTATTATTACTGATTTTACTTATTCTTTTGAAACTTAGTGAGTAATATTTAATAATAAAATGCCAGTGTATTCTTCTTTCTCTGTCTGTAATAGAATATTTTGGTTTTGTAGAGTCGCCTGAGTGAATGTTCAAAAATGCATTTGTAACCAATTTATGGAATTACACGGTCATTTTAGACTGGTGGATTTCTTCTATGACATTTTCATCGCACCAGAAAAACAAAAGTATGTGTCTGTAGAAACACCCTGCATTGATAGAAGATTAGAAATAATAAAAAACTGAATGCAGTACAAACTGTTGAATAAATCATCAGCCACTAAATTAAATGTTAATTTTAATAATTAACTTGACAGTCTCAATATCAAAATTAAATGGGACAGTACTGATTACTGGTAATTTCTTAATTAATTAATAATTAAGGAGGATTACAGTATAACTGCTGTTAATCAGCCATTACTTTTACAAGAACTATGATTGCAAAGTTGATTTTATTCAGAATTTAAGTGTTCCTAAATCTTTAAAATGTGTTAGTTTGTGCTTCACAATTCTTTATTAGTTTCTTTCAAACGTTGAGTTGTTAATTATTAAAGATCACTTCAGATTTGTATTACTAAAAATATAACATACCTTCTTGCATTGCTTACTTGTCAAATGTGTTATTGTGCTTTATTTCAGGACAAATATTTACAACACTTATAATTTTCAACCCCAGAGAAGTATAATGATATGTTGCCAACTTTTAAAAATAAATATTTTAATTTTTAAATAAATTTATTCTCAAACTACCATGTATATATTGAAGAAAGCAGCTCTCGAAATTGGGAATTCTTAATTTTGTGTGATTTCTTCCTAATTAAATGGTATTTATTTCATCTAAGTAATAAGAATCAGCCTCAGAACTGATACGATGGGCTTTGTCAATACAGTGCAAATATTTAATTATGATATTCTCTAAAGAATACCTAATTTCTGAGAGTCACATGTTAAATTAATCGTATTAATCTGGTGATAAATCATTCTGATAAATAGAATGTATTAGTTGTCCACCACTAGAATGCACTAGTGTCTAGCACACTACAGCTAGCTGCTTTCTGTCAAGCTTTCCGTGCGCCAACAGTGCGAACCCAGAGAAGATAGCAAGAACACAAACAAGTCCTCGGACAGCGATAGTGAGGTGAAGAACTTTCAGCATCCTTCTCGCTTCTATAACCTCTTTCACTCTCGCTTCATGCACGCATGCTATGTCTAAGGTGATTGGAAAACTATTGGCATCGTCTAATACAGATATTTTGACATTCAACATAACTAAACATCAAACACTTTTATGCCTTTATTGTTGGTCATAGATTTGTGTTTAATATCTTATTTAAAGATATAATTAACACGCATCAAACTTTTACTCTTGTAAAGTGTATATATTTTCAATATATAAACAAAGAAGTATGAAGTAAGTTTGAGATTTTTATGAATAACCAAAATTTACCAAACAAATACAAATTGTTTGAATGCGCATCAATTTTCTTTAAAATGGGACATCTCTCACAATTCTAATATTACAAAAAAGGCGTAACAATGTTTTAGGTTTGATCTTTTTTATAGGGCTAAACTTAAGACGGAAGCAAGTGACAGATCACCTTCAACCTCTGTGAAACTCTTAACTCATAAATTCTAGGGGGAAATTTGGTACTTAGCAAAAGGGCAGCAAAGTTACAGACATCAATAACTGACACATGTACTTGTAGATATTGGTTATACATAGCTGGATTGTATGAATGTATGCTGTATGATGAATTCTCTCGATTCCTTTTACGCTCCATTGTATCGGTTTATTTTAATTGTAGTTGGTCTCGATAGGCAATACATGGATATTTGACGAGTGAACACATCGTTTATAATACAACACCTTACGCTCAGTGTAGTTGTATTAAATTGTAATCTTTATTGTTATTTTCTACAGATTCACCATAAAAATAAAGCTGATTAAATTTGAAAACATTAGCTCCATTTGCATTTCCCCCTTATTTATGTACAGAAAAGGAGAAAATGAGAAAGTCCCAGATGGAACATAAGCTCATGGATAGCATTTCAAGATGTCTGTCTTTCGTCAGTCGCATAAAGAAGCATAAGACGCTAGGATCACAGACAGAGTATCCATTTGGATACACGCGTATAATCCACCCGTGCCCAACGAATGTAAACCAAAATCGACTTCAGGGATTTATATATTGAGTAGTACAGCGTGCCTTTCCAGATGGGTATTGGGATTATGTATGAGAATTACCTTAAAAATAAGAATGAAAACTACTACAACAATATTAAACCACATTGTAAAACTAAATTACTGTTACAATAAATAGCTAAATTGCTGTATTGTTTTGTTACAAAGATTATTTATGGGATGGGAATTTTTTATTAGCATTTTGAATCCTGGCATTTTTTAACAGTCAGACATAGACCAAAATTTTTAATACGAGTAGATACAAAACCTATTTAATTAATGGAGGCCATTAATGGGATCTGAATTCCGTATACTTTGTTATTTAAAACTTTTGAGTTTTAGGCTGCTGAGTATCCCTAAAATTTGAGCATTTTTTAATTTGGAAAACCGAATTTCAAGTATTCTTACCAAATATTTTCTGAAACATAGTCAATAATAATAAGGATCAAAAAATGTTACTCTCCCTAGTATTAGTGAGAATACACAATACTTAATTTTAAATCTCTTCTTAAATAATTTGGCACACGCTGTAAATACAGTTTATGATCATTAAGTTTTATTTTGCCAAAATGTTCTTTAGAAGTATATATGACAAAACATGTTTGTATTTATATTTTTTTCAAAATCACAACCACCCTCTAATATGGGCCACTTTGGGGCATTTTTCAAAGTTGAAAATAACATTTTTGATTACCCCCAGGTTGAATTATTAGGTATAGAGAAAGAAAGCATCTAAAGTTACTTGGTATAATGAATGTACATAATGTTCAGTTTGTCAGCCTTATCTAGTATTTGCATAAAGGTCAGTTTGGACACTAAACATTTGACAGCAGAGAAATAACCTTTAAAATTAATAATCTCAATAACAGTTGTATTCATATGCTGTATGTATTATATTCATATTAATGAGATATCCTAATAGTTCACTTGTTTTAAATTTTGTTTATACCAATCAAGCTTTCTTCTGATATTTTTTATTTCACAATATTGATTTTTATCTCAAATTTGATGTTTAAAATATTTCTAGGTTGCCAATACCTTTTCAATGTATATATTTTTAGGATTTTTTGTTTGTTGAGTACTTCATTTCTAATTATTATCTAACCTTATTCAATTGTATACGCCTCATCGGACACCACGTAAGAATATCACTTCAAATGTTTTGTTTCTTAATCTTATGTAAACTCGTATATGCATTATGACTATAAGCACTGCATTTTTATGAATGTACCTTTCTGTATATTAATCAAGTTTTAATATAAGTTTTGTTTAGTACTGTTAGAATACTAGTTCATACAGCTTTTTGTCTAGTGATTTTGTATGTAGCAGCTCCTTTTCATATTACAATATTCGTAACTTACTAGCATTTTAAGCACGTAAAAATAGCTATTTAAACTAGCTTTTTACACTGAGTGGAAACATGTGTATAGTTGATGATATCTTATACCTTTCATTATTTCATGAGCGTTGCTATGAGGTAATAAACTTACAGCAGTTTGAAAAATAACTCATTGCAGACTATTTAAAAGAATTAAAACATTTTCCACAAAATGAGAAGCTAAAATGTCAACTTCTCATATACAAATAACAGTCAATGATAATTAATTGCCTTTATTAAAGAAATTTACACCTGTACAAAACTTAAGTGAATACCAGAATCCTAAAAAAGTAATCCAGTTATTTCTTTTTTTTCTAGTGAAACTATATGTCTTTTTAAACACAGTAACGGAAATCATTCAAAATTACTAGTTATTTTTCAAAATTTAATGCAATGCTTTTGATTCAAATTATAGTACTTTTAAAAATTTAGTTCACATATTAAACTGAGAATATATTTTTAACTGATTCAAAATCTGATCTAAGGATTTATTTTTATCTGGAGAGGAAGAATGATTCACAACACAACAAGTTTTCTTTGATACTGCAGACACTCCCACTCGTAGTAGGCTGTTTGGTAAAAAATTTGTATAGCCAATATTCACGTATATTTACTATGACCTAATAGCACAATGTTTCATAGTTATTGCTAAAATAATACAAAATAACAAACACCAGTTATTGTTCATGATACACCAGAATAAATCAGAATTCTCAGATACTTGGGAGGACTGATGCTACTAGATATAGAAAGAAATTCACTTCTCTACCTTTGAATGAATACAGTTGCTACTAACCCTGTTCGAAATGAAACATGACATCATTGGCTTAGATTTACAGGCCATGAGTTTACATAGAGTACTGATGTATGAACTGATGTAGATGTGCAGTAAAGCAGGGTACATACACTGCACATCGTGTTTACCCAACTCAGTTATTACTTGATACAGTTGTTATTTGGCATTTTCTCTTCTAGAAACATTTGGTTTAGTCCCTCAAGCTAAGCTGTATTATATGTTACAAATAACATTATCTGAATTTATGCAGCTCAAAGAAATTAATTAATCGTACAGTCTATCTACTGCAAATTATTTACATTTTTAATTGTAGGATTAAGAATTTAACAGCTCCATATTTAATTGCAAAATGCCTTAAACACTTCCACCACCACCTTCAGGCACATCATTCAAGGCCATAAAAGCTTCCATTCCACTCCTGAAACAATTTTTTATCTCAGTATCCTTAGAATGCCTGACACTGAGAACGACTATTCTAATAAATTATTTATCTAATAATCCTCAGAACTTTATCTTGACACCAAGAACCACATTTGCCTTACTTTGACTGCTATATTATGAAAATAGTTGATGATCTCTTGATAACCAAGACAACCATCACATTTTGATAACCAATTATTTTTAGATGATGGATTCATTAAACTTATAAAGGAGAACATTTACACTAAACTAACAATTTAGGTGACCAGTAGTACAGAATAGTCTTCTATATCATTTTTGGAAGCACACACGATTCTCCATCATAGCTCAGTCTCACTCTATCCCTTGAGCACATAATCTACTAGGTTCTGAGCACGACCCCTTAAAAGTTGTTTAGGACTGCTCATGCACTCAGGTACATACATCCACTTTGCTTGATTATACTTCCTTGGTCCCAAACAGCAAATAATAAAATCTTATCTAAAAAAAAACTTTCCAACCCACTTCATAAAATTAGGATTTCATGGTTCTGAAAACTTGTTCAAAACTGCAAGTGCAATGACAAGCACATTTCATGTAGCTTTATGGTCTAATTAGTTACTGAGATCTTTAGGCTTAACACATTTAATTTATTAATCATAGCTTTTTTTTTTTTTTTTTTTTTTTTTTTTTTTTTTTTTTTTTTTTTTGACATGTCTCGAGGTAGTTTTAGGTTTGAGGTTGAGGTTTGTTATTACAAATATATTTGTAATACAAATGACAGGGTGGAAGTGTGAGGAAGGTGAATTAGGAGTGTGCAGACTAAGATATGGTTATTTTTTACTTCAATGCACAAATATTTACCTCTTTTTCTTGTTGTGCTTGGGAAAAGCAGACTTTTTTTCAACTACAATGTTTATTAAATATTATACTGTAATTTAAATGAACAAAATATTTGAGTGTTAAAAATAGAAAATTATATAATAAGAAATGCAATATAGAATTATATCTAGTTATCATACTTTTAATGAAAAATCTGTGATTAAAATTACTTAAGAATATCAATTTTTGTTAATTTTTGACAGTTCAGAATCATATATAACCTGAATGCTCACTGCTATTACTTTATATGAATTACAGATTTGCTTCTTGACATTTAAATTTTGTATTTGGCTACAGCTTTCATTGTGCTTCTAAGACCATTATTGAAAACAAATTATAACATTGATGTTCATGATTAATGTAATAGTTGGTATTTTGGATAGGACAGATCCTCAAAATCAATTTTTCAGCTTACTAGATTTACTTTAAGTTCTCACGCAATTTATTTAAAAACAAGAGATGATATTCTAATCTCCTGTCATATCATCAACAAACATAAATAAAACAGTTCTAGCATTAAAAATTACTCAGTGAAGGCAAAACAAATGCAAGAAAATGCTCCTACAGGAAGATGATACACTTAGAGAACATCTGGCCTCAGCAATAGCGAACTGCTGTAGTTGGAGCAACAACTGTTATGAGTTCGGGCCGCCTGGGAGCCGTCACTCCACTGGTCGGGTACATGATGTCCAAGGAACGCAGGGTCCACCGAACAACTGCCCTGGCGCTGTGCCAGCTCAGCCAGGACCCCTTCAACTGTGTCACCCTACACCAGAGTGGGGTAGTGCCGGTGAGTTCTGGGTAACGTGGCCATGACTTGCAGAGAGAGGATTCTCTTCAAAACATCTTTAAAGGGGGTTTTCCAGGTTCTGATTAAGGCCAAAAAATATTGATCATCTTAGTTTGCTATCTTTGTAATTTCATGTATATCCCTGGCTGATCCTTATGTCTACATAATATAGATCCGAATGCATTCATATGTCAAATATTACTTGAGAAGGAAGGATATATAGATAAAAGGATAAACGTCATAGTTGCAATGAGAAAGAATAAAAGACATGTTAGAAGCTTAGTAAAAATTATATCAAAGCCATAACAGAAGTCGATAAAATTATCTAAGTAGTAAATAAACATGAAGTTTGGTGAGAAACATGGAATTTCTATTTCATTGTAAGGTTTTTGTGTCAGAAATATGGTCTCACCCTGATCCTTGGCTAATAAAGCTTTGGAATTTGAACATTATATTAGTTATACTATAATCGTTAAATTTGGTAATTGTGCAGAATACTTATTGGCTATTAGTATACATACAGATTTTGATTGAAGGATAAAAAAAGGAAAGAAAAAACTAAGACATACTTTAGGGTTCAAAATCCAGAGTTGGACAGTATAAATATGTACAGGTTGTAAAATAATGTTTTTATTCCATGAAAGATGAGAAACTTAAGGTTTAAAATGTAATAAATGTGTTAAATAATAGGCATAACTCAATCCGTTGTTTTTATTCAAAATGTTCAGGCTATTTCTACCAAACTAAAATATTTCAGCAGTAGAGATTGTAAGCGGCAATATTTAAGTTGTTATTAACAAAGAACAGTGCTTTAAAAATTTGCAATTCATGTGTAAGTTACAAAATAGAACATTGTAAATATATAATATTTTTCAAATGGCAATACAAATCTTGACAAAATATGAGTGCAGATAGAGAAAATCAAATGCAGTTTAGTTATAAAAATAAATTTTCATATTTGTAAAGATTTTCAAGGAAGGCAATACAAAAATGGACTGTTTGGCAGGGACTTGCACAAAAGATTCATCAGGGATAGGGCTGGTGTATCTATAGATAGATACACAGTTCTATCACTTATTATAAAACCAAGCAAGCATCAAAACATTTTTAATTGATCATCGTAAGCTATGAACTATTATAGTTATATATTTGAATATTCTTATGACTCTTCAAAGAAAACAGTATCTAATGTGAGAGTTCAGTCATTACATGATGTTATTCCTTCACCCAGTAAGTTACAAAGTTTCTAAAAAAATATCTTATGGAAAAAGGATTCACTGAAATTATATGCTTTATTTCAATGAAATAGTTTTTGTTGTTCAAAGCTTCATTTAATTTATTATCATACATTTTACATAGTTATGGCTTTACCAAGAAAACATGACTTGTCAGCAGGTTTAACAATGTAACCTGATACAGAAAAACACATAATTGCTTCTTCATTAATTAAAAAGTAGACAGTTTTAAAGATTTATATTCCTAATAGATTTTTGTGGCTAATCAAGTGATTTAAAACTAAAACTAAAAACTATAATTATTTGTATTTATTAAGTATTTGTTATTTTTAGAGGAATATGAATTAATAATATAGATTAAAATAGCTTAAAAACAAAAATAGAAATAGAAAATTATATTAAACAAGAACTAACTAGACAATATACCAATATAAATAGAATTGTTATTTAATTATTCAAAGTAGTAATAAATGAATGCAACACAAGATACTCAACAATAATGAGAGCAATCAATAGGCTACAAGATGAGGCTATTGCGTGCGTGCGTGCGTGTGTGTGTGTGTGTGTGTGTGTGTGTGTGTGTGTGTGTGTGAGAGAGAGAGAGAGAGAGAGAGAGAGAGAGAGAGAGTGCACTGTAATGTAAGCCATTGAACTGTGAAGATGTAATGTACGTATATTGATGTAATTGTGCAACGTGTGAAATTAAACCATAATTAATTATTTCATTGTTTATATGATCCAACAGTACTTGCTGAAGACTATTGGCTCCCCAGACGAAGTGCTACAAGAAGCTTCAGCGGGGTGTCTGAGCAACATAAGGAAGTTAGCTTTGGCCTCAGACAGAGCGAAATATTGATATTACTTACTTTCTCATCTGTTTCTTGTTTCTGTTCAAATAAGAATTTATTTTATGATAGCAAACTTGATTTTTCAATTTGCTACCCCACATATTTAACTTACAGAAGAGGGATGACCTGATAGAACAATTACATTAATCAGGTATGCTAAAACATGTATAGTCAAAATGCTCAGGGTGGTGTTGCAGCAGAAGTCTGGCAGTTTGCATGTTTAAAAAAACAGGCACCAGCAGTGGTAAACTAAACAGACCCTACTCAATAAAATTTGTGTTACAAATCAAACATTTCAAATAGTGGTTACAAAATTACACGCCCAAGATAATGACATTGAGAGTTTTGACCAAAAACTGTTTTTTTTAGCACAGTGAGTGAACAACACAACCAATAATAAACTTAACCACATAGATTTGTTAGTCTTGTTATAAAGCAAAACTTTGTCTATGTAATCTTTGCATGAATAAAAAATGTAACCAGTCAAATTGGAAGTAAGTTCTATAGTTTTATGTAAACCATAAGGATTTTGGTCTTGGCTAACTTCCATGGGTCTTTAAAAAGGGATTCAATTGATCAAAACAAGTAAAGAATGCCATAAAGAAACATTTAAGAACACAAAAAATATATAGACTAAAACAATTCTTCTTAAGCTCCTCTAAGAAGTGCACAGTAATAAACCAAGCACTTAAATCAGTAAGTTAAAGAAATACACAGCTGGAATTTTAAACAAGAAAGTGATCTAAACAAAACATAAGGTCATCAAATCATAACAAGCTTGCCAGAGGATAGTACTGGAACAACCAACTGGTAAGTCACCATAAAAGTGATCCACTCTCAATATTCTGAAACTATCACATTTTTCTAAGGCATTTATTCACATTTTTTTTCTTTGACTCAGCTTAAATTTGTATTTTAAAATAGTGTAATTATATTAAATTCAATGTTTTTTTCAATTCAAATCTTTAATGTATGCAATCATTTATAGTTTATCAAAGTGTTTAAAACTGTGATATGACATTGGGTAAGTGACTTTTACAAACTGTGAATGTGCATAGGAAAACAATCCACTAAAATTGACAACTTACTTATTTGAAGCACCTCATTCAAATTTTAATCATATATTCTGAACATTTTTATTAGATTACATTACATTATACAATTCATAAATATATAAGATCATTTAATTCAACTAAATAATTGTATAACTATTTTGCTAAACAAATCCAATAGCATCCAAATGTTATTATTTAGAAATACGTAATAAGAAATTCTGTGAAAACTAAATCGCTCCTTCCACCTTAATGTTCCTTTTCCTCTCAACTACGAACGTCTAATGATTCTCAAACCTCTGGTGCCCAACAGTATACTCAATTCTAACAATTGATCAGATGCTGACACCAAATTTTATAAAATCAATTATAGCATTGTTTATTAACTACATTAAACTTGTTTTTATTTTTACTACAGTATTCATCCAAGTGCAAATTCACTAAAGCCCCTCTGCTTGGCCAAAGTTACATGAGAGATATTGTATTAAAAATAAAATAAATTTATTGTTTTTAAATTGAACACATGGAGCTTTTCAAATATCTACTGTATAATTTATTGGATCCAATTTGAATGCAAATATTTTTAATGGAAATGACGCGATTTCCTAACAACCCGAAATTTGACCACCTTCTTCCGATTGCTGTGCCTGAAACTTATGTAAAGCTCTGCAAGAAATGTTATCATGCCCACCAAGAGACCCCCACCCAAGAGAATGAACGCCCCCTCACATTGACTGAAATGAATAGCAGTGGGGTGACCCCGGTGGGTTACCGTTGTACTCTCCTTCACTGCAGATTGCACAGAGCTACGAAGGAACTTTCTAGCCACTTCACCTTCCCAGAAGAACAGAATACCAGAAGCCAGCAGTCTGTGTATCAGGACATTAAAACTCTTCAGATACGGAGATCCTGAAGATAGAACAGACAAGGTAAAATTGTTAACAACAGCCAACTATGATATTAACATAATATTTCTGTACTGTTCAAGGACAGTTAAGTTAAAATTTAAATGAAAATTTACACACAGTGTACAACTTTAGTGAATTACCTTGAGCTTTACCTCATAAGACCAATACTAAACTTCAGGCAATGTTACACATTTATTTTGGGTCTTAATTTTACTGCCAGTTAATAAAAGTATTATTTTTATTACATATTGAGGTGTCAAATAACCCTTTGGAGAGGTGAGGGTTTTCTGTTTATAAGAGAGAATACTTACAATAATAAGTAACAGATACCTTATTCTTATATAAATTGTTCATCTAAAGTTACATAAACTCAGTGGATTATACATTAATTAAACATTGGTTGGGTGTACAACACTATAGATATTTATCTTCTGAATCTAACTTTGACTATATTTATAGTATTATTAGAAGTTGAGATAAACTTTGACTGCCTTGTCACCACTTTAAAAGCCACAATAGTTTGGGTTTAAATTATAAAGCATGCTACCAAACCATTACAAAACTTTAGAAATCAATAAATTCAAACAGTGTTCTCATTGAGATAACATTTCATTTATAACATTAGTAAATATTTTATTATAATTTGTTTGTTAAGACTATTTCACTGTTTTTATTTTAATAGATTTTATTGTAATGTAATATATTTTAGTTCTTGACATTACAATTATCCATCTGTTTCCAATAACAAATTATCTATACAATTATTAATGTTTCTGTAAAAATAACTGCTAAATTAGTCCCAAAGTTTCTACATTTATAGATCTTATAATTAATTTTACTTACCTTTCTGAAAAACCAGAGTACAATGCTGATAGTAGATATCTTTTTTCATCAGACGAAGATGCTTCATTGATTCTTCTGTAATGTAGTCTCCAATTGCATAATGTCCTAAGAAGGAGACAGAAACAATGCATGTTAGTAATTGTTGAAATAATTATGACATGTTACTTATAAAAATTAAACGAGTTAAAAAAATTAACTCTGACTAACTGAGTTAAACTTTTGTGAACAAATTATAATAGGGATCTTTGCACTTACTGAAAGACATAGGCAGATTTTGTATACAAAAACAAAATCAGCCTATTGCAATTGCCCTCATAGTAACACTTATCAAAAATGTGTGCACAACTTCATTGAACATGACTTCCAGAGTCCAAAACAACTCCCTCTTCAAAAGTGTGTGAGCTTATGGAAATCAGTACTGTCCCAAAAAAGCCCATTTCACTCTCCAACTTCAGGATCCCTTAAAAAATGCTCTTTAAACTTAAATCTAAAATGAATCAGGAGATTGGAATGTCTTCAATATGAAATTGTGTGTGAAGTCATGTGTATCTGCTAGTTAGAATATAACATTACACTTTAACCCTAGATGCGGCTATATTAAAACTCTCTGTGGCCAGCCCCGGAGTTTTTTTTTTTTTTTTTTTTTTTTTTGGCATTATACAGACATTTTTGTTAAAATTATAAAACCTATTTTTCTCTCCTTAACCTATTAGTGTTTCATATAAATTTATTCTGCATAAAATGTATATTGAAAATATATTAAATATAACGGATCCTATAAGCAGGAAAACAAAAAAAATTGTTTTTTGGAAGTGCTTAAATATAATTCCCTACACATAAATGTTAAGTTTTCTATATTATTCGAAAGTACAAAAAATTAAGTACCGTACGGTAAAACAAAAGTGTATTTACATTTTTCTTTAAAGTGAATTTATAAGAAAATTACAATGTATACCACACAATCACAGCTTGTGACCAACCAAACTGTACAACTGGAAAGCTCCAATCAAACACAATCTTACCCGTTGTATGTTTTTTTCTTTTTTGTAAAAAACAATTGTGTTTCTACTTCAATTGAGAATTTGTTCAGTTTTTATATCTTTTTGATATACTAAATTTTATATATTTCGTATATGTATAAATATAAATAAATACCAACCAACCAAGATGAGATTTGTTTAATGATGTAAATGTCAGCTAGTGATGCACAAACACACATTTGAAAACACTGTAAATAGTTTTTATTGTGATTATACAAATTACAAGGTGTATTATACATGAAATAGCTAGTTCATTTTATTATCTTTCAATTTGTATGCATTACTTTGCATTTGGAGTATTACATAATGAAATATTTATTTCTAACAAAAGTTGCTAAAACGACTACATTGTAGCTCCACAGCCGCCAAAGGTGACATTCAAAAAGATAGAAAGTAGGTTTATGGCTGTTCTAAGCTTAATAATGATGATATTTCATAAAAAGATATTTTATTTTTTGTGTTATTATAAATCAGCTGACCAACAGCAGTTTTGCAATTAAAGAGGAAAATAGTTATAGGAATGAATCAGATTTTCTCACATTATTTGATAGGGTAAGTGATCTGTCAAATAAATTATTCTTGTTCTAAAACTGAAATCAAAACAGAACTAAATAAAAATGCTTGAGATGATATATCCAGAACCAGTACGGTACAGAAAAGCCCTTGATGTCATAATATATCTAGAGGATCCATTAACCCTGTTTATGTGTCAATAAATCAAATCAAATCTGAGATTTGCATTAATTTAATGAATGTTTCATTGTAATAATTCTTAACTATTCTCATAATATGTTTAATAGAAAGCTCATTTGTATATAAAGTGCAAAACACCAATCAATATGAAAATTGCGTAAACAAATCTTAGAATAAATTGAATAACAAAATATTGTTATTGTCTGAGATTAATACTGTATTATATAACTGTAATCAACATATTATTGTTTGGTAGATAGTAAATTTTAGCCATACTCAGTGTAGAAACCACAAAAAATAAATAATTTATACAATTTTAATATTAGTTTTATATAATTTAACTCATATTTGGCCAACACCCCCAAATGTATCAAAAGTTGAGAAAAGCTTTTACAGACGTACCTGCAGGTAGTCTCTCAATAGAAAAAGCAAAGTCATCGTTAAGAGAATTGTAGTGAAGCTGTTCCTTGGTCAGTGCTCTGAATCTTGCAAGAAGGGTGGACATTGGTGGTTCTGTAGCCTCTCTGAGGGAGAAGACCCAAGCATCATGGGTGGCCCCCCACTGCCACCCACTGTCCACCAGATCCTCAACAGTGTCAATTGGTGGCCGGTATCTGTGGAATAGTTTGATATAACCATCCACAGTGTAATGAAACTTGGAAAAATATTAAATATGGAAGAAATATGTAGTCTCTCTGAGGGACCAAAACTGTGTCAATGGATGATCAGACATATTTTGCATGATTTGCAACAATAACAATCAATAACCCAACTTTACAGATCTAGTTGTAGTCACACTACATACACCAATATAAGACCAGTATGATAGAGTAACATGACCCAATATATATTGAACTGTGGTAATAAAAGGGTAAAACCTGTTGATTTTATTTATTTCAGTTTTTGTTTCCACATGATCTCCAGAGCACTATTCCATAGGGGAGTTGAAGGTAAATTAAGCCAAAATATGCAATCATCCACACCTGAGTCGGGCAATATTTTGAACAAATTCTTCAGACAAAGATGGCTGAGGATAATTAAGCACAGGCAGAATCAATGTAATAATTTTATGTCAACCCCTTATTAAGGTGTATTCCAAGGAATTTTGTTTTATTTTCTTCAAATGAGGTGTCTTCTAACATTATAGTGGAACCACTCAGTGTGTCTGAAGGACGAAGTGAAAAAATTCACAACAGTTAATTTTTCAATATTTGTTGTGAGATTGATATTGTTGAAATTTTTGGACACAATTGTTCAAATGACCATGAAGAATATTGTAACTTGTGAAGAATCCAATCTAAAATTTCACAATTAAATAATATTTCAGAGATAAGAGAAGTGGTCATTTTTCAATGTCCGTGCACAGTTTCTGCAGTTGAAATGGAGAGGCGTCCGTTCACACAGATCTTTTTTGTAAACTTCACAGCCAAAAACAAATTTTAATGCCTGCTAATAAAGACAACAAATCCAACAAATAAATGCAGCTTTTATTGCGGATACATGATCCGAAGCTCTAGCCAGGAACTTTTTACCGCTACATGAGGCTAAGCCTCAGATGATGATTTGTTAGCTTTTGAAACCAGCCATGCTCATACTGAGATTAAAACCTGCGTCCTGAGTGATAAACTGATACCCTTACAACTCAACTACCACTGACATATAGAAAATACCTGCAGCTTTCAACAGCAGCAACAAAAGCAACACACAGAGTATTGCTTTCATAAAAAGTAATACCAACTACAGAAAAAGGAATTTCTCCTTCATTGAACTGACACTAAGAATAAGTAACTATTTCTGGAATATTTTGACTCTGCCTTGTTTATACCAAGTAAATAATTATTTCCAAATGATTATTCACTGTTAGTGTTTAGTTGTTAAACTAATGGTAAGATGTTGTTAAAGACCAGGTAAGAACACTTACGAAGGCACTGTGAGGATGGAAGCCAAACCACTACAGTAACTGGTTGCCACCAGAAAAAACATGACATGGAGCCAGTTGACTAATTGACGAATGGAAGCAGTCTCCACAGTACGGTTACTGGATGCTTGCAGAACCAGAAAGCCAAATGTACGGAGAATGGTGTCAGCCTTAGTAGTGAACCAATGTCGGTGCCTCTTGTGCTCTGAAATAACGACAAACTAATTTACAATCAATACTTTGTCTCCAATCATTTGAGCCGGTGTGTACTGCTCTGCTTTGTTTTAGAGTAATCCTAGGATAAAGATTTTCTTTAGAACTGTATTTCACAAAGTAAACCAACAATAGAACCCAAATATTGAATAAAATTAATGTACATATAAACCCACAAAAGGTTTGTGTTTAATTGTGCACAACCAAATATATAAGGCTGAGAAATATTGTAAAACTCTATATACATCAATAACCATTCATAAGTCAATAACAGGAAAACACAGGATTCTCACTTAAATACTGTAGTAAAAATCAATATACAATTTTTTTTTATTCATAATGTAACGGCAATGTTGCATTATTAATGTTAAAATAACAATAACTTATATTTATAATAGAAGTCCACTTAACTGAACCAAACAGGGAAGGGACTACTTCAGAAAACTCAATATTAATTAATAAAATTGGTTCATTTGGACATCAATTCGATAGTCCAGTTCTTCCCAAACTTTCATCAATGTGTCTGGAGTGATTTTTGCAACAGCTGCTTCATTCCTGTTCTTTAAGTCTAATAGGTCAGCTGGTATCGGAGACACACACACACACAATCCTTTATGAATCCCCAAAGGTAGAAATCACAGGGCTTCAGCTTGGGTGAATGTGGAAGTCATGTGAAGCAAGGTCTGTCGTTAAGCCCCTAGCGGCCAATCCAGCGGTCAGGAACAATGATGTTCAACCAATCATGTTCTGAGTTATGCCAGTGAGGCGATGCAACCATCTGAAGTTCACCAAATGAAGTTCAGTGATTCATCTTCTTCCTATTGAGGAAATTGCCATAGTTCTAGAGCATCAAGATAGGAAATGCCAGTTACAGTTCCTTCTCCTAAAAATGAAGGCCCATAATTGTGTCTCACTTTAATTGAACAATCTCTTGAGGGTTTTCTGAGCCCCAGATATGCACATTGTGAGTGTTCATATGTCCACTGAGGTGAAATATTGATTCATCACTGAAAACAACATGATCCAATCTCCGTTGTCATCTAACAAAATTTAGTTTCCAAAATTGGCATGTAAACCATAGTCTGCAGGCTTTAGGGCCTGTAACAACTGCAAACGATAAGGACATCCAGTTATAAGCGTTTCTTATAAAACTTTCTAAACAGTCGTCACTGGAATTGCTAATTTACGACTAGCCTTCCGAACTGATTTCTGTGGATTACATGAGAAAGACTCTCTCACTCGCTCAACACTCTCTGCACTAACCATTGGTCATTCCGTACTCTCTCCTTTGCAAAGGCAGCCAGTCGTTCTAGAGGACGTTACCATTTTGACATCCATAAATTGAAAAATAATTTTTGAGTAATGTTATCCACATCAGCCGTCATTATACTAAATTACATGCAAACTACGGATATAGTTTTTACTGAATTGATTTGAATTAGGTTCTAAACAGAATTTAAGAATTGTGAGTAAAGATTTTCATGTGACATGAACCACATCTGTATAAAAATTCTCTTTATAATAATTATTTAGATTTTTTTTATAAAATATATTACCTATGCAGTATATTTACATAGTACTAACTACACACTGACACCTACATACAACAATCAGTGCATTCTGATAATGTGGAAAAAGGTAAATAACTCAGGCTTCTTTCTATATCTTGAAACTAATTTCAATTCATAAAGCCACCAAGATAAACGTAATGCATTTGATTCAGATAATCAGGAGCAGAACATAATAAATTCATCAACTAAGCCAAGATCATACCAGAATCCTTATTATCAATGAGTAGGATGTCCAGCTTCTTGATGAGGAAGAGTGCAGCACTGGCAACAGTCAGGCTACACACAACAATGACCCAGGTAATGAGGGTGAAGGGTCTGATAGGTAGCAGCAGTGAAGACACAAGCTTGGGTCGAGGCGCCAGACATGTGATACCCGTGCGGATGTACGGCACCGAAAAATCCAGGAACTGATACTCATGGAACCAGAGATACAAAGCTCCTAAACCCATGTCTGCCCGACCTTCCGCTACAGCTCCCAGGATACCTACAACAATGATAGGTACCAGCAGTGAAAACACAAGCTTGGGCTGAGGTGCCAGGCATGTGATACTCATGTGGATGTACAGCACCGATAAATCCAGAAACTGATAATAATGGAAGCAGAGATACAAAGCTCCTAGACCCATCTCTGCCCAAACTTCCACTACAGCCCCCACAATACCTAGAACAATGATGGGTAGCAGCAATAGGAGTACTAGATTACACACCTCCAGATAGTAGAGGTATCTGATCCTTAAATGGACATACCATGAAGTACATTATTATGAGGAATTATAGGAAAAACCTCAGCAAGAGTTTTACGAATATTAGTACATTTTCATATAGTCTAGTGAATTCAGATAAATTAATCAAGCAGAAACAAAAGAGTCTCAATTAACCAAATATCTGGATTAGACAAATTGATTCTGAGAATTTTTTGTCTATTTCCCTTATAGAAATAAATAACGACCATATGATGAAGGACATGACCATAATAGAGGACAAAACAAAGCAAATTTATTTCCAATGAAATATTATGAATCTACACTCTACGCTCGACACATGTTTTGATGTTTATTAAAGGGTGAATTTCTATATTATTCCATACTAGACAAATTTTCGTTAAACAAAATTAAAACAATTCCATCAAAGTTAAACAAGACTCTAGTGTACTATCAATTTTCCTTTTACGAAGACATGTAAGAACAGAAAACAGCTCTTAAAAAAAAGTTCCATATTTAATCAAAGAGGTGATTAACCTCTAAAATGTTCACTAATCTATTTAACGCAGGCCTTCTACAAAATGATTATAGTAATGAAAGTACTGATACCTGATGATAATTACTTGCTTTTACTTACTTCCTTTTTAATGAACTGGTTCTACATTATAAATATTTAGATTTCAAGAAAAAATAGCAAATAATTTTGAAATTAAAACCCAGAGAGTTATGTAAAATTGCCTTCAGAGAGCTTGGGTTTTTTACCTTACCCCAGCCTTTACATTCTAGATATCACCCTGTACTATTGATTCAAATGTGAACTGGTTCAGGGCAGGGACATCCACCTGCATGATACCACAGGCAGGGACAACTTCACAGAACTGAACAGCGTAGAAGGACTATGTTCAAATATTTGCCATTTCAAGTTGGTGTCAAGATAATCAATAAGTTCCTTGGAGATCTCAAACGAATCAATAAACCCAAATAATTCAAATCTCGATTAAGACACGTCTTTTTCTTGTCAAAGGCATTTTATTCTGTTGATGAATTTACGATGGGACACTGGGATGATTTTATTATTATTTTATATCTCCTTTTCTAATATACAAATATATTGTTAGGTTCAAGCATTAATTTGTGGAATTGACTAAGATAGGTTTAGTTTATAGGATCAATATTATGAAATGATATTTGCAATACAATTTTGTTAATGGTTTTACTGCACTCCATTTTTTAGTCACTCCATTAATAGCATTCTCTTTGTATGACACTTGGTCACGGTTCTTATACTTAATACTTCCAACTATAACAAATAAAAGGATACTAAGATTTAGTTACAAAATACCAAACATAATACATACCATCACCTGTACCATTTTCAAAAATCTGTCCCCACTGCTCCTTATCAGTGATGATCGTCAAGGAACAATTGTGCCTCTGGGCGTATTCCAATGCTATCCTGATCTCAGTGCCTTCTAGAGGTTGCAAAATGGCGTATGGTGGGTAGTTGAATGTTGCCACTTTCATTTCTAACAACGGATTAGGAATAAATGTTATAGCTAATCTGTGTTTACAACATTTATAGCTAAATATACAGTGGTGTGGGTAAAGCAATGGCCATATGAGAATGTATTCTTAATTGATACTTGAAAAGTGGAATAAATTAAGGGCAACAGGTTGCCAGTATTACCAACTTCAACCATTTTCCCTGCTAATGTAGCAAATTCCACAATAAAAAAAGTGATCAACAATGAAATATGGAATTTGTCCACAACACGTTGCGAACGTTTTATAAGAAATTTCCACAATCATGCCTACATGATGTGTGATACTACAATAAATAATTTTCAGGGAATAGTCATTCACATTATTTTGAAAATTAAAGATATACAAAACTACCACAGTTTTAAAAAGAAGAAGAATATCTAGTTAGTTATAATGCATAAAAGATTATTTTTTTATTATCTAAGAATTTTTATTTTACATCAAAGAACAATGCATATATTTTTATTAACATCAATATATTTTAATAATAATATTTAAAACATTAAAAAGGGAGTTTGTTAGATTGACATTTTTGTTTTTATTTATTATGAATGTGTTCATGAGCTATCAGAAATCATTGAGTACATAATTTTATGATAAGACATATATATACTCGTATACAGAATTCTTCTGAGTCGATATTTAAAAACTGTATGAAACATTTCATTCCTGATTCAAAAACACTTACCAATTCTATTAAGATCAGTGACTTTGTCAGGATACAAACTTTCCGTGACTTCTGAACATTCATCTGCCTTGCATTTGGCTAAAGTTTGTCTCTCGTACTCCCAGGCTGATGTAACAATGTTAAACATCACTTCTGGATCTGAATACATAAATTGCAGCACTTATTACATAATTGGATTAAGAATAGTTAGGGTTTATTTTGCAGATTCTAAAATGTAAGTTCAATTTAAAAATAACTTTTAATGGGAAAATTTTACAACTTACTCAAAAGATCTAAGTCAACAAATGTCATGTCCATGAAAAATTTGGTTTCTCTTGAATTTAAAATATCAAGGCTAGGAGCTTTATTCCTTGTTGTTGCCAAAATCAGAATCCGAGGGTTGTGTCTATGTAGAGATGTTTTAGCAACATTTTTCCATACTTTGAGAAAGCATAAGGGCTTAGACAGTCTGATAATAAATCTGAAAAATACACATACAAAGATTATATTTTCACACAGTTTTAATAAGGGAACTTAGATTCCATACATTAAATGAAAAACTCAATAATCTTTTAGCTATTGATCAAAAGTTTCAAAATGTAAGTTACACAAAGATGGGTGTTTTAATTTCCTGAATAAATAAATGTTCAGTAATATTAATAAATTGTTAATCTCAATCGGACCACTGATGATAATCGCACCAACCATTAAAAAATTTCATTATAATTCCAAAGGTACAACTGTTTCACCATAGGACTAGATCCTTATTATGAGATGGATGGTGTATAGAATGAGTGAGGGTGTATTATGTAGTCTTTTCACCATTTAAGATCAACAGAAACTGTTTGACTAAGGAACTGCAGCTTAGCAAAAACTAAGAAAAACTATGGTATAGAACCTTCAACCTTCAACTTAAACACTATTCAAGGCCAACAGTCCTTGCCAGATAATCATCAATTTGAAACACCATTATACTCGAGTAAGTTTTTAGAGCAAATATAAATAAAAGAAGAATGTAATGAGAATGGTGAGCGAGGAGTTGTTACTGGCTAAGTTGAGGATTACTTTGCCAATGCCAGACTGTAATTAAATTTTTAAGCAACAATAAAGTTACTTTCAATCCCTTTACTACAGTCCATCTGCCTACAACACGTTGCAAAAGAAATTTCCTCAACCATGCCTACATGATGTGTGTTATTACAATAAATATTTTTCAGGGAATAATCATTCACATTATTTTGAAAATTAAAGATATACAAAATTACCACTGTTTTAAAAGGAAGAAGAGTATATAGTTAGTTATAGTGCATAAAAGATTAATTTTGTTTTAATATCTAAGAATTTTTATTTTATATCACAGCACAATGTATATATTTTTGTTAACATCAATATATTTTAATAATAATATTTAAAACATAAAAAGGGAGTTTTTTAGATTGACATTTTTATTTTTATTTGTTATGAATGTGTTCATGAGCTATCAGAAATCATTAAGTACATAAGTTTATGATAAGAAATATAAGTTATGAGAAAAAAGTTATTCCTTTAAAATGCGAAAATAAATTTTCTATTGCAATCATTAGAGATCCAACCCAAACATCTTGTAATGATCTTTTTGATGTTTTTTCTCAAACTGTACGTTATTCATGCAGTTTATGACATAATTCAAGTAAAAACGTTACAACTGTACACAAAATAGTTAACAAAATAAATAAAAATTCTAACAAAGCATTATTTTGAGAAAAAGTGTCTTATAAAAGAGAAAAACAATCTTTAAGTATTCAATTTTTGCTTGGGGGTTCTTTAACTATAAAAGCACAAATTATTTAATAAATTAAAACAAATGTGCCATTTTTATAATATTTTGTCAAGCAAAACCTACAAACAAAAATCATAATCATGCATAGCATTATCAGATAATACTTCCATTACAAAATATGAGTGATCCCAACAAAAACTATTTCCTTATTTAACTATTAGTTATGTGGGAACAGTTGACTCAATCATAATGTAGAGTTTAGCTCCATTTCAACTTCCACTTAGTACAGCGTTGAAATCACACTGTCACAGTCTTGACTCCTGAAATCTGAGCCCACGTCTGTCTGGAGAGATCCATAAAAAATCAGGGATGAAGTCGTTCAAGACAAACTCTTTACATCATTTTGATAATAGCACCTGTAACAATCCCCTCAGCTGAACATATCGGTGAGTTCAGCTGGGCTGCTTGCTGTATAAGTTAGCCAATGGCATGTATATAGATGACAACATCCATATTGTGGAAGAAGTTACCATTTCATTATTGTTATTGATATTTTATTTATAAAACAACTCTGAAAAACCTTACACAGAAATTAATTTGAAATTTGAGCACACTATGTGTCAAATTTGACCAAAATCAGGTTGTTTGTGTGCTTAATTCACAAACATTTTGGCACAAAGTACTTATTTTACTCATTCCCAAAGCATAAATTTCCACTGTAGTTTTATAAGGACATAAAATAATTATAAGACAAAATTTCAAAAACAAAATTTGCTTTTTAAGCATCACAAAATCATTCTCATGTACTCAAAATATTCTTCTCCACTATGTTTGGACCAGAAAGTAACAACTAAATTAACTGAAAAACTAAAATTGCTATGAACACTTACCCTGTGCATGTATGCTCAAAAGCGTTTTCCACAGCACTTTGCAGCAATGGCTCATAACAGACATCTTCTGCATCTTCACTCACCAACAAATTAAAGTTTGACGTATACTCTGGCAAAATCAAGTCATGCAGAAAACTGTCATTGTTTTCAGTTACCACTAAAATGCAATTTAGATGTGAAAAATATTTATTGGTTATGTCTGATGCTACTTTTGCTATGCCAATCTTTAAAGACGGATTGAATCTCAATCCGTCAACTATTGTGGGGATACCACTTAAAAGAGCATAGTACTTCAAAAAATTAACAAGTATCATACGATTCAAATTCATATTTAAAATTAAAATATTCAAGTGAGTGCCTGCTTAGTTCTTTCTAAACGTTTAAACTTTTTTCAATGAACACATAGACAGAAATACGTATATTGAAATAAGACCTTTGAGTAATGGCCATCTATTTCACTTAACATCAAATAACGTAACAAACAAACACAATAAAGAGAATGTTTGAATACAAACCATTGTTTGTACAAATTATCAGAAACCCTTTGATCAAGAAGTTTGTTCTCTACCATTTCAAACAGTATACCTTTATTTACAAAACATTTCTCTAGTTACTTTTACTGAATTGTATGTTATGATTTTTTTATTATTAATTGTAACAGTTTGCCTAACAACAGTTGTAATTTACAATACAGTGTAATTATTTTTGAATCCTTAAAGATTCTATGTCTATTAATCACAAATAAGTAAAAGAAAATATGTATGAAATGAGTACAATAAAATATTCTTAGCTGAAAAGATTACAATGAACACAACATTACTAATTCTAAATATATTATTACAAAACACTACTAAGCAGCTAATTAAATATTTCATACTTTCATTTTTAGTATGAAATAATAGTTTTAATCACAAAAGCAAAACAGAGTGTTTTCAATGCACAATTTGTGTTGTACTCCGGAACCTTTGGTCATTTACTCCAAGACAAATATAGTTAAAATGATTTAACTCTCTGTTTACCATTCGTTTGATACTTGTTGTCTTGATGTGTTAAGAGAAAATTATTCAGTTTTGATGGCGTATGTTTAGATACTCATTGTACATTTGCTTATAGAGTTATAAAGCAATTTTGATTTGTTCTATAATTTTTAAAATCTTGATGATAAACTAAAAATTTGGACAGTTTGAGATTTGTTTATAACTTTTAATTTATTATAAAATATAGAAATAAAAAAAAACACATTTTCCACATCAACACACTAACAGTTTAGATCAAATCTAAAGCTAATAATAAAACTAACTACAAATCAAGAAACATTTTAATTAAGTGCTATAGTTTTTACTTAATAAATGTTTTTTTTTTAAATTGTAATTTTAGCAAGTCTATGTTAGACAACAAAAGTTGTGAAAGTGTACTTAGTAGCAGTTATGTATTTTATATTGTATGCTGCTTGATTATAAATAAAATCTTTTTAACAATATGTTTGTATTTTAGAAGAAAAACAATACTTTACTAATAAAACCAAACAGTACTTGAACTCCTGGAGATAGTGCACTGGCATTTAATCACGCCTTCTATCAGTGGAATATTGCTGCTCAAAGGTTTATGTAAACTTTGTAGAAATGTTCATTGACTATAGAAGGTCGAAGTACACTATACCACTTGCCACATAATAGGCTTCGCTGAAGTTGAATTATAAAATTTTGTCTGTAGCTTATTTAATTCTTTACAGACAGACAGACATTCATACAGAAAAGTAATTTTTACAACCCTATGGCAGACAAAGGAGAAAAGCTGTGTCAGCCCACTGAGTGACAGGACTCAATGACAGTGACCCTCGGCTAATTCTGATGGATGGATATGCACCATCATAGAACTGTCTTTTCTATGTAGAAATGAAGTTTTATACAAAATTTAGAGTAAAGATGATATCTTTCTTAACATATTTTGTGGATAGTTAGGTTGCATATTTTACTAAGTAACATATTAAAATTTCATATGGTTGTACTAAAGTTTGTTTAAAATTTATTTATTCTGTGATTTTCTTTTTGCCATCATGGTTATACATAAGAGAAATAAGAAAATGTTCACTTATGCTTAACCAAATCCCAAGGAGTGACATACACCGTCACCAAATCCCATGTTGGTTACATAAAAATGAAACTTCATGGAACATTCTATAAGTCAGTTCTTTTTCAAGATATTATGCAGACAGACAGAAATAAAAATGTTCTAATCGCTTTATGTCTCCATAGGAATTTGTTCACTAAACATAATTTGTGTATAATATCCCTTTTACTGCTATGTAATTTGTTTACTACATGTACCCATACTGCCAGCCATTTCACCAGAAACATGACTTCAAACCGGCAGCCCAGTTTTAAACATTTTATATTTTGCATATGTCATTGCAATTTATGGCAACACACAGCTAAATTTACTTTAATCTTTTTTCTAAAAGATATTAAGATTAACAAACCGTATTAAAATTTTATATACTATAGCTTATAATATGTATTTTATACTTTTGTTTGGATTGTTGACTTGGTACAAATTATTCAGGATCATACTCATCACTTTCTCCAGATTCATTAGCTAACACACAACAAAATACTGAACCAATAAAAAAAACTTGAAAATATCTTTAGAAATATTTTTGGTGTTTTAAAGACATTTTTTGGTGTTTTTGAAGACTTTAAAGACATCAAAATGTTCATTTTTAGCTATAATTATTTTGTTCTAGTAATTATTTTTACAGGATTTTAAATGTTTAGTCAAATGTTTGTTCAAACTAACTCTAACTTACTTAATTTTAAAATATTTTATTTTTCTTCCTTTAATTCCCAAGTAATCCAAGCTTTGTGACTCACTTTCAATCTTTTATAACCCTTCATTTCTCTTGAGAACTATAAAAGTTGGAATGGGTTTATAGTAAAAAAAGGTTTAGTCTAGACTAAAATATTTAATTTAACAACAAATATAATTTCAATAAATACTCTATTTGTTACAGTCTTAGGATAATGTAAAGATTTTTCATATTCTTCTTTAGAGAAAATGTCACAGCACCTGAAACAAAATTTGTAATGGATTTATTAATATCAATACGAGGTGTGTCTAGAAAGTAGTACTGTTTTGATAAACAACAAAGTTTTTAAGATCATTTTATTTTTACATGAACGACTGCACTGATTCGTTTCTACATGACAGAATTTGCTTTTTCCATGTTGACTGCAGATGGGGAATGCGATTCCCAACAGTACAAAATGCAAAGTGCACAGAGGAACTACAGTTTCTGCCACCACACTGTTGCTATTATCGCTCAGTCTGCGAGCCAGTGTGACGGGTGTTTGTAAAATGAAATAAAGAATTACTTTATTAACCCTGGAACTGGCCATCATTTTTCCCAAAATGGCAGGCACTTTTTGGTGATTTTGTAAGGGTTTTGTATTTTAATCACTGCTCATCTATTTTTTAAGATAAAAACATTTTAAAGACATCAATGTCTTTAGAAATAAATGCAGTTTCCCAAAAAAAATATTAAAGGTTGAATCATTTAATGTATTTTTATTTTTTTACAGATTAACGTAAAAATATTAGTAAAGAATAAATTTTTCTCAAAATGTATAGCACCCTCTCAGGTAATATGAAAGTTTTTAGAATAATTCTAAAATATACAAAAGTTTGCTTATATACCTCAATTACAAATTACAAAAAAAAATATTTAGGTAAAAGAAGTTTATTGGTACTTTTGAACAATATATCTATAAAAACTACAAAATCTGAAAAAAGTTTGTATAGCACTATTATGTATACCATTTTCACATTTTGGAATCTATTGGATGAACAAATATTTTTTTCTAAAAGATAAATATATTTAGAAGAGAAAAATATGACATTTATAGAAGTTTACATTGTATAAGATATTTTTATATGGCAACAAACTTTTTTTTTAATTTTTACAAAAGTCAAAATTGTGAAATAAATGCCTAACTTTTTTAGCTAACAATTTTCTTTTCATCCAAATATTATTTATAAAGATAGTACGTTTATTGAAGTTTACAAAAATGTACAACAATGTATTTTTATTTATATTATTTATTTTGTTAAAAAAATAAAACAAGCGATGGTCATAGAAATAAAACGCTAATACCTTCAGAAAAAGTAAAAAAAAAACTTTTTCACTTTTATAATAAATACCTTTGCATAAATTCAAATCAAAATTTAATTATAATTAAAATTAAATTGTCTACAAAATTATAAAACACTGAACCTACGTGAACATAGGCTTATTTTCAGTTTCACAAAAATCCAACCTATTCCCTAAAACTTAACCTAACCTCTACATTTTTCACTTCACTAATTAAAAAAAAAAAACAATAAACAAACTTTTATTTATACACACTAAATAACGAAATGTCTAAAATATCCTAATGAATAGCAAGCAATACACTAATACCGGCAATGGCGTAATAACAACAAAGAAATCAACATGGCAACCATGCGATGCGTTGTTCTTCTCTACTGGCTGAGTCGGTGATTGCGCAACAGAACAAAAATAAAATACTTGTTCATAGTCTTCGTTGTCTATTATACTGTTGCTTAGAGCAATTCTTCTTCTTTGTTTTGATATGATTTTCACTATTTCCAGACAACGATAAAGTAACAAAAATAACAAAATTTAATGAAGCTATTTTCGACGCATTAGGCATTTTGGGATTTTACAAAACACGAGCTTTTCAAACGCTTATTTTAGAAACATTAATTTTCCTACTGGCTATTGAAAAGATGTTTCTGAAAGCCAAGAATACACTGTTTTCAATGACGACACTTACGATCATGTAGAACGTAAACTCACGATAGGGAATTTTTACAAACATACAGTAATTTTAGCGTGTTCGGAAATTACGCAAACAAATGGCAATCGGAAATGTGAACATCCAAGTTTAGAATTTTATAATGAAAGATTTAACTTAACTATAGAGCGTTTTATGGTATAATATGAAACCTTGAATCTTTATCTTTAGATTTACGTATGTTTTACTTCAAAGTAAAAATAGACTTGCTGTGAGAGATCATATCACGACATAGTTAATGCGTCGAAAATAGCTTAGTGCCATTTTGAAACTGTAGTTAATGCGTCGATAATCGCTTAAAGCCAGTTGCAGGGTTAAAGATAAAGTTGAGACCACAGAGGTGGGACCACAGTTCCCACAATTACAAAATGGCAAAATCGATCTAAAGTTTTATCCAGGCAATCTTTCACCAATATTCATCATTGGCATTTGACACATTCTAAACGGTTCAGTTAATCTTTGAGTTATACCAGCAGGATGAGGCCGTGAATTTTCATGTACGAAACCAATTCCACTACTGAGGATTCCTCTACATTTGTTTTGGATTGTATGCTGAGTTTCCTGAAAGTCTAAGTAACATTGTGAATTAATGGTTTCACTTCTGTTAAAAATTCAATGAGCTAAATCTCTTCAAACCTTAACAAAGGCACTGACAATGTAGTCTATAGAATGTTTCTTTTTGGTGAGTTTTTTTGTCTCCACTGCATTCATTATTGTTTGGATTCTGGAAAAAAATGATGAATTCAAATTTTAACACCAGTCACAATCTGGTTCAACAACTCTACTCTTTCATTACTATACTGGGTAAGAAATCTTCGACCCATGCCAAGTCGATTTGTTTTGCCAGAAGCAGCGCAAAAGTCCTTTTAGGACTAAATGCATTTTCTAAACTTCTTAACCTAGGGAACAACATAAAAGGGGGATACGGGGTGAGGTTTATGCCGGGGCTGTATCTATAAAACTTTTCAAGGGGGCAGTTAATGGTTTGGTGAGCTCTGCCAGGGCCATACTAAGACTCTTCCTGTGAGTTTGCAGCACCATGTAGATGCAGTGGAACTCACAAAGCAATCACATATGACAACGAAATATGATAAGGTAGGATAGTTGGGCTGTGCCCAGATTTTGTACACCAATTATAGCAGAACAGGTAGTCCCACCAGTGTGTAAGCCTTTTTATTCGACCTCCTATGGTCCCTTTCTTCAAAATCTTTTCATTAGTACGACTACTTGCTAAAATGTGTGATTCTGTTCAGGCAACCAATTTAGACCTGTGATTACATAAGTGCTCGTCAGACATTTCTATACAGTCTTGGCTCAAAAACTTCGTGAAGCAAAACCATGTGCACTAACATTATTTTGTGAAAAACATGATACCCTTAGTCTTATCATTCTTATCTTATAAGAATGATAAGGCTTAAAATCAATTCTGATTATAATACATTTGAAAACACATTTCCCGAGATACTTACAGACTAATGTACAGCTTTCAGAGGAACAATGTTCAGTTCTTTATGTAGATCGGAGAGAGGTTGATCCCATCGTTTTTCAAAATAAACACAAAGTAGAGGTTTGCTGTTCATTCCAGTCCGGATAGCCCAAGGCAAGTGGGAGCTGATGTACTTTTGCCTCTGTCTGCAATAAAAATTCTCAATTTTATCCTAGACAACTAAGTATATTATTCAAACTTTAACACACATGGTTCGTGAAACTAAGAATAATTTTTATTCAAATTTTTACAATATTTTACTGCATACAAAAGTAAATGATGAGGAATATAAGAATGGTTTTATAATTTCAAACAATGTAAAAGTAAACCATTATACTTTGCTTTGAATCTTTACATAATCAATTGATGTGAACAGGGGAACAAGTAAACAATAAAAAATATCTAGCTCGAAAGTTTATGAGAAATAACAGCAACATAAGCAAAAGCCACATGTTTAATACAATGCCAATAAGTAGAGAAAACAAAAAAAAAGTATCACTTATGGTACTGCTCCATTGTTTATTTCAAACCAATATTACTGAAATTCTAATAAAATTAAAACAAAAACTGATTTTCAGTATTTCTGCAAAAGTTGCAGTTTTAATGTTATTTAATTTTAAGGATTTAAAATGCCTTCCATTTTAAAATTTGGATTTTTGTCTTCAATAAAACTTAACAACACAGGTGCAAATTCTCAATAAGTAATGTTTTATTTTGGTACAGACAGGTGCAATACTATTTATTTTAATAAGATGTGTATGTATAAAGAGAAGGAAACAAAATGTTTCAGGGCATAACTTTTTAGAAAGGTATTGTATTTTTACATAGATAGTTATACCTAATATTCCTTAAGAGTTTTTTATTGATATTGCTCATGTACTTCAGCCCATCCAGCCAGCCCACTCTGTCAAATTTCAGTGGTTCTCAACAATCAACGGTAACATAGTGAAATACCATGTCTCTCAAACTAAACAGTTTAGATAGTGAACCCATTCTATGTGGCATTATCTTTTCATATGGTTGTGTTAAAATCTTACAATAAGTATAAGTGGTGTTGATATATTAGTAAAAAATTAGCTCTGTCTCGGCCAAAAAATTTGAAATAAATAGATTTTTTTATTTTTTGCATTGAATTTTATATATGTATCATCATAAATAATTAAAACATGAAATAAGAGTCATGAAGTAATAAAACTATAATTTTTAAACAATAAAATCTACAACCATATCAATTAAAAAATAAATGTTTCATTTCACTGATTATCATGCCAATGTTTTTAAGTTCCAGTTCACTGAAGTAATAGTATCTAACCCCAGAAATTATTTTCCATTTGTATTAATGAAATTCTCAGGAACCCTGTTACTATGTATAATTTTATTGACATTTTACTTAAAGAAGCTTATATCTTAAGCCCTTGCACTTTTTTTGGATTTCCCATTCTTTAGGTCACTGGCACAAACATTGGTGTTTTAATATAGTAATTACCCTACTAGAAATAAAATATGGTTTTACCACAAAATTAAACAAACCTGAGAAATAAAACGAACTCCAAATAGGTTAGAGGATTGGAGAGGATAAGGTTAATGTTCTTACTTTGGCTTCAATCGCATTGCTCCAAACACTGCTCCTCCAATGCACATTGGCAGTCTGGTCTGGAAAGCTTCCACCCACTTCACTGTGACTTCACCTGAAAATCAAATCAGCTTTAACACTTATGGAAAGACAGGAAATAAAAATGATAGGTAATAAAATTCTATATTTTCTAAAAACACACATATCAAATCTATTTTATTTGCTAAATAGGTCAGCCAGGAACAAACTGGGATTTTTACTAGAACTCTGCAATTCACCTCAATGATATATGAAATCATAGTCACTAAATTATTGCATATGTTTTATTTGCGTTTTATTTATTACATATAAAGTTTTAGTTACATATGAAATATCTGTGACTTAATAAGATAGGAAAAAAGTTAACACCATTTTTTATACTTTTGAACTATGGTTGAGGAACTGTGAAAATCGCTACCTTGTTTTTCTTATTTACTTTTCATGGAGAAAATACTCCAATTCCAATTCCTTAGATTACTGAAAAGTAGAATTAGTTGAGAGGAAATTTGGGCTTCACCTTTTATTAGGGATACATACGTTTTAAAAATTATATTCCAATTAAAATACTTTTGTCTTGATTCTGAATAAGATTAGTTAACCACAGAGTTTATTATATAGTCTTAGTGATAGTCTGGCATTGGGATCTAACACAAATAATAACAAGAATAAATATTTAGTACTTTCAAAAATTAGTCATACCTTCATAAAAACTAGTACTTTAGCTAAAGTTTTATAAAATTATGATTAAAATTACTTTAAATTTTTACTTGATGTGAGCAGAAACTTGCAGAACTTCAACTTAAGAATGTTTGATTATCTTTACGATCTTCTGGACTACAATGAAAACTTTACACTAGAATAATAAACTTAAAAGTTTTGTAATTATTCTACATAAGTAATTAATGCAATAACTTTTGTGTAATTACTCTTCAACATACATTGTGACAAGCACTCTTGTATGTAGCCTACAGGCTAGCCAGATCACATAACTCTGTTGGTGCCTAATAACTGTTCATTGTATTCCAGATTTGTATAATACAAGGGTCTCCCATTTTCTGGATCATACTACATCTTATGACAGCACTACATGACTGATGTGAGAACAGAGTACACCTATGTTCATCATTAATCATTATATACTATTATTATTTTATATTAGTATGTGTGTATGTTTATACACCTTTATAAGATTTGTATAGTTTTTACTCCTAAGCCAATTTGTGATATTCGGTTTATGAATTAAAAAACGTATTAAATTGTGATATTATTTTATAAAAAACCATCTTTGTGGGATATTTCAAATCTGTAGCTTATATACTTACAATTTTGCAAGAAATCTTAGCAAAGCTTGTTTACACAACACTAACTATCTACCTTGTATATTAAAAGCAACAAAATATTTAAAATGTTATTTTACTAACATAAAGTTGTACTAGTACATATCTCTGTGTATAAAAGTTAATAAATCATAATTACTTTACCACAGACTGCTTTATTGTATTAAGTTCGCTTTGCTTTTGTTTATGGTTGGACGTTTGTGTTGTTACTTCTACAAAATTGTTTCTTAATGTTTTAGTTGCAAATATAACATTTTTGCTTTAAACTCATTTTCTCAGACTTTAGTTCTCTTTAATTTTAATGTTTTCTTTTTATCTCCTACATTGTTGAACAGTACTGATTTTATAATGTTTTCATGAATGTATATGTGTGTGTGTGTGTGTGTGTGTGTGTGTGTGTGTGTGTGCGTGTGTGTGTTTTAATAATTTGGATAGCATCAATAATAACAAATAAAGTACAAAAAAGAAGGGTCTGGCCAAAAATGATGCCCAAATCCCATTGAAGCCACATATGCTTTCAGACAGTACACGGACATACAAGATCTCATTTTTCAATCAACAAAACACCATTTCTTATGATTATTACAATTAACTACCATTTAAAAAGAAATAGGATATTTAAACTACATGAAACATGGAAGTTGGCTGAAGAATTGAACTAATTAGGAGTAGCCTTCTCTCATATGCTAGTATAATCAGATAGCTTTTATTTTAGGGGAAGAATTTTAATTTTTAACTTTGACTATAAAACAGGAATATTTTAGAAGACAAAATAATGAAGACCTTTGGAAAAAATAATTTGGCTAAAATTCTTGTCTAAAAAACTTATTTTAATAATCAAATATTAAAGCTTAAAACATTTTTAATTAGATGAACCTTCAGCACAATAAATTATTTGTATCACAACTAAGAAGCACTAATGTCATTAAAGCAATTTCTAAACAAATATGCTTCTTGCTACTACCCGTGACAGCTCATATTTCCTTGCACTGTAACAATACCATTTATATTACTTATGAGGAAATATTTGTGTTCATATAGGTCAATAAAGATCACGATTCTATCTAATTAGTTTAAATTCAATTTTAATTTAAATTAATAAAGAAATTGAAAAATATTTTATCAAAGTCAAAAACAATTTCCAAAAACAGATATTTTTCAAAACAATTCATATAATTTCGTATAAAGATCATCATCTGGAATTGTTATGGTTTAAGATTAAGAAACTAAAGCCCAAAACACACACACATCTTTATATATATATATTTATTTAGATATGTCCCAGCGGAGCAAGTACTTTTTGCGATTCAATGTTTATTGAAATTATATATATAATAGACATTCCAATATTTCGCTATTTATTCTTTGTGTCTATAAACTTTTACCGTAGAGCTAGTACAAAATGTATCATAATTTTTCATACCCAACATGTTGGTGGGCATGCCAAGGATAGCGTGGTTCAAGTCGTGAGTCTCACGATACCTCTGCATCGTGTACGCCAGCTGCACATTGTCTACAAACTGCACTGGTAGCCGAGAGTCTGGAGTCACTTTCTAGAACATACCAGTGTTCTTTCTTTATAATGCACAATTGATGGCATTTAGTTTCAGGCAGATTCCACATTGCAGTTGTATACTTTTGTCAATTTTTGTCACTGGTAGTAAAAAGTACTTTATGAACTGATACATTTATTTAACAGGAGTCTAGATACTAAATTAACACTCCTTTTTGGCACTCTGTTATTAAGGCTCCGATCAAATAGTGGTACATAAGTGTTCTGTATTAAATTTCAGTTAAATATAATTTAAAAAATATGTTTATAAAAATTGTATGTTAAGTCTGGTCAAATAACAAGAAACTAAGCCACTTCATTCAATACTTCCAACCAAGGGCTTTGTCTCCAATTGTCACATCTGATTGAAATCAAATCTTTCCTTGACCCCCTAAAATGGTTATGTCAAATGTTGTAAAGAACCCTTTTCAAAATAAACTCCCAGTGTAATGTTGTAAAAGAATATTTTTACCCTCAAACTGTACACCGCCATCTCCAAAAGTGTCCAGTATTAATTTTGTGGTAAAAAACAAGTAACAGAATGTTCATGGTAAATTTAGGTAGGATCCGTCAAATAAGAAAATATAAAGACCAATACATGTATTTATTCCATTCATCTAAGAACTTTGCTCTCTTTGTTATATTTAATTAAAATCAGACTTTTCTATAATTACGAATCAACCCATAAAATAACTATATATAGTGGCGCGAGCGACTCTAAGAGAACGGCACACTCGACAGGACGACAAGCTGCAACTGCCGCGTGTGCGGTTGGAGGCTACAAAAAGGTCCTTCTCGTACTTTGGACCCCAGGAGTACAATGCCTTACCACCAGTTATAAAGACTTTGTCTGTTAAAACTTTCAAAAAGGAAGTTAAAACTGTATAGGTACCTTAATGATGTATTGTTGTTTAAGTATGAATTTTCTATGTAAATTACCAGCACGCAATATTTGGGTGTCACAGTTTTAAAATACAAATTGTACTGTTATGATTAGTTTGACGTGAGTCGATTTGTAAAACAGATTGTAAACTGAAATCCGCTCAAGAATAAAGGCCTTATTTATTTATTTATATTGTTTTGTAAATGATACTTAAAACACTCCTGGAACCGAGTTTGAAGTTTGAAGGCTTCGCCCTGGGTCTCTGCCCCCTTGGTTCCAAATATGTTCAGTATCAATTCTTGGTTAATAAATAACTCATAGATTCCGTGGACCCACCAAAATTTCGTGGAAGATGAGTCCCATCACTTATGGGAGATGAACAAGGAAGAAACAGAAAACAATTAGTCAAATGTATCTAAATGATATGAACAAGAAGAAAATTATAGCCATAATTATCAAAGGGATTGCAAGTATCCTGACAATGCCTTATTCATAAAATGTGAAGAGAGTTTCCATTGTCTTGACAACTCTGCTTGTTAAAAACTTTATAATAAGCATTTATTAAGGACAGTATAATGCATACCATTGCATTGATTTAGCTGTCCTGTTCTGATATACCAAAACTTCAGCAAAATTATTGACTTCATTTAGTAAACCAGCGCTGACAACAAAATGTTCAATTTTGTACTGATTTTTTAACAATAAACAGCACACACACTTTTAAACAGACTTACATTTTTCTCCAGGAAGTTGTGATAGACTTTCCCTACAGTTCCCTCCGGCAGTAATCTCAATTGTTCAAGATCCACAGTTTTTGAGTTAATTCTTGGAGCTTCCCTGAAAAAAACCAGATGTGTTTTCACTGACTTTTTTTTAATTAGCAAATTATGTCATAAATTTATAACACAATAAATAAAACTAAAATGAATTCGTCGTCTTTACGTTTATGAATTAACATAGTTACACACTATCAATGCTATTTTATTCACTATGAAATAGTTAACTTACCACTTAATTTTTTAATGAAATTTTTTTGTTATTTTATATAAATACTAATCAGTGAAACCATTGGTTAGTAGAGTGAAACGCCGCCTACCGCATCAGAATACGACGATCCAGTCAGAAATGGCAACGCATAATGTACTTCACAATGTGTACCTAAAACAACCCGCCATTTCTGATTGGATAAACCTTTTGAGATGCGGTTTACGGCATTCAACTCTACTAAGTGAGCTCTTTAAAATGAGGTATCACTCGACCCATGCTTTAATTTAATATTTCCATGTTTTCCTCTGTGGGCCATCCCCCCATGGTTGGCATGTCATGGTAATAGCAAGGAAAAATAGTTTACATAGCCATATGACACTGTGCAAAGTTTATAGATGCTATCTGCTATGGTTTGTAAAATATTAAGCCGTACCCAGACTTTTCAAACACCTTGTATAAGCGGGGAGGAGCTAACGGACGTCAAAACGAAATTTAAAAAGACATACTTACTTAAAATTGCACATTTATAAGGTCTTAAAACTTAACAACTTTCAGTTGGAAGATTCCTGAGCCTATTATTGGAGGGTATTTTATACTTCCCAAACGACCCAGTGAATCAACTTCCCCCAAAATAATTTTCCATATATGCCACTTTAAATTGACTAATGCCTTTTATATGGAATATTCTAGCGATTCAGGATCTAGAAACTTTCAAATTGGTGAATAAACTTAATCAGCTGATTTGATTAATTACAATTTAGTAGGTTTTATATAATCTTCGACCACCTCATGCTACTTGTTTGAGTTACGTTAAGCTGTTTGATAACGTATGTATGCTAACTCTAGTTTAAATCTGAATTACCTCAGTATCTCCCTCCCTTCCTCACTTTCCAGCATTGTGGCATGCATAAATTGTAAGGCTCGTTCACCAGACGCTTCACCAAGAATGGCTATCATATCTGTAATAAATCAGTCAAGTCTGTAATGAGAGTATGATTTACACATTGACAGCAGTGTTGTATCTCGCTGTTACTCTGGCTGTGTTTGATTCATACATTGTCTCAAAAAGTAATAAAGACGTTAATGTAAACAACTGCCAGGTCAGTTGTTATATGAATTACGTAGGCAGTTAAAATATAAGGAAATTTGTTTTTAGTTGGTCATTGTGTTTCTTCAGAGTGAGGGTATAAGTTTGTTGTGTAATTTGTGCGTTACTTTTAAATCAAGAAAAGCTACTTTTGTGTGATTGGAAGTTACCATATGGTATGTAAGTACATGGTACGTACAATATAGTTACGTTAGTTTTGCTTATTTATAAAACTTATGTTTGTTTTGAACACTATTTATTGGTTTGCTAAAAGTTAGATTCAATTGGTAAGCATTATTTTCAAATTTATTCTTCTTATCCACACTGGAAATGAGATTTGCGTTATTAGCCTAATACTATTGTACTTCTCAACAACACAATATAAGATTTCAGGGTATGAAAATAACAAATCATGAATTTTAGAACATTTTAACATGAAACAGGGCAGCACATGTTACAGCTGCCTGCGCTGGTCGCCACCACGCACTTGTGTCATATTGATGTGAACTTTTATTCTTGGAAAGTCTAAATTAACAAAACTAAATAAAACTAGTTTTATTTAGGTGAAATTCCCCTGATTTCAGCATTATTGTTATATTATGTACCCAAAGATAACGTAATGGCTGATGTCAGCAGAAACCAATAGGAGGTTGACTTACAATCATAACTAAACCACGTGATGCCCGTACAAAAATGAAATATTACTCTGCATGAGAAAAGTAGCTCCACTTTTAATATTCTATAACTTCTTTATTTGTCATTTCCATCAATTGAAACCTTATTGTTTTGTTCAGGACAACGATAGCAATAGGTAATAACACAAAACTCGTATTTTGCTGCTCCGGCTGTTAACTTCACAATTGCCGTGGATTATAATTTCAAGTACACCAAGCGAGAAGTGGACACTTCCTGGGAAATGAAAGCCTTGTAAGCTACCTACAGCAACCTGATAGCTCTACAGCCAGTCCAGGATTAATCAGCAATATTTAGACTATTTTAATAGCCTAGTTGTTCAAAACAAATTTAGACCCTTTCCGATCCAATCTATCAGTAAATACTATTCTAGATTTCAACTAATCGTTGCAGTACAATAAGCGGATAACATAACATTGAATCATTGATCTTTCCAATAATCTAAACTACCAAACAATAAATAATTAAAATGATAGGATATTATATGATTAAAGGCCGAGGCGGATAATCACGAATTTGACGTTATCAACGTATTCTGCTCACCCTCCTGAACAAAAAATATATATAGTATTAGGGGGTGCAAATGACAAATAACATGATTTTAGGGGGTATATTCATAAGTAGTTAAGTTTCTAATGTTTTAATGTTCAGTTTGTGTGCTGTGTCTGGATAATCTGTTTACTTGAATATTATCTGCGGCCGGGACTGATAGCAGCCTGATAACGTATCTGTTATGTGAGTTCTCCTGGGCATGAGTCAATGCTTCAGCTTCACAAGATATCATGTTAAGTAGGTTGGATTGAGTGAGTGTGTTACAATTATGAATCAACCATCCACTAGTTCGACCAACCCTAGTGAATTGTGTGTGTCGGAGTGTTTAGTAGGGCACGTAAAGAGTTTACGTTTTAACCGAAAATAAATTATTTCCTTTTAATTGTACATGGAATTTTTAATAATGAGTGTATTTGTTCGTCGTGCGGTCGCGTGTTGTTTTTAAACCGGGAGACTTTGTTGTTTCGTTGCGATAGGAAAATTAGAAAAAGTAGTAAAAAAAAGTTTTAAATGTTGCAATGTTAAAAAATCCACTTTATTGTTGCTGCTGCTCAGCTATATCCGCCAACACACTAATGGTAAGTGTTCTCTGTTAATATCCATCTATATATTTATATTAGAGTTTTTCATGATTTATTAAGTTTTTTTCACTTTACATAATTGCCTTTGCATTACATTTCAATTAATATTTCTGATCAGCCCCTCTGGAATTTGGGATTTTACTGCTAGGTACTATCTCGAGGGATGTTTTTTCTTTCGTTGACATCAGCGCGGGGCAGCACCGAAGGTGTTTTTTTGTGTTTGGAGAAATGTAGGGGTAAAACACGGAAGTACAATAAAGCGACGCACCAGCGGTGCTGCCCCGCGCTGATGGCCGGAGGCACTCGTCTCATTTCGATAACAAGTAATTAATTTGTAGCTCGAAATCAAGAAAAACATTGTTCATTTGGATCAAAATACTGTTCATTTCAGTATTATTTTTCATTTACGTTTGCAAAGATGGCGGTGCATCCGATGACGTCATCACGAAGTTGAAACATGGTCACAAAAGGTCACGTGACGCTCGACGTGGATGTACAACATGGAAATATTACTCCGCGCATGAATAGTTGTTTAATTTTTTATTTTCGTTATTTCTCATTTCCACCCCATCAAACCTTATACTTTTTTTGTTCTATAGGACGATTCCAATAAGTTAATAACGCAAAACTCGTATTTTTCCGCTCCGGCCATTAATATGATAATTACCAAATGATATCATTTAGTTATGTTATTGGTAAATACATCACTTAATTATGAATGTAAAATATCAATGTGCATACATTACATGTAACAAACGAAGCAGTGGTATTGATTCAATTTTGTAACTTAAACAATTCTTAATGTTATGTTTAGTGCTCAAATAGATCAGTACCATTGATTACCGCTTAAAATATACATTTGTTATAAACAACCATATTCAGTCTCATTTCACTTTAGGCCTTTTTCTAAAACGCTATAGCTAATTGTCTTTTAACTTGTTTTAACCTTTCCAGCGTTATTGACGCGGATCCGCGGAGGGCCACTACAAGCTCAAAACGTTATTGCCGTGGATCCGCGTTTTTGCATTCTTTATTTTCTTACTGCTATGTTAGTTGAATATTTTGCTGCTAGATGGTTCTAGTAGTCATGCGACATACAGACGGGTTGCCCTGCCTCAAATTCTGTTACAATGGGAGTGGCAGTTGTTTCTAATTGGCCAAACACTGTCTAGCGGGCGTGGCCCCGCGCCTTTCACAAAGTCATTGACGGGAGCTCCCGTCAAGCATCTAGTCAGTTAGTTAGTGAGAAGCGTCCGATACACGCACATGTATTTCGGTTATCGCTAATTTTCTGTTGTGTCCTATTCTTTTTAAAGTAAATTATTCATATTATATACAGCAGATTCCAGTATTTATTTAGGCCTAGTGTTTTTTTACCATTATTCGTGTGAATGGTGAATCCAGACGATTCGGAATTTGAAGATTTGGTAATTCTGAGCAATTACTTGGTCAACCCCAAACTTTTTAATATTTTACTACGGTCATAAGGATGTTCTCAGAAAGCAAGAAACATAATTCAAGCCCCGCAAGGCTGTCCTACAGGTTGTCTACTTTTGTATTTTTCTAATTTTATTGGTTTGTAATATAGTATATGTTTATCTATAAAACTGTGTTTCATTCCCCTACTTACTGAATAAATGATAAAAATATTAGTGACAACTACACTGCTATACTACGATATTCTCAAAAGTTAAAAATTAGCCTAGGAAATCCAAAAAGGGCTAAACAAATTTTATTTACCGTTAAATAACTCTATTTTGACATACAGAAACGAAAATAAATTTAACTTTACACATTGGAAATTTAAAAAAATTTTAACTATCAAAGATCAGGTCCAATTTTTCATGACGCTTAAAGGGTTAATTCACTTAAGACAATGTTTATTTTACTGGTAATAATTGCAAATAAAGATCAAGGTAAATAATTCAGATAGTTCTGATAAATGAATAAATTTGGTTTAACAATCTAATGTCTCGGTGGCTGCTTATTATATTGAAGCCAACTAACCTCCTCTTGTTGGGTTCATGAGGGACACAAGTGAAGCACCAACACTTAGAGCGAGTTTTTGAAATGTTGTTGTTGGAATATATAATGACTTGTAATCTTCAGAGAATGTACTTAATTCCCTTTTCAACACAATATTATTTTTCTTCCAGTATCTACAAAACTGGCATACACTTTTTGAAAATGAAGAACTCATACTTTATCTCACTTATTTAAGTATTTAGTAGGATCCAACCATTCAAAGTAATAAGACTAAAAGAAAATAAAAGTTTTGATTATAAGCCTAAGTCTCCAAATCCTGTGTATAAATACAGTTTAGAGCGTTGTTTTAAAATTTTTACGACAAGTTATAAAGCAATTAAATTTAAAAAGAATTTGTTGTATTGTGTTATTAAACTGAGCAAACTCCAAGTAACATTCTTGTTTCTTAGAACATAACCTTGTGAATCAAATATAAATACAACAGGCTTCTGCTATACAAATATACAACTTCAAATCTCCACAGCTGTTTCGAAAGCTGACCACCGGGGCACCGTGAAGTTAGCGTCACCCTTGAGTATGAAACCTTCTGATTGAACTATAAAACGAAATGAAGAAATGTAAATTTACATAGGATCCAAAGTTGTTATTTTATGGTAAGAGTATTCAATCTATTACAGCCCCATTGAAATAATTCCTCAACGTTTATATGTGTCAAAAATATTGTATTATACATTATATCATATTATATTAACAATTAGATATTTCTTAAATGTTTTCGATGTAACCTGAGAAAAATAGAAATTGTAAAAGCAAGTACGGTACGTTCAAATAATATATAATAGTATTTTTAGCTTTAGTGTGAATAGAAACACCAGGTTGATTTAACCCTTTCCCTGGATTTGTCCCATATATGGGACGATTTTTGTAATAATATTAAAAATTAATAAATGGCTATTCTAGGCCTTGGAGTGCATTGAACTGCCACTAGATAGGACTACTGTACAATGTTGTACAGTGGTACACTCTATTGGGATTTCTGAAAAAAAACTTAAAATACACTTTCCCACTCAAAACAAGGTAACCTAAATATATCGATGAGGAAAATACTTTTTATGTTTATAACAGTTTGGCATTTTAGTATTTTGTCAAATATAAATTGTTTTCACAAAATATATGATATATATGATCCAAATAAATATCTCTCAGATGATTTAGTAGCGAAATGTTAACTATGGTGATATTTAATGAATCGTCCCACATATGGGACAAATCCACACAATGGTGTCTCAACTGATTGTTGTTTCAGTAAACAGTGAACAACTGAATGTGTCTGTGTAAGTATTTAGCTGTGTTTTGCAAGATGTTTCGTGGCCTAAGAGATGTTTTTGTCAATGACAATGATATCATTGCATTGATAGATGAAGGGAATCTATCAGAAATTGATGAACTAGACGACGAAATAGAAGGAAATGAACTTGAAGAAAACGAAGATAAGATCATTTCAAACATTTTACTAATAAACAAATCAGTTTACATTCAAGTCCAAAGACCTGAAGTTGTTCAAAGATACAACAAGAGTACGGGAGGAGTGGATAAGGTTGACTTTCTTGTTTCTATTTATAGAACATTTATTTGAAGCAAGAAATGGACACTCAGGATGATCAAACATGCCATCGACCTGGCAGTGACCAATGCTTAGCTTCAGTATATTAGGGATGCCACACAACTAAAAATTCCTAAGAAACAAAAACTTTGACTTATTAAAATTTTGTCAGCATGTAGGAATAACTCTAGATGTAAAAACCCTGGTTGCAAGCAGAAAACCTTTTGCAATGTGCACAAAGTGCTCAGTCACCTTGTGTGTTGCTAGAAACAGGAACGGTTTTTTTTTTAATTCCACAGCAAATAAGTGAGATAAAAGTGAGCAGCATTATTGGAAATATTATAAACTGTAATGACAAAACATTTTATGCTACCCCTAGTTATAAAAACTTGTGAAAATTTGTATTTACTTTAAACTTTTTGAAAAACCAAAAATGTGAAATTTTAGTTTCATATTATTTTTTTATTATTATAACTCAGTGGCAAGTAACTGTACACTAATAAATTGAAGAAATAATGTAAAATGTTGTGTTTTATTGAAATTTTACCCAACAGAACCGTAATTAAAAAATATATATCTTAACTATAAGCGACCTTTATGTGGATGTGTCCCATATATGGGACGATCCATATCTTGGTAACCGGAAGTTGGATCGTAAAATCTTTTACATCAAAATTCATAAAAAAAATTAAAGAATTAATATACTAAAAATTAAATTTCTATCACCATTTTTGAAAATTATCCAGTGAAAGGGTTAAAGTTTTGAGTAATACAGTTTTGATTAATGGCGTCACCGTAGCAGACAAACTATGATATATTTTCAAATAACACATCGGCAGCTGATATCATTCAAACTTTCGCATACTCAATTTATTCGTCTTTGTATTAGTAAATAATTCATACAAGATTATGAGGAGTATTATAAATTGAATAGAAATTTATTTTTTTACCTTTCAATTGGTACCCATATTTATTAGAGTAGTATTTCAAAGTGCAATGTTGGTTTATAAAATGGATCTTTTGCTTAGTACAAGAAACTGATGAAACCTATCATTGCATGACCTCCACCATTTCTAGCGGAGTATGAATAAAGGTACTTTGGGATTATACCGACCACACCAGTATGAAGAACACAAAAATATAAATTTATAGAAACAAACATGATAGAACGAAAAAACAACTCTTTAATTACAAACTTACAAGCATTTCCAGGTATTGTGATCGGTATTGTTGTCGCTGTTATCTTTCTCGAGAATCCCGATTACGGCAGGCCGCGCGGCATCATATGAGTTTTTTGCACGGTACATAATTACCTTTCCATTACAATTCAATTTATATTTCTGATCAGCCCCTCTAGAATTTGATATTTTACTGATAGGTACTATCTCGAGGGATGTTTTTTTCTTTCGTTGACATCAGCGCGGGGCAGCACCGAAGGTGTTTTTTTGTGTTTGGAGAAATGTAGGGGTAAAACACGGAAGTACAATAAAGCGACGCACCAGCTGAAAGGGCGGCGAGACTCTGCAATCACGTTATCTACTAGACCGCTCGACTTTGAGCTCTGTCTGAGGATGGGGAGGGGTTTGTGATAAGACAATTCCTGTTTTATATTGACGAAATATTGTTCTACGCTATTCTAGTAATCAGTAGAAGCAAAATGTCAAATAACGATTTATGTCTGGGCGTGGTCGGTATAATCCCAAAGTACCGAATAATTATATAGTTATGCTTTACAATGTATCTAAATATTTTTCTACTTATTTATTGAGTGGAAACTTGACACGATTTGAATTTTATTGTTTACACCGAGACATTTATTCTATTTTTTAAACCATCAACATTCTCATGATAGTCTTAACACTGTGTATTTAACTAGAGATATTAATTTAAGTTGTAATTTAAAATATATAATCAGTTGCTAGTGCATTAATTCCGAGTGGTATATTAAAAATATTATGCATTCCTATTAGAACGATTATTTTTGTCATCCTTCCGGAAAGAGCAAGGATTTCTACACGAACTTCTTTTGTTGTCTTTCCCCCTCGGCACACTCACCAAGACCTGGAATATCCCGAAATGACAATTTATATAAGTTACCATTGATGTTGAATAGAAAAATGTGTTTTTGCGTTTGGTTCTTATTAATTTTACATTATATTTAATAAACAATGCTGAACTATGTGTAAACTTTTTAAATTACGGGACATTCAAATATGTTGAGTCACTTACATCCGATGGTTTTATTTTTAAATCAGCGGCAATGCCATAACTTTAATTGCATTCCTATACAATATACAAATTCAACTATTTTTACAAAATAGGAACATTAACGAAGAGTAGTAATGCCATTTCTAAAACTTCCTTATAACATACAAATTGTTAAATTTTAATACACAAATTTATAATACGAACATTATGACCAAAACATAATTATCAATTAACAATAATAAAGTTGTGTGTTTGTTATTTTTCTTATAAAAAGGGATCTGAAGGTATTCAAAACATCAATCATACACAATTCCTTTTAAATAGAACTACTTCCCTGGACAGCTTGCCCGTTCAGTGGCATTTTAACCGAATCCAAAGATATAGTGTTAGTTACTGTCCAATCTGACTTGTTAAAAGAAAGAGAGCTGGGAGATTAAAACAAATACGATGCTTGGATCAAATATCCAATAATATAAGAAGGTGGACACGAACAGTAAACACGAAATAAAATATTTGATATAATTATTTCCATTTAAACAACTACCAACAAATACTTATTTGACACATGTTGTTTATCCGCATGTCTTATCTCAGGGCGTAACATCGTAGAACCACCGACCAGGGTGCTGGTAACATGACACACTAGTATTTGTCTCACGACACACATGTTTATTCTAACCTGGAGCAACAGAATAGAACTTCCTGTTCCTAACCTCACACAACGAAGGGCGTTGACCCACCCTTTGAGTATTGTCGCGGCAAGTGTCACAAAATATTTTCTGTATTGTTGTGGATATGAAACAGGGTGGTCGAAGGTAACATGTAGGAAAACTTTCTTGGTTGAGTCACTTATGAAACAGAACGAGACTGAAATAGTATGACAGAGAACTTCTTACATACCTACTACCTCTCCCCCATTGTGCTTCTTTCGACAGAGTTCTAAACACGAATTCCAGTATGACACCTGTGCATCTAAAAAGTATTTACTTACAGGAACATTACTTAACCTGTCATAAAAATATAAATGTACATTGTAAAATCGTTGTGTGTCATAAAATATTAATAATCTAAAATTTATATATATATATATATATATATATATATATATATATATATATATATATATATATATCGTGTGTAAACCCTATTGGTATATAACTGATATACGGTAATAATGAGGAAATAAAAATATGGTATTAAAACTTCAATATCCGTGTAGATATTTAAAACATTGTACGCCAGCAATAAACGTCATTAATGTAATGACACTTGTAGTCAGTTTTGTTTACGCTGGACAATTCACACATCGGTAAGATACATGTTTATGACGTATGGATCTTTACTTATTGTACATATATAATGTAAAAACAGATATGGCATTAAAAATTCAATTTTCGTTCAAAAGTTACCTGTTACTGTGTCTATAATGAACGCCATCAGGTAAAATCTCGTTACTTGTATTTGTTATCAGTTTTTGCTACTGTTTATACTGTATGGATCTTTAGCTATTGTACGTTAATACTGTGATAACATAAAAGCTATTAAATTTTAATTTTCGTACAAATATTAACATTTAGTACATATAATTAACACCATCGATATGTGTTACGTACTTGATATAAAATAAAGGTGGCATTAAACATTTAATTACTATCCCAACATTACTATAATTTATTATTAAACAGCTCCCATTCAATGAATCACCCAATCTGTGGTGAGCAATGTGAGCGTATGTTCGTGGTGCAAGTTTCTCGGTAGTCAAGATTCTTCAAACAAAGAATAGATTATCGCCAGCATTTTTGGACCCTACCCTCTGTATCACAATGGACTTTTATGATGGGCAATATAGTTTTGAAAGACCGTAGGAATGTTTGGGCCGGATGCATGGATCGTAACAATGATTATGGCCCGCAGAATTAGTGTTTATAGCAGATCCTTCTATAATGGGCTCAGGTAAGAGAGATCTGGTGGCAATTTCTTGATTCTGAGGTGGAGAAGGGGTAGGAATCTTACATATATACTTATTCACACTATGGCATTCACTTTTACATCTGTGCCTCAGCATAATTTCATGGTGATACCAATTGACTATCTGCACATCTATAAGTCAGCTCCAACTTAGGCCTCGAGCATACCCAAAGGTTGACGTATTTTATTGCAACAGTATTATAGTTTTAAAAGTTTCATTAATCACAAATAACTTGCAGGTTTAGGGTTTAATTTAAAAATAATAAATAGTTTATATAACACAGTTTTAAATGTAAATCCTGCAGCTTTTTTGTATGTGTAATATGAAATACGTCATTAACAATGTGTGATTCTGTCCGCAAAAATGTATTTTATCTACATTACTTTTATAAATTTAACACTGTATAAATGCACATACATTTAACATTACGTGAATAAGACGTAGTGCACATAGACATAATTATAATTTATGGATACTACATCTTTTATTTGGAAGCTAATCATATATATATATATATATATATATATATATATATATATATATATATATATATATATATGGATATTTTTCAGTTCCTCAATAGAAGCGTACAGTCCACTAATCGCTGAACAGAATGTAAATAAAATTAAAATGTATGGTATCAGAATTTAAATTTTATTTTTGCCCACCTCTAATATAAGTTTTTTTTTAACGTCCTCCTATCCGAAATACATACTACTTTTGCTAAATAGCTAATTATCTATTTATGTGTTTGTTTGAAGTAAATGAAATAATTTGAAGAAATCTTGAATATTCACACATTTTAATAATTATGAGACTTAGGATTAATCTTGAATATTCCTGGTTATGCTGTATCAACACATTAATAACAAAATGCCATTCTTAATTTACTCTTTTTGTGCAATCTTCAGGAATTAGATGAATTACACGGCGTGAACTGGAAAAACTGGTATCATACTAATGATCTAGGCTGAAATTTAAAATTCATATTAACTTATTTACCTAGGTCTATGCAAGAAACTCATTAATTAAAATTAAATGGCGTAGACATTTTAAAAAATTAAAAAGGTGTTAATGTATTTGTACACTTGGATGTATCAGCTACCAGTCGTATATTAAAAAAATTAATTCAGTATTTCACACACACACACACAGATAGGTATATGTTACTGTTAATAGTTAGAGAGTTCTAATCTATAATAGAGATTCATACTGAATAAATAGTACTGATGCACGATTAACCAGCGTACAGATGGGCCAAGCGATCTGCGCGCGTGGGCCGGCCGGCCGCCTGATGGATGGCCGGGGGAGGGAGCGTCTTTTCCAAGAACATTGGGCTTTCCCTGAAAGTCCATCCTTCGGTATATCTTGTGACCCAAGAGGCAAGAACTGGAATATTATTTACTGATTTATTTAGTTGTCTTGAGATTATATTCAGATAAAAGGTGTTCCGACAGTTCAGTTTTTTATCAATCACAGAATGACAGCGGGTAGGTGAGGTAAATGTTTTGTGGATACGCTAGTACAGCCTCGGCCGCGCGCCCACATCCCTTGGCCCATCTGTAAATAAAGCTAATGAATACTACAAGCACCGAGATTATTACAAGCACAAAGTTATAAAATGTACAAATATTGAAATGTTAATGGTAAATTCGTTTTTATAATATGTATATGCAATAGCTAAACATCCATACGGTAGAAACAGTACCGATGAACCACATAAATAAAAATGATTGCAGGTACTGTTAATTACATCGATAGCGTTAATTTCGTGTTCATGTATGATTTGTATTAACAGAACTGTAAACTGACATTCCGTATTTAACGTACCATTTTAATTTTTCGTGCATGTCGTACAGGTAGGCAATACAAGCAAAGGTTGAGCAAAAAAAAAAAAAATATGGTTGCCTGTAAAGTCGGTTTTACGGGCGAAGATTTTACGTGACAACGTCTTTTTCTCGGTAGAATATTTATTGATATGAATATTATTAAATTGCACAATAGGAACAAGGAATTGAATGAAAATAAGAATTGCACAAATTTTAACTATAGAAATATATTTTGTTTACTAAAACATTGTACATAATTTGAAATTAATTAAAATTTGTTATTGTAAATGGTAAAGTTGAATAAAACATTTACTAAAATTGGAATTTGAAATTCTTGCTAAACACAGTTAAATTCTAACTCCGCGCGTGGTGATTGGTCGGTTTAGTTCGTTTGTTTGGTCGCACTGTTATGACAGGTTAGAGGTTATAATTTGTTATTTTAAATGTTTGACTAGCAATACGCGCTGTTTCTTCTCAATCGACTGAATTACGATTGATTGCAGAGTGATTTAAACTAATAATTTACTTAACACTATCAACATTTGTCAATAGTATGACATAACCTATAAACTCAGTTTCTCAACTTTTGTGTCAATCTAACAATTAATCAATCAATCATAGTTTACGATAATGAAATATCAGTGTACAATTATTTACCTTTATTGTTGTAGTTGTTGTAAATGACGAATCTAAGCACTCCACATTTTCACGAATAAACATAGTTATCTGCTTTATCCCGTGCGGCGGACCCACAGTTATCTGCTTTATCCCGTGCGGATCCCGTGCGGCGGACCCACTGGACGGGCATCGTAACGTTACCGGGCGTTACACTTTTTCATGAGTGACTCCGAGCCGCAACCTAATTTAAGACGTTGTCACGTCAAAAAACGTGGCCATACAAAATCTTTAATCTGAAGCTATATTCAGTCCGATCTCTTAGGCGCGTTTCCATTGAGGCAACAATATGCGTCATGTAGCATGCTACAAGTGTCGTTCTGTTGCTATGTGTGTACCGTGCGTCTTCATACTTTGTTGCAAGTAGTTTGTTGCCCAATAAATATGTCGCCAGTTGTCACTTGCTACTTGTCGCCGTTACTTGTAGCAAGGCCCAGAACATTTCAAGTCGTGCAACATTTTTCTGTCAGTAGTGTGCGTCACGTCTTCAGAATCAGTGATAGCTGCTGCTTATTTGATCCTCGCAAATGGCAGAAGAAGAAGTAGGAAGAAGCCTAGGCGGTGGATCAGAGATTTATTTGTTAAAAGCGGTGACAATCGCAAGGTATTTTTTGAAAAACTCCTTTCAAATGATGGTAGTTTGTTTAAAAATTTCACACGTATGAATAGGCAGGATTTTGACTACTTAATCGAAAAGGTCACTCCTTTGGTGAAAAAAGCAGACACCAACTGTCGGGATGCGATACCGGTTCAAGTGCGAGTATTGTTGACTTTACGGTACCTAGCTACTGGTGATAGTTATGCATCTCTTCAGAATTTCAATCCCAAGTATTGGTAGCATAAATTATTAAGATAATACAATTTTATTATATATAAACATTATTATGTAACAAATAATTAGTTGATGATATCGGGAACATAGTGACGTAAATTCAATCAAAGTTTATAGAAATTAAATGTCACATAATGTATAAAAAATAACAAGGTGTAAAAAAATTAGGTTTAAATATTTAAAGGTGGAAAATGAACTCTATTGTAATGAAAGATACCTAGATAATTTAAAAAATATATACTTGTTAAATCACTGTTGACCTACAAATGTACGTGTATGTAAAGACACTCTGTTCCTAATCCTAAATTTAATTAACTTACCTCAGAGTTCTCTGTTGTTGAAAATGTTTCTCTTGGGATGTCAACATCTAACAAAAATGTCAGGAGATTGTACGCAAACCATTTCTATTTTTTCGGAGATGAGCCACTCTTCGGTTTAGTGATTCTTTTATGTTCCCGATGAAAAGCAGATCTCAAACTTTTTACTTTCTTTTTTAAATCAGTAACTGAACAGTCGTACTTGATAGCTAGTTGTTTTAATTTGTCACATTTAATATTTCTATCTTTATAAAACACACTTCTGTTGTCCCATAGCTCTGGTGTATTATGGTAGTCTTCAATAAATAATGTAGTTTTTTTATTACTCCACTCCATGTCGCCCGTCTATTGCCGCACTCATCCACCTCTGCCTGGATAATGGCAACAGCGTGCGACACACTGTATTTTTGTAGCACAGTGTGGCATTCGTCTGGCGACACGTCGCAACAAGTAGTATGCGTCAGTGCCGCATGCTACATGTCGCAGCGTGTTGCCTGACTTGAAATACACCGTGCTACATGCGACAGTGCCGCATGCCACATGTCGCCTACAAGTTGCCTCAGTGGAAACCCGCCTTTAGACCTTTACCGGAACTGGTCTACCGGAAATTACCATTGTTTAGCGGGAACGGGTTGCGACGTTTTCTACCAACCTATAACAGTTTGTGGCAACGTGTTATCAGCAACTGTTTCTGACTGAATGTTGTAAAGCGGCCTTTCGCTTATCCATTGCGGAACGTTGTTTTAACAACTTTTTCATGTGGCGGTTGCTTACTGTTGAAATACAGTAAAAATGACTAAAACACAAACCATTATTAACTATCGATCTAAGTGTCTATAAAAATGTATTCCAATTTTAATATTGCATCTGATTGTGTCATTATTGGTTTTATTATATGACTGATTATTTATTCATATAATTGAATCGTTAAGCATTAATTAGACAATTCAAAACTATTAATATGGTTTTGTAGTAGTATTAGAACTATTAAAATATTTAAAAAAAACTAATTTCAATTTTTTATTTTATAAGTATGAACATTGCACACACAATAAAGTTACAAAACTATAGCTTGTCCAGTGCTTCAAGAGCCCAAGAGGCTTTGGCGACTCTCGCGCCCCGACGCGCACACTCCTAACACGAGCAGTATGGCCTACCTGCAGTCACTTCTGTTCCGATGACACAAATACTATACTTTAGTCTGAAAACTGCTAATTTATTTATTGTTTGGTGTTAGGTTAATGTTATTGTAATAGTTTTATTCTGCATTTTATTTCACAAAAATAAGAACCCAAATAACGGAATGCCTTCGACATTCCTGACATATCTTAGAAATAAAGGAATCAATGCTCCTTTGGGTACGGTAACACACGAACACAGTCTACCTGAACAATTTATTTTGTGTATTAAATATAATTGAATAATTTATTTTATGTACTGATCATTAATAAATTACGTTACAGACACGTTGCAATACTGGCTGTATGTAAATTACCTCATCCCCTTACCATTCGGCGTTGCCAGATTGCCATATCAGCTGTTCTCATTATAAAGTGACGCGACAATGACACGTTTCTTTCCTGTTTACATCCGTAATGTTCTTCGGCATTCGATTATTCTGCACGTTTTTTTTTTTTTTTTTTTTTGTTTTTAAGTATTGCTTACTTTCTGTGTCATAGTCTAAACACCTGTACGTAACACATTATTTAAATCGTGAAGGTAAAGGAATTAGGGATATAAATGAGAAGTAATGACGAGCAGTAACGATCGCTCGATTGTTGAATTCAATCGATTATCAAATCACTAGTTTTGTTACAGCTGGCAAATCGCGCCACAACCCAGGCTTGTACTGATACGTCTCGTACTATCAGTGCTTTATAAAACTTATAAACAAGCTGCTATTATCGAGCTGTAGATAGATTTCTGGCAATGAAATAATAATTAATTGCCACACTAAGACTACGTTGTTCGTTATAACCCCGTTGCTCAAATAACAGCTGAAGAGTTTTAAGCCTGCTGCTTCTGACTGTTTCCAACGAAGCCTTACGTTATCTGCGGTAAGATCGAGGTCATTGTTACCGCGAGGTAAACACTTTTGTATATCCTGTTATGTTAAATAACGCCCATCTATAACTAATCACGTGGCACTATTACACAAACAATAGCCTTACTAGAATAGTGATAACATTCCTTTAGGTTTGAGTTGGCTTTGTTTTGTTGAATTAGACAATATATATTGATAAGTGAGCTTGTGTAAGATGAAGGATAAAATAATGGTGCTAAAACTCGGTGCATACAGTGATAATATTTAATTTTATATTACCAGTAGACTAACATCACTTCAGGTTGCCTGTTAAATTTGAAACGAGTTTCCATTCAACTAGGTTTTCAATCAGGTTTACAGAGTTTGATTGTTTATTGGTAAGTGATTTCGTACTTTGACTTTAGTAATCTTACACCCTGGTAGGTTCATTTTGGGAAGGGTACGATAAGCGGACCCGGTTTTTTATATTGAAATTGGCAAACAATGTTACTTAACCATAACCATCCATCGATATAATCAATCGATACTGATTAATTATTTTGAACAGTTAACTCAAATAATCTATATCAACAGCTGTAAACACTTTCAGATAATACACATAAGGTAATATTTCAATTTTACATAAGTAACATTTGATCATTAAAAATGGCACGGCAGTCAATTTTAGAAAAATACACGACATTGCTTTGAAAAATGATAAGCCTTTTTTCTCATACCAAAAAACCCATTATGTGAAATTTGTGGAGAAGAAACAACTGTAACTGTGAGAGGAGCAATAATATGGTTGTCTTCAGTTTCTCTAATTTTTGTTATATTAATTTGTTTAATTACTGTAAATATTAAATTAATATTTTAATATAAAACATATATGATTGTTATTGAGGACTATACTTTTATATCGATTGATGGTCTAGGATTTGAGATACGAATATTAGGTATCGATGATTACATTCTTCGATACAAAATACCGGGTCCACTTATCGTACCCTACCCGAGACTTTTTATAGGCGGAGTGGCCTACAGTCGTTGGTTGTTTTTGTTGAATTGTTCGATATGAAAAAATAAGACACAATAAGAGTTATAATAAATTACTGTAACAAGAAGTTACTTGTTTATTATAATTGTAAAAACATAAATTTAACACTAACACTATGAAACAACAAATCCAACTAAGGCCTATACTTAAATATCAAAGAAACCTTACAATATTTATAGCTTGTCCAGCTTGATAGCAATGAATAACAGCTTTTTTGAAATGGAGGAAAGAATTCTACCCATGGGTTACCAGGAGCCAAAATTACATGTTGAAGCCACTTAAACTAACTTGTCACTTGTGAGAAATATCTCACATATTTTCCTCATATTCATCGCCATTTTCAGTCTCAAAATATTAATTACTTCTTGCTGTTTATTGTCTACATTAAAACTGCTATAAGTAATAAGGTGAAATCATATGCTAAGTTAAATAAATTGTAATTTCGAATTTGTTAAAAACAACCGAATAACGAGTGTAGGCCGCTTATTAAAGTCTACCCTTCATTTTTGCCTGATTGCAGATTAAGTGTATTACATATTAGATCACCAGTTTTATAGATTACTTAATGCATGATAAATGTCTAAATTAATGGCAGGAATGACAAAATACAAGTTTTGCATTTTCAACTTATTGCTGTAGGCCTCCGGAACAATACATGGTTGCAATATAATAAGCATTCAACATTTGAATTATCTATAATTATGATTATCGAATCATCAGTATTCATGAGTAAAGAGTATTCGGTATAACTACTTATACCAAAGTACATTATAAAAGATAATGCTATGGTGAATAAAAGAATTCTAGCAATTTGTATTTAAAAAATGAAACAATGGAGATACCACTATTTCAGTAACAGCTGGGCTGAGTGATTTGGTGTTCTCAACGATGTTTTGGTCTTAGGTTACTTGGATTACCAATAACAGCCAAGGCCATTTCATGCTAGCAATTAGGCTAGGAATGGAAATATTAAACTACCTATGGAATGTTATACAATATAATATGCTAACCCAATGCGATATATAACCCAATGCTGAGCCTATATATGTCAAGAGCATTCAAGAACTTGATGTGTATCTTATTGTAAATTTGGAAAATCACAAATAATGGCAAAACTGAATAATATTATTTCAAACTGAGTTAATATGTTTAAAAATCTCTCTTTGAATTTATATTTATTATTATTTATTGAAATTAAACACTATCATTATTGTTTTTCTAGTAATTTATATAATAATTACAATATTATATTTAACTAAGATAACATTACTTATTTGGCAGTCTACAATACTCTGTACATGCTGCCATTTTTCTGTTTTATTTTTTGTTTTGTTTACAGTATATAATTTTAATATTTTTTAAATTTTAATAATTTAAATATACAAATATACAGAGTGATTGATAAAAGTGTGCCAACTGTTTTACTTGAAAACTGAAATATTATAAAGAGGTTCTAAAATTCATGTTATGTCAGCCATTTTTCCAAAATGGCTGCCAAATAGAAAATTGTAAATACAAATGCCATGTTTCTGTGTTTATTTAAGGTATAAAATGCTATTTTAAGACATTTTTATTCTTGTGTTATTTTTCATCAATCTAACTGTTTCAGAGATATATAAGCGTGAATCCTTCTTCCGCTAATGGAGTAATTGAGCCACTGGTTACATTTCATCTGCCTTTTGAAGAGGTATAAATGGAATGACATTTTATTAGTTCCTGTATACAAAATTCTTCTATTATATTGTAAAATATAGTGTTAAGGAAAAATGGTTTATTTATTATTTTTAATGTATTGTCTCAATTTTTACTGTATTTTTACTTTTAATGTATTGTCTCAGGATAAGCATTACTGAGATTCAAAAGATAAATTACTGTATATGCTATTAGACATATTATATTAATAGCATATATGTTAAGTCATAATAAAAAACAAAACAAAATTCCAATTTTCAATATAAATAGTGTCTTTTTTAGTTTTTTCCAGTATATTATAATAATTTATTTATTATGCTAATTACCACTATTCTTTTTCTGCCATTTTGTGATTTTCCATATTTACAATAAGATACTTAACCCTCCAAGTGGCGGTCATTTTTTCCTGTAGTGGCAGCATGTTTTAGAGCCTCGTGCAAGGGTTTAAAAAAAAATTTATTACAAATATAAATTAAAAGTAATATATATATAGAAGTATAATTATATTTTTGTGTTCAGAATTAAACATATAATAATATTAGCATTTAAAATTGGCCTAGAAAAAATTGTTACTAAAATTTTTTTTCCATGAAATTCAAAATTTACATTTTTTTTTAAATTTGGGGGGACTTTACCTAGCAAACCAAGTTATAGTAAGAAAACTATAAAAGTGAGATAGCCATTTTGTGTCAAATTTATTCTAGTTTCAGAAAAACATAAGCATTATACAAATTTATGAAACTATAATAACGCTATATAACAAAAAGCAGCGATGCGCATAAATTGTGAAAAAAGGGTGTATATGTAAGAGTTTAATAATAAAAGTTTTACTAATACAGTTTTACTTGAATACATGTTATATATCATATTTTATTACTCAGAATGAAGTAAACTGTACAGCAGCAGTAAAATAAATTCCATAACTTTTTTTTGAAGAGTCAAAAAAAGTTTCATTTTGTCATTACTCAAAACTTTTGCGAAAAATTTTCAAAGAGCAAAGTATAAAATGTTTTTCAAAGCTTGTATTATATCCAAATTTATAAATCTATGGTTTACATCTGATGGGAAGTTTTATGTAGTTTTAGAAAACCATAAACTGTGTCTAAATATATTACATATATTTTGATTCCACAACTACATGTATTACTAAAATAACAGTATATAGCCTATGCGACTAACAATGACCCTGGAATGGTCCAAACAGTTATCATACATAACCAAAGAAATTACGGTAAATATATATTTGGTTGTGAAAATTGTTATTTCAGAACTAAAAGAGTGCCTAAAATAACGTTTAGTGAGTGAAAAACAATAACAAACTACGTGAAATGAATTTTAGCCAAGTCATTTTGCCATAGCCTACACAGATTCAATAATTCATCAAACATATTTCAGTAAAAATAAATTTATTTATTTTAAAATATATTTATTTGCACTACTGCAATATCTAACAACTCACCACACACTAAACACAACACTAAAACACAAATAAAACTTACTAATAAACACGACTCGTCACAGAAACAAATCAGAATGGCAGCGACAACATGGCGGTCACGATAAACTGCATCGTTTTCTTTTACGTTCCAAACTACGAACTTGGTACGTTGCAACTACAATAAAAAGAGGATTAAAACTATAGTATTCCTTAGGCTTTTTCTTCCCGAATCCAATGGTGCATGAATCGAATTGATACGTTGCTGGAATATATTGTAATAAGTGATTATGCAAGGGAATGTTTGACCGCCAAAATTTTGTCGAACAACATTACAGGATGGAAAATAACCGACAAAATTTTGTCGAACAACACTTGGAGCGTTAAAGTTTTTGAATGCTCTTGGCATATAATGCTCAGCATGCATCGCATTGGGTTTGCACATTGCCCATTAAAAAAATCACACACACATACGCATAAAATTTCTTTTGTATTTGAAGTTTTCTTAAATTCATTTTATGATATAAAATTTTTCTTCATTTAATTTAATATAAGTGAAGCAATTTTGTTATTCTTTTTAAAAGTATAAATTATTCATACTTTAACACACCTACATTAAACTATTTTAAATTTACTGTGCATGATATGAGGCTTGATAGTACAAGTATCAAAATCTTTTGTATGATTATTTTATTGTATGCTTTATTTTGTATACAATCTGCCTTGTAATTTAGGAAAATCTATAGAAAAAATTTATTATTGTTATTTTTATTTTTCAGACTGTAAATGGGAGGCTCAAACAGCACACGGTCCAATGGTGGTCAGAAAAACAGTTATGACTTCAACCAAACCAAGCAGAAGAAAAGAAACAGATTTTGGAAACAGAATCACAGCCAACAAAATTCTCCAAGAAGTATCAGTCCTAATCAATACATGTACACTAGACAAGATAACCAGGTACCTTACCAAGACCATGGACACTACAGTCAAGATAGAGAAATGTTTCAGGTAAACAGTGACCAGAATATTCTCCGTCAGGAAAATACAAACAATTATTTTCCTGTTGATACTTTAATTGATAAAGAAACCAATAATGAACCAACTTCTCGGTTCGAACATAGTATATACAGCAGTAATCAAATGGGTGAATTCAGCTATCAGACATATCAAAGTTTTTTTGACCATATACCCAGAAGCCATTCAGTGAATAACATTTATAGTGGAGAACAGTTTAGAACTCCCATAGCACGTTCGAATTCAGAAAATGGTGATTTCAGTGGGATTCATTATAAGCCTGTGGTGAGACGTCACTCGTTTAATTATGATTATGGAAGACCTCAGTTCGATAATCCTCTGTATAGTTCTTTTAGTGATTTGAACAACACACAAAATGTTGAACAAGATTACTTCAAAAATAATTCAAACTATCCCAGTTACACTAACAATTACGTTCCTGTAGGTAGTTTAATTGATATAGAAACTTATAACAAACCAACTTCTCGGTTTGACAATAGTAGATACAACAGTGAACAAATGAATGAATACAACTATCAAAATTATCAACATACTTTTGACCATATACCTAGAAGCCATTCAATGAATAACGTTTATAGTGAGGAAAAGTTTAAAACCTTCATAACACGACCAAATTCAGCAAATGGTAATTTCAGTGGGATTCGATATATGAGGAATGTGGTGAGACGACACTCGTTGAATGATGATTATAGAAGACTTCAGTTTGGTAATTATCACATGAGATCTACTTCGATTGGTGAGGTGAACACAACACAGAATGTTGGACTAGATTATTTCAGAAGAAATTCAAATTATTCCAGTAAGAGTGAATCACAATTTCAAAATTTTCAGCCAAGATGTAGTTTTGCAAATGAGGCTTACATTAAAACATATCAAAGTGGTATTAAACGTAACTCGTGGGATGAAGATGACGTATATGGAGGATCAGGAGAAAGTTCAGGAAACTATCCCAGTGAAGCTGATGACTTGACTTCTGCTGGACCTCGAGTTAAACGCAGATCATGGGATTTCCAAGAGAGTGATCACTATTTGACTGGAAGAGATGATGGAGAATATAGGTACTCTACAGATATAACAAATGATACTGTTGAAAGTGAACTGTCTCAAGGTTCAAATGAAGAGTTCGACATTCTTGACATCCTGTCATTTCCTGCAGAATGGTCCTCCTGCTCACTAGGGAAAACAGGATTTGTGGACGTTCAGTCTTCATCTGCAGAAGGCAGGTCTATTCAAAAGTACTTTCACAGAACATCACAGTCCAAAGAGTTTTATCTCACCATTGAAAATGTAACTAGGATTGAAAATCCATTTTTACACTCCCTATATTTATTGAAGAAAGAAGAGATGATATCCAGAAATGGTAATGTTGATGAGCTATTTTTATATCATGGCACCAAATATGAACATTTGGATAATATTTGTGAAGACAATTTGAACTGGAGATTGTTCAGTGAGAAACACAAATTCGGCCAGGGTGTTTCTTTTTCTCCTTTAGCAACTTATTCCAGTCACTATTGTGACAATAGTGCAATCAAGGTAATGTTATTGTTTAAAGTGTTGGTCTCTAATGTAGTGATAGGAACAGAAGACATGACTATTCCACCGAATGATGGAGTTACTTTTGATACGAGTATTAAAGAAGATGCTTCTGTCATTGTTAAATATTCTGACAATGAATTTTATCCACTTTATAAAATTACATTTATGAAACGTTTAAATAAACCAAGGAAATCATAATGATAACAGATTTTGTATGTACAAAAATGACCCAAAAGATCTCTATAAATATTAACCATGAAAGTAATATATTTTATTCATCAACAAAAATTGTATATGTCCATGAACGTAATGACCTTGTTTGTAGAACTCAAATAAATTACTTCAACAGTAATTTGAAGATATCATCTACCTATTTGTTTTGTTGATTTACAAGTTCAAACTATGAAACGTTTCTGAAAAATATAAAATATATCATACTTTCTTTTAAGTGACCTATTGATCAATTTAATTAGTATCTCACGAAAAACGTTCTTTTAACAGTTTCAATTTTATTTAAAGTGATATTTATACTCAATAGTCTTAAAGTTAAATACTTATTTTAAAAAGATAACAAATGTATGATTGTATATAATTCACAAAGGCTTAATGTTATTTTTCTTTTAAACAATACTTAATTATGTCAAAAATCGTTTATTGATAACCATATGATGACATATTGGAAAAAATATTTTCAGTGTAAAACTTTGTTAACTTCATATACTGTAAAACACTACGTTTATATACATTGATTGAAAATACTGCAATACACTAAACTGCGATCTGTGGCAATAGACTACTTATACTGTGAAAATACTGAACACCATGATTGCTGTTGGCTAACTTCACTGTATACTAAATACCAATAGGTAATTGTTGACAGTCATTTAATATATTTTTATATAAAAATTGTATTTAATGTTTTCATTTTATACAGTTAAATTATAAAGGATATCTATTTAAATATGATCATACAAAACATTGTTCTGGTAAATTGTATATGATTAGTATGAGCTGTTCTTTAAATGTTGAATTTACATCTTATCTCTCTCTTTACTAAATTATTCCTCTAGCAAAACTTTTAAGATTTTATCACTCAATTAAGTAATTATATAAACATCCCAGTGAGCAGGAAGTGTTTTGAGTTCTCATGTTAATCTACTTTAGATTGACTGAATCAATAGTCAGATATTACCAAATATCCTATCTATAATGTGGAAGACACAGACATATAATTTTTTTTTAATTGTTGCATGTTTTGAAATAGAACAAGTATGTTTCAATCCAACATATCCTATACCAGAAAGTGACTTATTTACTCATGACAAACAATTGAGATTAAGGAAACAGCATGACCTTCCCACAGCCAATTATTTGTACACATTGAGAGCTACTGAGTAAATCTGTTTAAAACAGCATTAAACCAGACTAGATGTTATTTCTAGGAAGGATACCACATAAATACCAGATGATTAAGTAGGCTGTCATTTTACAAATGTAATACCAGACATATTGATTTTTATTGGCACAAAAATATATAGATAAAATATTATGCTGTTGTTGAAACTCATATTTCTCCAGTCTAGTTAAATTTCAAAATTTGGTGAGGTAATTCACACATTCAATCTTCAATTACTTTCCTTTGAGCATGCACCTGAATATTAACGCAGCTAATTAATTAATTAGCTTAAAATTCATTCCTTGGATTAAAAAAGTTGTATGGTAGGATTAGGAATAATTTCACTTGACACACCAAATCCAGCATAATTTAGTAAAGTATTGAAATTTGAAAAATATTGTGTTGTCTCTGAAAATATAGCTTTTTTAAAGAATACAATTTATGAATTCTTCAAAGAATAATTTCTCTTTGCCACTAAGAAGAGAAAATGTGTACCATGTGCTAAATTATTGTATTGAGTGGTTTAGGGAAAAAGTGTGGGATCGCTATAGTATTTGCTTGTTCCAGAAGTTTTAATGATTTGATTTTTCATGATGATTCCAATTTTGGGATCCTTGTTTGTGATTTATATTAATAGTTTGCCTTCACTATTGCCATCTTTAACAATGTTCATTCGTTATATTCTGTTGACAAATCAGTTTTCCTTAATAGCAAGACTCTTTAGGACCTAATAAAAGAAATCACAATTAATTCTCTTAAAGATCTTAACACCTGGTTTGAACAAAATGGATTTATTTTAATAACAATAAAAAAAACTAAATTAATACATTTTAGAGCCATAAAAACCATAACTACTCTATTTTTAACCAAAATTGAATAGAATCAAAAGTTTTAAGAAATATTTTTAGATCAAACTTAAAATTTACGAAATAACATAGTGTAAGATCTTAAAAAAGTCAGTTCATTTTGTTTAACATTTAAAAATCATCACTTTACATAAGTTGTGCTCTAAAAGTTTGAGTTTTTATTTTGCTTATAGTCAGTCAATTGTAAGATATAGTAAGTGTTGTGCTGTTGTTTTTAAAGTGCATAATAAAGCCATTGAGAGGGACTATTTGTAATATAACAAATAAAAGGATCACTGTTTCAAAGATTGGTTTTTTAAACTACCTTGTATTCTTAATTTTTAAACAAAAAAAAATAATAAGAATTAATATTACCTTGAAAAATTTCTATTTAATCACACTTATAAATCTAGAAAATCCACTTATGTATTTCAAATGCCTTTTCAAAAACAATACTTTTATGAAAAAATACTATGTAAAAGGGAAATCTACTATGTACAAGGATGTAAAATGTTGAAATAAAGTTCCTATAAGTTTCATTAAACTAAGTGAAAAGTGTTTTCAATGCTCAAAAAGAATTGTTAATAAATATAAACTATTTTACATTAATGAACTTTTCAATTGGCTGAAACCTATCACTCGAGCGGCTAGAAGAATATCATTTCTATGTTATTTGAAATAGGCTGTCTAAATGTCTGTGCACACAATATCTTGAAAATGAACTGACCTATAGACTTGGAAATTTTGCATACGCTTCATTTCTATAGGGACAGTTCATGTCACTCCATGGAATTTAAGTGTCATTGAGGATTATTACTTTTTTCAAATTTTTTTCTGGTGGTAGGATGTAAAAAATTCTTTTCTGTATGATTATCTATATTTCCACAGGACATATCGAGAATGAAATGTGCTATAGGTTGGAAATTTTACATGAAACCTGAGCAACACTAGTTATGCAATACCTGGTGTGGTTTACTCCTACCTCTTGATAGTTTGTAAAAAAGTTAATTTTCATGGTTTTCATAACTCTACTAAATATTAGATTTTTAACAAAGTACCAGTTTCTTCTGATATTGATTGATTTTCATATGAGTTGTCCATGAACGGTTTTTGTCATACTTGTATTAGCTAAACAGAAGTCATTGCATTCAGTTGATTTAGTTATATCCAACGGCTAGTACCAGATGTATAATAGTTTATCGTTATTATCCAATATTCATTTCTTTAATTGCTGATTTTTGTTATTACAAACGTATTCACAATAAGTTAAAAAGTTTATCACTATTTAGCACAAAACTAGATTTATGTGTAATGCTATTTTCTGTAGCCTTTTTAGTGTTATATTTGTGCATAGTATTTTATATTTCTATCTCTAATTATTAATGTATAAAACAAAGTAAAAAAATAAAATACAAGATATGATAAAAATGTTTAAGAATTTATTGAAAACAAATTTATTTGCCTAATTTATATATTATTGAACTTTGCTCCATTCAAAGTATTGTCTTGGGCTACTTATATTTTTCCCATCATCGTTTCCACTACTAGAAAGACAATACAAACTTATTTGCCAAAATGTTCTTAGCTCCTCCAGCAATTTTACTTGTATTTCATTAACTTAGTTAAATCTTTGCTCTATTAGAGCCTCTTCATGTTTGTAAAAATATATGGGCTAGGTCTAGTGAGTATGGGGACTGGGCAATGGGGTGCTTCATAGAATGAACAGGTAAGTGCATTTCATGGTGCAGCATCCACTCCTTGCTTTATCTCTGGTTTCATCCTACTTGTAGTCCATTTGTCTCAGGGTTTAAATTATATCACTTTGTGGGGGAAAATTGGACCAGCACCATTTTGATAAAGCAGAAAACTAATTTTTGTTTTTCATTGTAGTAATTGAAAAACATTGAGTTTTCATATCCTAATAATATTATAAATGTGAAAGTACCTTTGTTTGTTTTGCTATCACGCATAAACTATTCAACTGATTATACTGAAATTTTACATGGATTCTTATTGTCCCTGGGATGAATATAGGTCTATTCTTATTTCAAAAATTACTCAGAGCTACACTCCACTGGCAATTGCAACACAGAAGTCAAGCTACCACATAATTTTTGCAAGATGCATGCCAAAAATGCTTACAGACCACCATAAGGAACAGGAATGGGGGAAGCTTTGACTTTTTGGAGGCCTACCACAGTCATGGTGAGATGCAATACTGAATTTAATCGTAACAGGAGATGAAACCTGGGTAAAACATGTGAATTGTGATACTACATAAGGGATAAGCTGGGCTCCTCAAAGTTTTATTAAAAGATATCACACATGCATCGTGTTGATGTGCGCAAGACATTGGCATTGTTATTATTGTTTTGTGTTATTTTCAATTAGCAAGAAACGATGCCTGTCAACTGTGACATGTTTCGCGCTTGTGCAAGCGTATCTTCAAAGTGGTCATGCTCACTTATGAGTTGACGGATTTTGTTTAAATAGTACCATTGGATAAAAATGTTAAAATAGTTTATGTCTGGTACATTTTTTATAACTATACAGAGTTTTTTTAATATTTGGAGTCAAATAACAATTGGACTCCAAATATTTTCAACACACGCCATTTTGTTAATGTTAAAGAAAATAACACAATTTTTGTTAATTCTTCTCTTATCTATTCTAACCTATGTCAAAAATTTGGTTTCCTTATTTTAAATAGTTCTAGAGATATATATATATATATATATATATATATATATATATATATTTTAAGATACAAAATGGTAGCTAGAGGCTAAACAACAAATTTCTCTACTTATATTTGTAGGACATTTTTGCTTGAAATGATGAATACTATCTCCCACAGAAGTTTATGACACCCTTTTTGAACACCCTGTATATAACATCTAGACATCTTTTACTAAATGTTGTATTGTTCATAAATTTAATTTAGAAAGTTAATGTAGGATATGAATTATTGAAATTCAGCTGTGGTATTGGATTTAGTGTTGAGTATTTGGGATTTAATATTAATTAAATAATTTTTATTTTCGTAATATATATTTTTCTTGCATGATTTCATATTTACACCAGATAATTGTGTAACTTGTGCATAAAATTACATGTCTTTGTTGTATAGTATGTTTTATATTATGTAGTTCTCTTATTCTATTGCATATTCACAAATAATTGTTTTAAACTGTTGTTAGTAAAAAATTAAATGCTCAATTGAAAGATGTAAAATATTTATATAATGAATAATATGTTGTTACACTTAATTAAACATGAATTATTATTCTTAATAATTACTAAAGACTGACAATGTGCTTTTTTATTAGACAAAGCTTTAAAATAATTGTTTATGTAAATATAAAAACATGGTTATATTTTTCTTTTTAATAAAAAGATTGTATTTTATCTCTCATATTTATATCCTTATTTAAATAATATTAGTATATTCATTTTAAATATTATCTTCTGCAATCCCAATTCATTAATTTGTTTGAATATACAAATTGTGCTTTTTTTCATTTTGTATTCTTTTTTTTATCTAAAAACATAATACTTCATACAGTGGTACAGTGAGAATGGGGTTAAACCTTTCCTCCCCCAGAACTCACAAATAAGTATATATTGTTTAGGATAAAAAAAGATTTTAATCAGGCTAATTTTTATAACTAATTTAAGATCACCACTCGACTTTGAAATGCATTATTAGTCATGAATTCTGTTTACCAAAAAAAAAACATTAAGAAGCAGTGAATTTTTCAAATCATTCAAATTTCAACAACTTGTGAATAAAAAATCTACACGTCTCATCGCCACCACTGCGTCGTCAGTGGAGAGTGGACTGTTGCTATTGCATGGTAAAATGTATTACGCAATTAAGGCAATAACTGGGAACTTTTACTGTGTTATAATCTAGGTTATTTATCGATAATGTAGTTTTTTTTATTTAGGGAAAGGAAGATCTGGTGTGTGATGTTTCTGGCCCTAATCATGGGAAGTCTGTCATGACCGGTTTGGAAAAAATGCTATTTTTCATCCATATTTAAATGTTTTTCCTTATTAATAATGATTTTTATCACTCTTAACCTACATTATTTATCACCCATGAAAATATTAAAATCATATAGGGTTAGGTGAAGTCGCATCGCCACACAGCCCACTCACTCATAAACCCAGGGGATTGGTGCCAGCCCAGTAACTGGCTGGCTATCTTCTGATTTCCATCTCTAAATTTACACCTATGAACACTAAACCATAAATGTCGTGTTTGCGTATCCTGAAATTACCACTTCAGTGCATTGTACTTTGTTTGGTATTACTCTTGTTATAATAATGTTTACCATCTGTATATACAATTTACTTCAGGATAAAATTAAAAAATACCATAAAAATTAAGGTTTGAATTGGGAAAGTGGGTAGGGGGTTTGGGTAACTAACAGGGCGGAAATACTGCAGATCCTAATCCTCTGTACTTTTGTGTACGAGTTCTGCATGTGTAGGTGTGAAACTACCTGGGCGCAGCCTCATTCTCTCAATAGTAACATAGGCTTGTGGTTTAATGTGGTCTTGTGGCTTGTGGAGTAATGTGTAAGTCTAGTATTTTTGACGCTTCACTAACAAGGCTTCATTATAAAATACTGTCAATATTAGTAAGAAATAATTTTTTTGTTATATAACCAAATAAAGGAATAGGAATAAGGGTGATGAATATTTCTCAAATTCCATTGTTAAATATTAAAGGTTTGCCTTAGAACTTATTTCTCATGTGTTCTAATCATTCTTTTTTATCACTGTTTGGGGTCAGGATCCTTATCCAAACAAATAAATAAGCATTAAAAGTGCCTACAATATTTGTACACTATTGTCAATCATTATAGATCTAATATTACAGAGCCAACCTGGCCCCTCCCTTTGTTGTTGTAGCCTATGAACAACTTTTCTCATAGATTGCATCTTTTATAACCACCTCAATAAAGTAACACATCTTCAACTTTGACTTAACCAATCGATATTTATGGAAGTATGCAATATCTCATATCCTTGCAGATTTAAACATTGCAAGTCAGAAATGTTTCTACAAATGTCTGAGTAAAAAAAAATATGAAGTACATTCATGCTAATTGTATCAAATTTGATTGTTAACATATAGAAATACTTCCTTTTTGTTGTTTTAATGATTAAATGCAAGAGCTTGCGAAGTCCAAAACTTGGCCACCTCTACTACCCTGAAGATTCTGGGGTAGAGATCTGACAACAGTCCATTCTGAGGCAAGGTCTCCTCCTATTACTTTCTTCATGAAGTCAGCTCTTAAATCCGCCATTTGGTTAGTTCACTGGAATTTAATTCTCTACAAATTAGTATATAGATATTTTAATTCATCAAAAAAATTACAAACCTAATATGCACCTTGTACGAACTACTTTATAGTTGGAACAATGCGGTTTCATAACATGTCTATGTATTTAACACCAGTTAAGCTGCCATCAACAAAGAATGGCCCAACTCGATGAATTAAGGACAAGGATCGAAAGTTCCTGCTACCTCATCACACTAAAATATTACAAACTGTGAGACATTTTTGAATCCAGGTTTTATTTTTTCCAAGAAGTACAAGGCAGCCATTTCAAGCATCCCATATGATTGAAAATAAGGTAAGATGCCAAGATTTTTACCATTTCATGACAAAATTATTAACAAGTCTTGAGGTTTTATAAAACAATTCAAAATTTAATTACCAACCAAATTTGATGTAATGACATTAGAGACCTCTAGTTCTTTGCCCTTCTTCTTCTTGTTTTTATAATACCTTTAAAACTATGTGTCACTTGCTGGGAGTTCCTGTTTAAAACTTTTGACTTACTCCAAAATACCCTGTTTGAGAAGGTGTCAAAATATTCATACATAAAAACTCCTCAGTTGATCATATAAACATTCCCCAAAGCAAATCACTTTATCTCTATTCATAAGAACATTAATAGGGGGTGGGACTTTTAAGACACACTGTATAAAAAACAATGATTAGAGCCATAAAAAAGAAATGAAAATCCCCCTCGCCCTAAATCGCATTCAGAAAATCTATTTAATATAGTTATTTGATTTTATGTTCAGAATGTGCATAGCTGGAGGTTCTACGTTTGATTCTACAAATTTTAAATGTAAACCTGTATTTTAAATGTGTCTTAAATTGAATAAAGGTGGCACATAGTTATTGTAAAAGAAAGATTTTGATGAAAATATTCGTTCAAACTATGTAATTATTTCAGTTAAATAGGAGCTAAAATGATACAAAATTAGACTATGAATGAATAAGTCTGATACCTTTCAGTTGACAACCCATTTTTTTTTAACTAGACGAACAATTTTTAGCGCACTGTCTACTTGTAAAATCAGATCGTCAAGGATTGTTGAGGATGGTATAAAAATTGGTTTGTCAACGAAATGAAAAGTAGCTTTATAATCAATCATAAAGATAAACATGTACAAAACGAGTTTAATAAAACAAACTGCATTTTCTACCCTTTGTGGGCATGTACTGTCTTCACTGATTAGTTTTTTGATAACACAAATCATTAAAGATCTGTGTCAGTGGAAACCATGGGAAGCTTAGATTTAATTTAGTAGTTTTAATTTTCAAATATATATCACAGTTTTTATTGGAAATGATATATACTCGTATATGGATACATTAATGGTTTTTCAATGATTTATTTATAACTCTCACCATTCATCTTGCTTGACATGAGTGGAAGTTTGGGTTGGGATTTTATTTTTCAGATTTATGGCATGGGTTGGCTTTAGAAAGATTATCATTGTTCTTTATGAATAGTTTCTATTTAATCTTCCTCATTGCTATACTCATCTTTCCACTATTTACAGGCAGGTATATCTCAAGAATCTGATTTTAGTTTCATATTATTTTTAATTCAATAATGATACACAAGGAGCTCAACTTGACAGATTAACACTTTAAGTTGATGATACCACAAGTCCTATGAAATCATAAAGCAGAGGAACTAATTAAAAAATTACTTGAAAATTCTAATTAATTTTTTAACTGACATTAATCAGAGGGAAATGTTTGCGGTTGAATTTACTGCATTGTGTTTTCTCTTAACAGAGATCTTTAATTTGATATACAGTACTACTCCTATGTTCTCATTTAAGATTTTCTTCTGATTCCTTAAATGACCTGAGTGGTCCTCTGATTACAAATAAGATATTTGCTTAGACTTTTAGTTTCAATATTGATATGTAGTTTTACTTGCAATGGTCAAAGTATATAATGGCATACCCATGAGATCTGACTTGTTTGTCAATTATCAAAGTTGGTCATTATGTTCTTAGTATTTAATTTTTATATTCATTTTGGCGATTTATTGATTACATTAATATTTTATTACTGATCTTACCTACATTAATAATAAGATTAATTTATTAATAACACACCCTAAGCTATAATAATTTATTGTTTGTCTGTGTGTATGTACACATATTTCAGTAAAAACTAGGCAAAAGTTTATTTTAAAAAACTTAAAGAATTTGTAATAGTTGGGTATATTTGTATATTGTGTATTATTGCATTGTATATTTGATTTAAATCAAGAAAATAAGAAAACTGAATAGAAAGCACAATGACTGTATGTATGGAGAATGAATAGAGCTTGAGAAAGAAAGAAAAATTGTATGTTTAGTAAATTTCAAGTTTGATAACTACAGTTTTGATTCATAAAATGTGTAAAATAAAAACAAAACGAAAGTACCTGTTAAATACATTATAACATTAAAATTGGTACATACAATAAACTTATTACTTTTTCTAAAAACTGGAAGCGTTCAATTACAAAAACAATCTTCAAGACATGTATCTGATGAAGATGTTTACTGAGCTTTTTTCCACTGATTTCTCTTTATATTATTTTACATATATTTCCCATAAGTTTGCATAAGTCACGCCCTCATCACGAAGAAATAACAACTGAAAAGGAATATTGCTACCTTCTGTAACTAATATACTATAACACTGTTGGCACAGTTTATAACACTGTTGACGCAGAAGTCTTATCTAACCTTTTCAAGTAAATTTTATTCAAAACAGTCTAAACTCATGAATATATGTACAAAAATACTTTGAAAAAAAACTGGATGAAAACCTGTGATGAACCAATGAAATACAGATAAGCTACTGGACACTCAATGCACATACGCAGCAGGTACTATTAAGGCCATCCATAACATGGCCTGCCTTGTGCACAGAAAATGTGTTAAGAAAAAAACAAAATCATAGTAAACATATATTTATTGTACCACAACAAATTAAATTTTTGAAAACAGCAAAAACCGTTAAATCATTATACTAAATGGTTATCCAATATTTCATCTCAGTTTGACAGCAGCTCTCAATTTTGCAGAACGACTCCTGGGATTTATAATAACCTCATCTTCTGTGGGTGTTATAACATGCCTATGAATCATGCTCCAAGGTGAAGCTAAGACCTCTTCAACAGCTTCTAAATCATGTGATTTTGCATAATTAATATATTTTTGTGGCAGTTTGCTGACAGAGTTATCAACGGTATGACCAGCAATGTGTCGTTTCACTATGGTATCTTCCAAAGAATGAAAACATATTGTTACCATACGTCCCCCAACCTTTAAATACCTTTGTGCGACAATCATTGCATAATTTATCTCGTTCAATTCATTGTTAACAAATATTCTCAAAGCTTGAAATACTTTAGTCGCAATATGTGCATTTCTTTGCATTTTATCTAATCTGTAGTCTTTGTCGCATATACCAGATATAAAATCCGCCAATTCCCTTGTTGATCGGAATGTCTTAAATGTGTATCTAGCCTCAACAATACCTCTGGCAATCTTCTTTGCCAACTTTTCCTCACCATAAACTTTAAATATTTTGATTAAATCTTCCTCGTCACTCATAGCCAAAACATCTGATGCTGTAGGAGTGTTGGGAAAGCGGTCACCATCCATTCTCATATCTAAAGGACCATCTTTACTTAATGAAAATCCCCTTTCAGCAACATCAAACTGCATGGAGGAACATCCAAAATCAAATAAAATACCATCAACTGAGTTCTGTTTGATATTGAGTTTAGCCAATAATGCTGGCAACTCACTGAATTTGCCTAATAAAGGAGTTATTTGATTTGGATATAGGTCAGCTAATTTCTGAGCATAACTAAAAGCAACAGGATCTCTATCCAATGCTATGATCCTTAAAGAGGGACAAAATTCCAACAAATGTTTAGTATGGCCACCAGCCCCAAAAGTCATATCAATAACTAAGTCTCCATCGGATGGCTTTAAGTAACAAACAGTTTCTGATGCCATGACAGGGCAATGAGGAATAGATTTAACGTCTTCATTCAGAAATGTGCTGTATTTTCGTTGATGAAAAAATCTTTTAACACAAGAAAACAACCTAACACTTGAATATCTCATCTTTTAAACATTCGTTTCACTATATTCTGTTCTTGTTTATTCACTTCGTCAAGAACTTCTTCAGACAATGCAACATTACATTGTTCAGCATTTAGTCCGGTAGCTGAGCACTTTGAGTGTCTTCTGTACAAATCACCGTAATAGTTATCACTAATTTTTTTCAAACTGTTATAGGCTTGCTCACACTCCTGCTCACTGACATTAGTTGGCACCCCTCCGCTTGCAAAATTGATTTTGACTTGTTCACGAATGTAATGACCAAGATCTCTGCAACATAAAATCACAAAACACAATTAACATTAGAAAAATCAAATTCAATGCAAAATTAAATTTTCTTACTTTATTTTGTATAGCAGTCAAGGTCAGCTAAGACCTGGAAAAAACTATATCTCATTTAACATGCAAATCTCCAGTTCTTCAACTACTCAATGTGGCAGAATAAAGTTTGTGTTTTAGTTTTCATTTATTTTTTACATTGCTAGCAACGTTCTAAAGTAAACATTTAGAACAGCAAGAATTTAATAAGGAAAGGGATAGGGCTGGTACCTGCAACATTGACCTCTGATTAAGATACAAACATAAAATAGTTATTTCTTAACTAATTTTTCCAAATGAGGTGTTCTTGGAAGGAAAATCTTATATACTTAAAGTGTCTTATAAAATTTTGATAAAAACAGTTATTTATTAGATCTATAAACATAAAAATGAATGTTTGTGTGTTTGTCCTTTATAGACTCAGAAACTATTTGACCGATCATTATGAAAATTTGTAGGTATATGTATTTTTGCACGTAGAAGGTTTATATGCTATGCCCATTGATGTAACTCACCACCAGGAGGCACTGCAAAATATATAAGTTATCAAAGCACCTGCAAATTGTAAACTACAATTACGAGATAGTTGTGTGTAATAACCACACACTATGTGAAGGCGCTAAGTTTTTATGGATATTTGTCTTTCAAATGAATTTCTGTTTGGCCTTATAGCTTGAATGTTAGACCACTTTATTATTAAGTACATGTACGTGTACAATGGCTATAAACATACACTTTTGGCAGATTTTCTTGATAGTGTCAAGGTAAACTCTACATCGGCGTTGACAATATAATTCACTTGAACCAGAAGTGCTCATACACGAGCAAAGCTTACAAAAAGCGAGCGAAGCCGCTGGGAACAGCTAGTATTTCATAAAACAAAACCATTTCATTAAATAGCAACCACTTTTAAAATATTAAAACTGATTTAAAAATATCATTTTTGGTTATAATATTTTCTGACATGGACCTGTTTACTAAGTGTTGTAACAATCTTAACAATAACAAAGATAAAATCGTTTCAATAAAAAAATAAGATAAAAAATTGGCATATAGCTGCTAGATAATGTGGGAAATTGGAAAAAAGTGTTCTTCATTTTTAGCTTAGGATCATACTTAGAATCTGAAAATGCACAGCCAGTCCAAACTTTTTTTTACACCCTATATAGATAATGCCTTTTCTTTATTCAATTTTGAAAAAAATGTACATCATATACTAAGGACATTTGAATTTTAGTATAACAAACTTGCAAATAAGCTCTAAAATTATAATAAAGAATAAAATTAACCCTCAAGTTAAAAAAAATACTAAAATAATATTTCATGCTTTTGTAATATAGTAATTTATCAATTTTACAAAAAATTCTAGTTGTTTTGGTTGCTTGTATTACAACAAAAATATTAAATATATGGTATCTCACAGAGGGAAATTTCATTCCTAATACATAGAACCATACATTTACAAAATGTGGTGCCGCTAGCAGACGAGATGATGGCAAACATGAAAATCTAATGAATGCTAGTTCATCATCTTAAGACTATTCATTTAGGTGACGAGTTGGTATGTACTCAAAATGAAACTAATCATCACAATTCACCCATCTTCTTCGATAGTTTCGGATCGGCCTGTCTCAATTTTGCCAGTGATAAGCAAAATTTTTGAAAAGCTATTTCTTATAAGAATGCTTCACTTTTTGGACAAATACAATCAGCTCTCAAGTGAACAATTTGGTTTCAGAAAGGGCAAATCGACAACAGACGCAGTTGTGAGTCTTGTCGATATGATTGTAGAGGGAATTGAATGTCGAAACCACACAATGAGTGTGTTTTTAGACCTGTCCAAGGCATTCGACTGCGTAGATCACGGTACACTGCTCGACAAACTTGAAGTCCCACAGCATTCGAGGCGTGCCTCTTAAATGGCTTAGCTCGTTCCTAAGTCAGAGATCCCAAGTTGTCCAAATATCAAATAAATCATCCAAACCAATAGACCTGAGATATGGAGTCCCTCAAGGGTCTATCCTCAGTCCTGTGCTTTTCCTGCTTTACGTGAACGATATAAAATCATCGCTTCTGCATGGAAAATTGGTGCAGTTTGCAGATGATACGACTCTTTTTTTCAATGCAATGTCAAGCGAAGTTTTGGAACAACAGGCTTTTGTTGACATCAACAACTGTGTCCAATACTTCCACAGCCTCAATCTAACAACAAACTCTTCAAAAACCAACGTTTTAAATTTTGCCTTGCGCACTGCAGGCAACCAGTGTGAGCCGGCCATTTTGTTAGATGACTCCACACTGGAAGAAGTCTGCTCTTCAAAATTCCTAGGAATGCACCTCGATCGAGGGTTGACTTGGAATGAGCACATTGACCATGTTTGCGCAAAAATCAGCTCAGGCATTTTTGTTTTGAGATCTTTAGCCAAATACTGTCCGAGTCAGGTACTGATTACGGCGTATTACGGCTTGATTTACCCCCATCTTGCCTACGGAGTGGTCCTTTGGGGAGCTTGCGCAAACACTCAGTTTCAAAGAGCATTCAGACTCCAAAAAAAAGCAATTAGAGTAATCGCCAAAATCAAATTTAGAGAGTCGTGCAGGGAAGCTTTCAGGAAATTGCAGCTGTTGACTCTGCCGTGCCTCTATATTTTGGAAACAACTTTGTTTTGTGTGAGTAAATGTGCCTTAACCAGAGGCCAAGACATACACATGTATGAGACGCGTGGCAGAGCAAACTACCGGACTGGGAGACACAGAACGATAGTTTATGAACGCCTACCCTCGCAAGCGGGTGTGCAGTTCCTCAACAGACTGCCCAATTCAATTAAACATGCCCCAACGCCTAAGGCGTTAAAGACTCGCCTCAAACGCTTCTTGGTGTCTCAGGCATTCTATAATGCGGGTAAGTTTTTGGCATTTGACTGGGAGACCGCCCAATTAGAAGACTGACTCTGCTGTGCTAAGTGGGCTGCATTGGCGAAGAATGAAAGAGGCGTGATTGTAAAATTGTAAGTATGAATGTGTATTGTGTGTATGAATGCTTGGAATTTTAGAAACCCCGTATTGACGTTTGCCATACAATGTATATACAATGTCGCTGCAATAAAAAGATTTTGATTTTGGATTAGTTCTGATGAGTTCCATTCTTTACACATGCTGCACATTCCACCCGTCTTCTTCAATCTCATTTGAGATTAGGTACTTTTTCTTTTTATCAATTATCTCTTGAATATTCTTTCTTCTTTTTGTTTTTTATTTTCTACGTTTTTATCTTCTTAGACTTGTTGCCACTGCTTTGAAGACATTGTACAGGGCAGTTTAACAAAGCACTTTCTTTGGGAATTCCAGGCTAAAACTAGTATCTTAAATTCAAAAGGGATTCCCTCTCCATTTGTTTCAGGTGACAAGGTTTGAGGAGTGGATTACAATGTTCTTGTGCAGATGTTGAAGGCATGATATGTTAATCTGGTGTCTTATTTACTGTTGTATCAATATTGTTGTGTTAGGTGATTACCTGCTTCTATTTGTGATGACAGGGTGGAATGTTTATCTGGTGACTTGTTGATTTCAATTTTATCTTTATAGATTTTGTCCATTTCAAATGTTGTAGAAGGTCAATCTACAACTGATTGAAGTTTTGTATGCACCTTTTCCAGATGTCATAAAAGATTCTGTGGTCTTTCATCTCCCACCCAGAGAGGAGTAAATCTTTCATAAGTGCAATTGAATTATACTAGTTTCTTTCTCAATAAATGTTTCCAGAATATCAACAAACTGTTTGGCATCCTGTAATGTGCTTTGATTATCTGTTGTGATTTTTTTCTCTGTATTATTCAGTATGTCAACATTTGTATAATGCACTGTGTTACTATCACAAAGATATAACCCACAACTCTTAAAACGATTTTCAATGGTTTATTAATCAAGGTTTAGTTCTTAACCTTTTTTACAAGGACAGCAGATTTATACTGCCTATGAGTTCCAGAGTAGTGTGCCACTTTCCATTTATGGACTGATTTCCCTCGCCATTTTTAATGGTCTAAATATTGAAACATCCAAAGGTTGCAGAGCAATTGAAATGATCTTATGCTCAAAAAACTTGCTCAAATGAAATGTTAGGTGAAATGCTTGACTATCTAAGAATAGTATGATAGGTATGGTTATCTTCTGTTCTAATCATAAAAAAAAACTGTTAGCTATGTATTCATAACAAATCGACCCATTTATCCATCCTTTTTATAATTTACGAGGGAAAAAATTTTACAACCAAGGTAAAAAGAAAGGTGTTAAAAATATGAGACTAATTTACTTTTCTACATAATCACTCCGTAATTGAATACACTTGGGTAACCAGTTTGGAAGACTAGTTATGTCTTTGTGAAAAAATGTTTCCTCCTGGTCTGCAAACCACTATTCTGTATCAGTTTCCATGGATCCCAGGTTCTCATCTTCTTATTTGTTCAAGTTGGGAAATAGGAAATAATCACTAGGTGCCAGATCTGAACAGTAGAGTGCATGGTTGATCTGCTCGAAACCACACTCCCGCAAGGCAGTCTGTGTAACACGAGACTGTTAAACTGGAGCATTGTTGTGTAGTAGGAGAACACCTTTGCTGATCATCCCTTACCTCTTTTCCAATATGGCTTGCCTTAAATTCTGAGTGGTTCAGCATAATATTCCCCTGTTACTGTTCTTCTGTTGTCAAAGTATCAAATAATCGGTATACCCTTGAATCCAGAAAACTGTAGCCTTCACTTTTCTAACTGATTTCTGAGTCCTCAACTTCCTTGGTGGTGGAGATCCTTCCTAACCAAAATTTGTCCAAAATGATCTGACGTTAGAAAAATGGCCTTCCCGGGGGTCAACCGGCAAACACAAGAATTAAAGTAATAACATTTCAAACATAATTAAAATTTGTTTAAACAAGGTAAAATTAATAGAAACTTGCAGAATATTTAATGAGAAGGAGGATATAACTTAACTAAATCAATGAAACAACAGTGTATCCCGAGCTAGAGGACAATGGCCACTACATTCTATACACAAATACAAGGAATTTAAAACTCCATGTTGAACTAAAATCAACACAATTACTGAATTGTTCATTCTATCACAATCAAACAACTTAATGGAACACCCAATACACATTTGATTGTACTTAAAACCTCTTCACTATTTGTAGAAGGTAACTCTATTGTCCTACATAGAAGCTTCCAAGAACCAAACTCAAGAAAACGCGAGTACAAAATGGCTAATAGTGATGACAAAACACAAAGAAAAATGTCTTTATTTTTAAATGTACTGCACAGCAAAATCCGAAAACTCATGAAACAGGTAAAAATAATACAATAATCAGTTGTGCAAATAAGATGTGTATTGGCAAAAAAACACAGAGAATAAGCAACCATTATAAAGTTGTTATAAAAATGTTGAGAAAGAGGAAGAAGACCAAGAATACAGAGGGAAAACGTCAATCAATCTTCACCATAAACGTAAAACCTGTTACAAAAATGAAGGTAAAAAAGCAAATACAGAATAACTCTTAAATTATCCTCAGATGCAGTTGGTAGCCCTAGGTGTACTCTGACTTCTACAATTGCTTGTACTTCATTCGCCTGAATTTTCATATCCTGATTATACCTTCCACTGATGCCTACTCCTCCTTAGCTTGCTATCTTCCCCGCACAAACACCCTGAGTCTTGTTGATTGATGAACTATTTGATATATAACCTAAAATTTCAAACATATTATCAGTTATTGTGCACTTATGGATCGCAAGTGCCTACAAATTCTTTCTACTATATATACTATTTTAAGAAATTGACAAAAGTAGTTTGAGATTGTTATAGCTAATGTACACTAGAACTGCTTTACAATACTTACAGCAAACAGAAAAAGTAGCTCCACTATTAATATTCTATAACTTAGGTTTTTGTCATTTTCACCCATTAAAACCCTATATTTATTTATTCAGGACGATAAAAATAGATTAATAACATAAAACTCGTATTTTGCCACTCCATTCCTTAAGTTTACAATTACCTTATAATGTATTAATAACTTAGAAGTCATATTTTAAGTTAAAGGCTGGAATATAATAAGTGGCCACCATCAGAAATGAATCATGATTATCGAATCATTGATATTCATGAGTATTGAATCTTCGCTATTCATGACTATCTAAAAATAAGTACTGAAAAAAATTTTGAATCAAACTGCGTAATATGTATTTCAAATAACAATATAGTTCTGCTGGATTAAATCTTAAAAATGAATTCGTAATGATAAATAAAAAAACTACTGTACTGTAAACTATCTATATTATAAAATGTTACAAATCAAAGGTACTTTGGGATTATACCGACCACACCCAGACATGAATCATTATTTGACATTTTGCTTCTCTTCTACTGATTACTAGATTAGCGTAGAACAATATTTCGTCAATATAAAACAGGAATTGTCTTATCGCAAACCCCTCCCCATCCTCAGACAGAGGTCAAACTCGAGCGGTCTAGTAGATAACCTGATTGCAGTCTCGCCGCCCGTTCAGCTGGTGCGTCGCTTTGTACTTCCGTGTTTTACCCGTACATTTCTCCAAATACAAAAATTCAACAAAAACAAACATTACCAAACAAAAACTAAACTCTTTATTGAAAAAAACACTCAAAACTTGTTTTTATTCTTGATCACACTCCGCCACCCAAAATGCGAGTGCCTCCGGCCATCAGCGCGGGCTTCGGCAGCACCGAAGGTGCACTGATGTCAACGAAAGAAAAACATCCCTCGAGATAGTACCTATCAGTAAAATATCAAATTCTAGAGGGGCTGATCAGAAATATAAATTAAATTGTAATGGAAAGGCAATTATGTACCGTGCAAAAAACTTAAATAATCATGTGATGCCGTGCGGCCTGCCGTAATCGTGATTCTCGAGAAAGATAAGATAATAGCGACAACAATCCCGATCACAATACCTGGAAATGCTTGTAATTTTGTAATTAAAGAGTTAAAGAGTTTTTCGTTCTATCATGTTTGTTTCTATAAATTTATATTTTTGTGTTCTTCATACGGGTGTGGTTGGTATAATCCCAAAGTACCCAAACAAAAAATGTAAAAGTATAGCTTCATTACAATACGATTTTTAAAAGCCTAAAACGTAATTCAGTTCGACATTTAGCTCAAAATTAATTCAAAGTAAAATCGTGTTTGGTATTTAACTAATGGCGACAAATAGAATGATAGGGTAAACTTAATAAGCATCCTACACTCGTTATTGGATTGCTATTATCAAATAGTTTGATTGTTTTTATCCAAAGGATAATTCAATATTACAATTTATTTAACTTAGCATCTGATTTCAACTTATTAGTTATAGTAATTTTAATGTAAACAATAAACAACAAGAAGTTACTAACGTACCAGTAAGATTAAACGCCGGGGCGGCAAATCACGAATTTGACGTTACCAACGTATTCTGCTCACCCTCCTGAACAAAAAATATATATAGTACTATGGGGTGCAAATGACAAATAACATGATTTTAGGGGGTATATTGATAAGTGGTTAAGTTCCTAATGTTTTAATGTTCAGTTTGTGTGCTGTGTCTGGATAATCTGTTTACTTGAATATTATCTCCGGCCGGGACTGATAGCAGCCTGATAACGTACCTGTTATCTCAGTTCTCCGGGGCATGGGTCAGTTCTACACAAGATATCGTGTTCAGTAGGTCGGATTGAGTGAGTGCGTTTACAATGATGAATCAACCATCCACTAGTTCAACCAACCCTAGTGAATTGTGTGTGTCGGAGTGTTTCGTAGGGCACGTAAAGAGTCTACGTTTTAACCGAAACGAAATTATCTCTTTTTTAATTGAACATGGAATTTTTAAAAATGAGTGTATGTGTTCGTCGGTCGAGTGGTGTTTTTAAACCGGGAGACTTTGTCGTTTCGTTGTGATAGACGACTTTTTTGTTGCTGCTGCTCAGCTGTATCCGCCAACACACTAATGGTATGTGTTCTCTGATCCATCTATATATTTGAGTTTTTCATGATTTATTTAGTTTTTTTAACTTTACATAATTGCCTTTGCATTACATTTCAATTTATATTTTTGATCAGCCCCTCTAGTATTTTATATTTTACTGATAGGTACTATCTCGAGGGATGTTTTTCTTTTATTGACATCAGCGCGGGGGCAGCACCGAAGGTGCTGCCGAAGCCCGCGCTGATGGCCGGAGGCACTCGTAATTAATTTTTTTCTCGAAATTAAGAAAAACATTATTTATTTTGATCAAAATTCTGCTCATTTCTGTATTATTTTTCATTTACGTTTGCAAAGATGGCGGCGCAACCGATGACGTCATCACGAGGTTCAATCATTGGCCACAAAAGGTCACGTGACGCTAGACGTGGATGTAGAACATGGAGATATTACTGAAAAGTTATTTCATCTTTCATTTTCGAGAACTTCGTTATTTCTCATTTCCACCCCATCAAACCTTATACTTTTTTGGTCTATATGACGATTCCAATAAGTTTTTAACGCAAAACTCGTATTTTTCCGCCCCGGCCGTTAATATGATAATTACCGTTACTAATATTTTGAGACTTTGAAAATGGTGATGAATATGAGGAAAATAAGTAACGTATTTCTCACAAGTGACGAGATTTGTTTAAGTGGCTTAAAAATGTGGGTTTAGCTCCTGGTAACACACGGAGAGAATTCTTTACTCCATTTCACAAAAGCGGTTACTTCTTGATACCAAGCTGGGCCAGTTATAAATATTGTAAGGTTTCTTTGATATCTAAGTCTAGGCCATACTTGATTTTGTTGTTTTATAATGTTATTATAAATTTATGTATTTAAAATTGCAATGTACAAGATTCTTCTTGTTACGGTAATTTATTATAACTCTTATTGTGTATGATTTTTACATACATCACAGATTTTTTGATAACAGCAATCGAATAACGAGTGTAGGCCACTTATTAAATCTCCCCGAATGATGTATGTTTGTTCTTTGTTTCAAAAGGAATCAGACACGTTTATCCTTGAAAATAGTATAAATGGTAAGTACATGTTATTGTTTTTTTCTGTAACATTTATACATATAGATAGAAAGATAATTTGTTTATTTATTGTTAATATTTTAGTTTTTAAGATTTGAAACCAGCAGAACAATATTGTTATTTCAAATAAGTATTACATAATTTGGTCCTGTGGTATTTATTTACAATACCGTGACCATGAAAAATGGACTTTTTTTCATGGGTTGGGCATTTATAGCCAAGTATTATTATCACAGGTGCATATAAACTGGGGGGAAAGTATATCATTGTATTATATTGATGCCTTTCGGCCATTATTGCATTAAGGATGGAAAATAACCGACAAAATTTTGTCGAACAACACTTGGAGGGTTAAGGATCAGGGGCATCACGTGATCTGGGATTCGACTTTTGCAAGCTCGAGTTAATTTTTTTTCTAAAAGAGCAAGCAGTGCGCAGCACTGCGCAGCGGGCAGGCATCGTTGACAGGATTAACGTCATCATTTCAGTAAAATTGCCAGAGGTAACTTACTGTCAAAAACAGAGTTTTCAGAGGATTTCAAAAAATCGTAACTCCTTTGATTTTCGTTGCCGACGAATTTTTTCTTCACTATTGTTTTCAGGAAAAATTGTAGTTTTCAGGAAAAAAAAAAATTAACATACCTTTCCATGGTCACGATTTTGTAAATTGATACCGGTCCTGCTTATTATATTGCACCCATGATGGCTAATTATACTGATTGGTGTAATTATGCAATATCAATATAAAAACCGGGCCCACTTATCATACTTTACACAGTTTTACTTCAAGACATTTAAAATATTTTAGAGTGACACCTACATAGGTAAGTTCAAAAAACATATCTAATACCATTTTACATTTTGCCAGACCAAAAACGTTATATTAGAAAATATAAATTAAGAGCTAAAGTCTAAATTTAAAACTTTTTTACTCACCTGTTTTGCTTACTTTTGTCAATGGGCCATGACTCCAATAACCTTAAAAACTTTCTGTATTGAGTTGCCATGTACTCTTCACAATTCTTCTACGAGAAAAATAGCCTACAATGTGTTAGTTTTTGCATTCACTGAAATAATGATGACCGAAAGCAAAGCAGAGTGCAGACAGCGTAACAAACGATAGCAGACAAGAACTATACAGTAGCAAAGAAGACAGAAATAATATACTTCTTCTTCTCTTCTTAGGCTTAGTATTCATACTTAAATTGCTATCAGTCTCAAGAAAGCGAAGCTCAATCAGTATCATACATATTTTGTTATGGCAAATCTTTATTTTTGGTCTGTGAGACAATTCAATGTGTGACCGAGATGGTAATGATCCGTTTCAAGACAGATTGGTAAATATAGATTTGCAAAGATTTCTTTCCTTAATTTTTCAAACATTTTCACGTTTTTTAACATACCCAATACAATTAATTATTGAATGTATGTAAAATATAGATACCGATTAGTTGGACAGAGAACTGTTTATTAACCCATTGGCTTACACATATTTTTAATTATTAACATTATTATACATAAATTAATAACAAAATGTTATTAAGAGCCAGTTGTAGTGAAAGATTTGTACCTAGAGATTTGTATCATAAGAAGAGTGTCATCGTATTCAGCTGTTATTTTTTTTATATAATTATAGTAGATGTGATAATTATTTTACAACTTTTATTAATCCGCATATGAATGTTCTTTGTAGATAAAATAAAACTTATAACGTGTGTTCTTTTTAGTATTTTAACTATAAAGTACGTTTAATTTTAAGATTTTTTCTGAAAACCAATACAAATTTTTTACATTTCAAAAATGTTTGGTTGGTTGTACATTTAGGATAAAATATCTGCCATAATTATACATGATCAAAGAGAAGGGCGTTAACGAGTTTAAGGTTTAACATTTGTTCTTATGGGATTAATCAAGATGAGATTTTATTTCTACATATGGTAAAACATTCGAGATTTCGTTAAGTTTTTCCTATATTTTAATTATGACGTCTTGGATTGCAAATAAAGTATTTCCAAAAAAAAAACACACACACAATACATAAATGTTTATCAATCGATTTGATTCCTCTCTATCACATCACCACAATCCCCCTCCTCTCGCTCGTCAATCTAACATAATTTGTAAAAGTAATAACTTCGAATCTCCGAGTGACCGAGCCTTACTGCGGACTATAATACGTAGAAAATCAGTGACCCACACTCTTTAGTGCTCTCGACTTTTGTTAAACGAATTAAAAATTACATTATTGTTATAAGTAATTTCACAGAATGTGTCATGCCATGTTCTTTCTAAATATAGCTCTTTTAAGTAAGGTAAAATAATATTATTAAGTGCATATTACTAGGCCATAACATAATTTCAAAACTATGGGAGAGCACCTCCCATTCCAAGACAGTGATGACCGTCTCCTGGAGAGCTATGTCGGATAGTGTCACTGCGGTAACGCGCTGGTCAGGGAGACGATTATATTACAACTGTGTCTGCCATAACAAACAATGTCTAACAGTTACTAAAACCAGTAAAAAATTTTCTGAGAACATATAAAAATATTACATTACTGTTTTGATTTTGTGACCAGCTGACTGGGTCGACTGTCTTATTAGTTATGTCTGCAGTCGTTTTTTGATATCTGTCTAATTTGTTTATTTTTTTGTTTTGGTTATTAGTAATATGTCTGATGAAGTCACATTTATTTTTAGGAACAAATCGAGTGATTTGAGAGAGCTTTAGCTGAATTTGAACCGGCATCCTTATCAGGCTTGTTCAAAGTTAAATGTTTTGTGAATAAAAAGCTATAACACAATAATAAGCGAGTGTTTTTATTTTTTAGTTTTCCTGAAAACAATTATATATAAAAAGTCATTAGTGGATTTAGTGCTAAAGTTGAAAAATTGTTAAAAACAAAACATTTTTTAAGTAAAAGCGCTAAAACTATGACTTGGGATTTATATAAACCTTTAACACATATACCTAGAGTGTAAAAATGTCCCGCACGGGCTTGATAGTTCCCGGAAGATTACAGGTAAAGTAATAAAACTTGATACATCATTACTGCACCTATAAATCTACTTTTTGAAGTAACTATATCATTATCATGCCAGGGGGATGACCCGCAAGTTGAGCAGATTAAGATTTCATTCTGACTCCTTACGAGCCACCCCCCTGAAATTACAAAAATGAGGACGTTACTTCAAAAGTACATTTTGATGTACTAAGTTTTATTACTTTACCTGTAATCTTTCGGGAATTATAAAGCAAGTTGGGACTTTTTTACATCCTGTAAATGATGAGATATTGTAAAGTTATAAAAAATTAAAAATTACTTATCAAGGGATTCAAACACCGTAATTATTTTGAAAGTAAGTAAATGTTAATGAAGATAATTTATTATTATTATTTGGAATATTCTGAAAACAATTACATTGATATTTGCGAAGAATCTTTGGCAAAATTCAAGGGATGACATTGATGAAATAAGTGTTATTAGAGCTTCAATACAATTGAACAAGTTGTTAAAAGAACATAAACAACGTTTGGTTTCAGAAATTCATGGTCAATATTTTCCCTTCCGATATAATTGACTACTGTACTCGTTGTGGAAAGCAACTAAAAGGTGAGACAACCTTAAACCTAAATCCCTCCTATTCCTAACCCTGACGGTTCTTGGGAGAAAAATGAGATGGTTGATTACTAAAAGCAAAAAAGCACACTTAATTACGAACAATTGTTCACGTGTTCAAACCTAACTATATAGACGAAAATTAGTTAAGCCGAAAGCTCAGTAGTTAAAGAATCCTAGAATCGCGCAACCAGATTTTAATGCCTATATGTTTTTCACACTTCCGGAAGTGAAAGAAACAATATAAGAGCTGGATAATAACAACTCTCCCAGCTATGACCTTATATTACGATAAAGAATTGTTACGTCGCTTTCAAGAAAGGCAATTTTTCCTCACTATAGTGTTTAATGACATTCTAAGGAATGATAAATTTCTATCCCAATGGAAGGTAACCGAAATTGTGGTTATCTCAGAATCTAGCAAACCACCTCATCAGCTTTTTAGACGTGACAACGTCTTAAATTAGGTTGCGGCTCGGAGTCACTCATGAAAAAGTGTAACGCCCGGTAACGTTACGATGCCCGTCCAGTGAGTCCGCCGTACGGGATCCGCACGGGATAAAGCAGATAACTGTGGGTCCGCCGCACGGGATAAAGCAGATAACTATGTTTATTCGTGAAAATGTGGAGTGCTTAGATTCGTCATTTACAACAACTACAACAATAAAGGTAAATAATTGTACACTGATATTTCATTATCGTAAACTATGATTGATTGATTAATTGTTAGATTGACACAAAAGTTGAGAAACTGAGTTTATAGGTTATGTCATACTATTGACAAATGTTGATAGTGTTAAGTAAATTATTAGTTTAAATCACTCTGCAATCAATCGTAATTCAGTCGATTGAGAAGAAACAGCGCGTATTGCTAGTCAAACATTTAAAATAACAAATTATAACCTCTAACCTGTCATAACAGTGCGACCAAACAAACGAACTAAACCGACCAATCACCACGCGCGGAGTTAGAATTTAACTGTGTTTAGCAAGAATTTCAAATTCCAATTTTAGTAAATGTTTTATTCAACTTCACCATTTACAATAACAAATTTTAATTAATTTCAAATTATGTACAATGTTTTAGTAAACAAAATATATTTCTATAGTTAAAATTTGTGCAATTCTTATTTTCATTCAATTCCTTGTTCCTATTGTGCAATTTAATAATATTCATATCAATAAATATTCTACCGAGAAAAAGACGTTGTCACGTAAAATCTTCGCCCGTAAAACCGACTTTACAGGCAACCATAATTTTTTTTTATACAGACCTATAAGCCTCTTGTCAATATTCCTTGGACATTTTTAAAACAGATATCTTTGAAATGGATGCAGCCATTGGTTACTGAGCTAAACATGATTCCAAATGATCAATTTGGATTCAGATGTCGACGATTGAACAGTTCATATGGTGGTCAATGAAATTAAGTAAACTCTTGAAGCAGGTAAATTCTATTCTGCAACATTTTTATGTAAGCCAGGCCCTCGATAATTGTGATATCCTTTTGTTCAAGATAAATCTTTTCTACCTAATACTTTCTATATTATTTAGTCTTATCTATCTGACAGATGCGTCAGAATTAAATTTCAAAACTATTATTTAGGTTTGAAAAAGATTGCGAAGAGTTTCGAAGAGGAATGTATTGAGCTCTCTTGTACACAAGCCTTCACAAAAGAAGAACAAACGAATCGAGCAACGTTAATTGCAACCCTTATAGATGACACTGCAGTATTGTCGTCTCATGAAATGCATTAATGGCTTCATAGATCCTGCAAGATGTTTTGAATTTAATATCTGATTGGTTAGCTAGAGAATAAAAGAAATATGTACATGTTACATTTACCCTTATAGTATAAAACTGTTCACACGTTTTCCTTAACAAGATCTAAACAAAATCATGTTACACATTAAGGAATACATCTCTATAGGCAATTAACACGACGAACTTGAATTGTAATTATTAATAAATGCATTACACAAAAAATTGTGTTGTTCGTTGTTCTTTGACTATTTTTTCTTAGGTAATATCTTTTAATTCCAAATGAAACCAGCTGATTGAAAACTATGGATGACCTACTTGCTCGTGTAGGGGACGGTGGTTGGCTACCCTGGGTACCTCACCTTTCACAATTCTTTTTTGGGATAGCTGACCGAGTTTATGTAGTCTGTTATCTTATGTATCTGAATTAATAGTAAATTTGATCTTTTCTATGGCCGGAATGTTATCTGTATCATCAAAAAATATCCCAAGAAATGTTTTGCGACTCACGACCAAATTTCTGGACAGTCCATCAAGACAGGTTTGTGTTTTGTAAATTTTAAAATTAGTGTCCATTAGGTTAATAATTCTTCTAAACAAATTGCAATTGCATTACTGTTAGAATTGCAAGAACTAGTTAAATTTATCAATATGAAATGCATATTAATTATATTTATTTTCAAATTCTAGAGATTTTTATGTATGTACAACAAATAATTATAAAAAATATTATAAAACAAAACATTATAAAATAGTATATTTTCCATGTAATTGATTTAATTACAGACTAGGTCTTTTGAAAGGTACAGTTTTAGGGTAGAGTATGTATGATAAGCAGGCACGGATTTTTTTATAGATTAGTACAATCATCGATACTTAATAATCATTTATCGAATGCGTTTATAAATCATATCAACATATCTATAGTCGTAATAACAATCATATTTTAAATTAAAGTAACTAATAGCCTACACTGCACATAGTGGTACAGTAATCTTATAACTAATAAATGAGCTCTAAGGATCAAATAAACTATTAGAACTGGAAATAGGAAAACCTCATAAATAATAATGAAATGATAACACCATAAAAAACGTTTATAACAGGAAATACGAAATATGCGTAATTATTTATATGTTTTCTCCTGTATAGCAATGATTAATCCTTTTTGAGAAGTTGTTGAAATATCTTCTCTAGAAAACTGTACTTCTCTTCTGCACAAATACAAAAGAGATGATCTGCAGGCAGGTCAGCTGATATGCTACATTTTAAACTTTGTTTCACCGTCATCTATGAGCTTTCGACTGTCTGTTATTATTTATAAAAGAGAATAGGCTATGTTTATTATATGAAAAAGTGTTTGTAGTTGATTCAAGTTAGTTATTGTTCAAAATCAGTATGGGTTAGTTATATCGAAAGTTATAATTGAGTAATATCGTTTGTTAATGTTGATTTATATAAAACTGATTCCGCTTATCGTACCCTAATAATTGAAATGCCTGTTTTAAAATGTCTGATAATTGAAGGTAGACTTTCTTGCTTTTAAAGGTACCAAGAAAAGAGATAGAGATGTATTAATTCAATATATTTAGCTCACAAAATTAACACAAAAAATACCAGGTTATAAAATGTTATGACAAAAATCAATATTAATAGCAAACAAGGGTAGACTTTAAAAAGCACCCTACTCATTATTCAATTGATTTTATAGAATGTTTTAATTGTTTTTATGAAGTGGAGTTTGATATTATGATTTATATAAATTAAATATGATTTCAACTTATTAATTATAGTAATATTTAATGTACAATAAACAACAAGAAATAACAATTTTTTTTAATGACGATGAATGGGAAAATTGTGTCACATAACAATTGATGAAAGGTCTTGCCGTTCAGAAGAAGTTATAAGGAGTTAAAAAGAGATTTTAAAAATTGTAATTTTTGTTGTTAATGTATTATAACTCTTGTCGCATAGTATTATTATATAAAATCAAAGTTGGATATTATATTGAATCTTTTGATAATAACAATTGCTTATTGTTAAAGTTAAATTGTTTGAGGCATAACATAAAGATTTCTATAAGAATCTAAATTAATCTGTAAGAATGCATTAGGTTGATAGGCAATGTATAATTAACAAAAGAAGCATTTCCTTATCATAATTAAAAATGTGAAAAATAAATAAATCTCATATGGTTCTGTTGAAAGGTGAAATTGTTGCTGGAGCATTCTGTAAAATCATTAACTTTTAACATGACAAAATTGAGAGAAATTGGCATATACTATTTTCAGTTGTTTTATTAGATGCTTCTAACGTTTTTATCAAATGAAGAATTTGGTGTTATGTCTTCAACTTATTAATTATATTAATGTTTTTAAATGTAAACAATAAGAAGTAGGCTAATTAATTTTTTTAGAATTTGTAAATAGCAATGAATAAGAGGAAATTGTGTGAGATAAACAGTTGAAAGTTCTTGAGGAATGGTCAAGAGAGTTTGAGGAGTGGAATGGCGACAGACTGTCTAACAAACCATGTTTGTGATTTTTGTACTGCAGGGAAGTGCGCCTGTTTGAAAAGAATCCATTCTCCATTCAAGAAAGCAGTTACTCACTGCTATCTGGACAAGCTATAAAAACTGAAATGTTTAATGTAGGTTTAGGCAAAAGTTAGTTTTGTTGTTTTTTAATGTTATAGTTAGATTTATTGTATTAAAAATTGTACTTTATTATTTTTATTATTAATGTATTATAATTCTTTTTGCATCTACGATTATTATCGAAGTTGGTAATATATCAAAGTAGGCCGCTTATTAAAGTCTCCCCCATTAGTTGTCTTTATCTTTTGATTTTTAGTTTGTGATGATTTTAAAGTATATTTTTACTGTTACAATAGTTTTCTTTTTTAAATCAAAATTTGAGGACATGGGTTTGATGGCTCTACATCTTTGTCTCACCAGATAGTATTTACTTTAGCGGATAAAATGTACCTTACCTTAAACCACTTTTAGTATTTCATAAAATAGTATACCTAAGACCTATTTGATTCAGATTGATTTAGAAAATTGTGTAATCATTTTTGAAATTTGATAATCGTCAGTCATTCTAAAGTATCAGAGGTTATCATCAAACATGGGTTGTTATAAAAATGAAAAAAAATCCAATTTTATTTTCAATTGTAACAGAAATAATGCATAGCCCTGTAACAAATAATGAGAAGCTCGTAGACTACTCATAGTGGGGTCATTAAACTGCAATACTACCCAAAATTATCTAAAAAATAGTTTAGTATTTATTAAAAATGGAGCTTTGCACTAAATTGTTACAGGACTATGCATTAATTATGTTACAACATTGTAAAAGTTGATGTCCAAGACCTGGTTTTACCCTTTATGTGGTTTCGATTTGGAAGTATATATTTTCTTGTGTTGGGATTAACCCTTTCAGTGTACATGAGTATAATTTTCACTTGCTGAATGCTCCAAATGCGCGAATGTGCTAAATTTAAGCTTACTGGGTTTGGTGCAATTTGTTACCATATTCAATTAGTTGTAGTCATATGTGTTTCAGATGTATTTTATTTATTACAATTCTTATTATAAAAATGCCTTTTGACATCCAATATATCTTGGAAATAATGACCATGTTTATTGTTTTTGCTTTAAATATTATATTCAAATTCTGAAATTTTCTGTAACTTGGTTGTTTAGGAGCAAGAAATTATGAAAAACTCCATTGAAGCATTTTGGATTTAAATTTTTGTTGTCCTTGATGAGAATTTAGACCCTCATGTATAGCTGTCTGCAAAGAGTTGATCAGATGTTGTTGGTTTTCCTTAGTTGATTTTAAGTTTTACAAACTGTTACGTTTATTTTACACATTATAAAGAGTAAAAGAATTATATCAAATTCTCTTGTCAGAAAGGGCATGTGTGGTATGCAAAATAAATATACAAACCAATTGCTTTGAACAGCACAAATAGCGGAAATGAAACAAGATGAAAAGTTAAAAGTGGACTATGATACAGAAATGAGAGAAAGGAGAAATGATCGAGTTTTTAGTGGCATTATACTATACAGTAAACCCATTCAGATAAATCTACTACCCTTAGTCCCCCCCCCCCCCCCCACCCCCCCCCCCCCCCACCCCCCCCCCCCCCCACCCCCCCCCCCCCCCACCCCCCCCCCCCCCCACCCCCCCCCCCCCCCACCCATCATCCACCAAGGTCTTCATCTACAACATTCGTTCTCTGCCTTCGCTAAACTTCGAAAGTTTTGAGCTCTTGCCATAACCTTATCTTCAAAAGCCTTCTAAGTTGTTGCTTTTTCATCTAATTTAACACAAAAAGAAATGGCATACCGTTGTGCAATATTATGCAATTTCCGTGAAGAGAGGCACAAACACGTGTTAACTTATTACAGTACAACTCACAATTGAGCAGTAGCATCGGTATGCCGCTTGGACTAGAAGCAGGTTATAGATCAAGGTTAAAGATATTGTGCCTATGCAAGCCTGCAGGGTTACCACATCTTGCACAGAAAATCAGTCTCATTACTTTATTTTCGTACCTCGTGTGTGTATGTATGTATATATATACATACACACACATACATGTAAATAAATATATACATATATATAAATATAAAATATATATCTAATTTTTTAAGTATATTATTTTTTTAATTTTAGTTTATATTCTGTTTTATGTAGTTTTGAGTGATCTACAATATTTTAAATTTAATATAAAAACTTACAATGGAAACATTTCCCATTAAACTACGAAAAATATAGGCATATTAACAAATTATGTATGATTATATAATTGATTTTTCCTGTTAACCTTTTCGCCGCGTAAATCGACAATAGTCGACTCACCATTTTTTCCGTTCGCCGCGTAAATCGACTTCAGTCCACGGCAGCGGAAAAACTTCTCCGTTGGCTGTGTAAGTCGACTATAGTCCCAAGTGAGTAAACGCCATATTCACTGCCTTCTGTAAAGTGCTGCAGCCGCGCGCCAAATATTTGAACTAGACTAGTCACATGACGATGACGGCAGTTGTTCAGGATCGCGTCTGCTGCTTTTGCCGTGTTTACTAACATTCAACATTGGTTATGTTTGGTTATTTGTTATGAGTTATTGTATTCATATTGTTTAGTTTTTATTGCTTAATATTTTAATGCAAGTAAGTGTTTTAACATTAAACATTAAAAAGTGTTGTGTTACTGTAGTGAATATCTTACAACAAAAAGGCTGTGATTGTTTAGGTATGTAGGCTAGTCAGGGACAATAGTTTTTTACAAATTTCTTGCCTGTTGAGGTTATCCTGTTTAATAATGGAACAAATAACCGATGATGAGATTAATGAATATTTGAATCATGGTAATGAGGACTCAGATTTTGAAATAGGTGATAACAATGTAGACTATTCTTCTGAAAGTGATATAGATGATCCATTAGATGGAAATAGCCCTAGAGCATCTAGGCCTAAATCGCAACAAAACAATGCCTTGTGGGATGAAATTCAAATAGGTTCGAACATAGTATTAGACAAAATACCTAAATTTACACTTTGTGATACACCTAAGGTCAAATTTGAAAACCTAACTCCAACTGAATCATTTCATAAATTCTTTCCTGAAGCAATCTATAAATATGTAGCTGAACAGACAAATATTTATTCTTTACAATGTTGTGATGTCACAACTGACATTCCCAAACGTTCAAGACTACATCAACTAAAAGAAATTGATGAAAGGGACATGAAAGCTTTTGTAGCAACGCAAATTTCAATGGGACTCATTCATAAGCCAAACGAAGAATCATATTTTCAAGACGGCTTTTGGCTGACAAAAACTCCGGCATTTTCCAAAATATTTTCTAGAGACCAATATCAACTAATCAAGTCTTTTTTTGCATTTCAATGATAATAGCAATCAAGTGTCAAAGGGTAATCCTGGGTATGATCCACTGTTCAAAATAAGACCCTTGATAAATTTTGTTTCTAAAACATATCTAGACAACTATGAGCCTGGAGAAGCACTTTCTATAGATGAAAGTATGATTAAATTTAAAGGTAGGCTATCCTTCAAACAATAACTCCCAAGCAAGCCATCAACAAAATGGGGAATCAAGGTATGGTCGCTCTGTGACTCTTCAAATGTATTTCTGTTGAGATTCAAGGTGTATACTGGGAAAGAAACCGATAGTAAAGATGAGGGCCTGGGTAGTAGAGTTGTAAAAGATTTGTTACTAGGTTTTGAATCTACTAACAGAATCATATACGAGGAGCAAACATTCAAAAGGTGATTTCTCACTCTGATGCAATTTTACAGGAAACCAAAAAAAACCTATAGAAACTCAGAAACACATGATTTAACCTTGATTTTTTTTATTTATTAGTATAGATGGTCCGTAGATAATCAATAGACATGTGGCAGATGTTAGCCTCAAAACAAACTAGTTAAATACATTTTAATTTAGGATAAACCCCCTTTTGACCGAAACTCAAGGAGAAAACACGTTTTGATTGAATATCAATGGGATAAAAACACATTTTGAATGGTATTGATTGAAACTCAGACAAATGATACAAAATCAATGGTTTATTTGAAATTGAAACATGAACAGGTTTAGGTCGATTGAAAAGTAAAATAGTAGCCTACATTGTTGTCTACAGTTTGTTCTGAAACCTGCATCATCAGATCCTTAGCCCAATATCACTGTCCAGACAGTCACACACTTCTTCCTCTTCGTCATTGCCGTCTGGTAAATCGTAAAGGATTGTCTTGTACCATTTAAAAGCGTTTTCAGGTTCATTTTGCCAATCTTCCCCATACAAAAGTTTCAGCAGTTTCTCCACATCTTTTTTCTTTTCAGCTGAAATATGAAGATTGAATGGTAAAGGTTCCAAGACCGTTTTCTTGATATTAGAAAGTTTAACACCTTTTTTCAGAAGTTTAACCCCAAGTTGTTCACTTTCATCCTCAAACCTATAGTTTTTGAAGCCATTGACCTTGACACTTCCTTGGGATTTCTCAAAAGCAATCCGCTTAAATTCTGAAATTTATGGGAGATTTTTGAAGAGCACGCTAAGTGATTTTGTGTTTAAAAGTTCCCAATCAACACCCAAAACTTTCACATCCCCAATAATCTTGTATATTTCATAATATTGCTCCTTGGATATTAATGTAACATTTTTTTTCTCAGGACTTTTTGAACCCTAACGAAAACACGGTCTGCTGGTAGAAAACTGTGTCCTCTCTCTGGGAAGTAAAACTTAATCTCATTAACACTTGAATTGGACGTATACAAAAAATGCAAAAGCATGTGAAGGTTGATGTTATTTTTATTCTGGGAGATGCAGCCATCACAAAATAATCTCAAAGTTGTTATACCTTCTAAGTTCATTGTTTTGAGGTGGCTATAGAGAGCTGATGAAATTTCAGTACTACCTTTCCCTGCCTGTTCTTCAGACCAAGTGTAAAAAGTTGAATTTTTACCATCTAAGCTTGTTACACATAAGCTATAAAAGTTCAACTGCCTTAGATAATATGCATCTTGGATGTTTGTTTTTGGAAGTTGTTGGATTTGTTGCAAATCAAAACAAAAATTCATAACTGATTCATCAGTGTTTTCTTTCATGAACAGAATAAAATTAGTTCGCCCTTAGCTTATGGATTCTTTTTTCAGTCATACGGTTTACACGTTCGTCAGATCCCATTGGTAAACTTTTTATTTTCTGATCAAGTAGTGCACAAGTGCTACACACATCACTTGATGGAGATTTAAAGCCAATGTTGAATTCATTGACGAATAATCTCCTAAACATAGCAAAACTGACTTTGTACTGGTCATTGTTAACTACTTGGTCACTATACATTTGGTGCAACTTCTTTATACTTAATCTACAATTTAAGTACAGACGTTTAGACTTTTTTCTTCCATAGTGACTTTCACATGCCCTCAAGTTAGAAATAAAATCTCTTACTTTATTTTTCTTTTCGATACTCCTGTTACTTTTCCTATCACCACCTCGCTTATCCTCAATAGGCTCTCCAGAATAAACTTTTGCGACTAAATTGGCTAGCCTTTTTCTCCCTACTTTGGTGATAGCAAGAACATTTTTCTTGCAAACAGGAATTCTTTTTTCATTGCTTTGAATATAGTAATTAGCTGAAAAGGCATGCTGTGAGCCTGCTGAAAGAGACTTGTTTTGGTTCGGCATGTTAGGCCTACGTCGTTTAACGTTCTTTGTAACGACTAATGAAGAAAGTATAGAATCTTGGTGAACTTTTTCTGGTACTTTATAAAGTTTGTCCCGCAGTTTCTTTACATCATTTGGTCTAATATAAGAGCGTGATAAAGTCTTAGTGGAGTGTTTGCATGGGATGTAAACATTACTACCTGTTGGTGCAGATTAACGCTTACGTTTGGCTTCTTGCCTTTTCCCACCACTTGCCTGTCTCTTGCGTGTTCCACTATTTCCAATGCTCACTAACACACCATCCACTACTTCTTCCATTATTTTCAAAATTATAATAAAACAACATTAACTTAATCCAAAAACTTATGAAAACAGTCTAACATGACTGTAAACATTCACTATAACCTCAAATATCTGCTGGAAATAATAACAGATGACAACTGGTCATGTGACACAAGTGAGCAGCTGTGATTGGTCCACTGGAGAAACCACTAATTGAATGAACATAGGCTATGGCGGAAACACTTTTCGATTGAGATGTCAGTTTTCAACATTTATTTTTAATATGAGAAAGCATTTTTTTGACTGAAACTAATTATTGAATCTCGTGAGATTCAACTTAGAGAATAGCAATCAGCCAAAAACTCACTTTTCAATTTTTTGTGAGAAATCACCTTTTGAATGTTTGCTCCTCATACATGGACAATTTCTACTCTAGTGTTGATTTATTCAACGACCTGAGGTTGAGTGGGTTGGGAGCATGTGGTACGGTGAGAGCAAACCGAAAAAATTTGCCTGTACAAATGAATAATTTGAAGAAAAAGAAAGGTGACTTCCCAACAACATGGATTAGAGAATCTAAGGATATGATAGCATGTTCCTGGCAAGATACAGGAAAAGTAAACATGCTCTCTACTGTAGGTGACACTGGAGTAAAATTAATTGAAGTCAGATCAAAGACAGGCAGACGAGAAGTCACAAAGCCCAATATTCAAGTACTGTACAACAAAAATGGGTGGAGTAGACTTATTTGACAAGTTTTGTTCTACGTATCCTTACGGCCATAAATCAATGAAATGGTATCACCCCTTATGGCATTTTGTCATTGAAATTGGATTGATAAATGGCTGCATAGCTTATAATATGCAAAATGGTGTAAGATCTCTAACCCTCAAAAAGTTTCGAGAACAGGTTATTGACGGGTTACTAAGCGCATGGCAACCTAGAACTGCAATCCGAAAATTGAGCAACCCTCTTGATGACAGACTATCAGGGAAAATCCATTTTATCAGCCAATATGGAGATAAAAACCACAAACCCAACTGTGCTGTCTGTAGTATCCTACCATCAAGCTGCACCAAAAAAGGGAAAGGCACGTGTAAAAGAAAGCAAACATCATATTTTTGTAAAACTTGCCAGGATGAGCCACCCCTGTGCATAGTTCCTTGTTTTGAAGTTTATCACTCTATAAAGGTTTATAAGAAAACTTGCAATTGCTAAAAACCAAGACAATCTTGTAAGGCTATAAGAGAATGTTTGCATATTGGACAAAAGTTTTGCATTTTTATTTTTTATGTTTAGGCCTACTAACTTGTATTTATTGTGACTTATTACTTGAAATGATTAAAAAAGTAAATTGAAGAATGAGTAGTTTTAACTTTGTGTAAATAACTCTAAATGTATAAAAGTGAGTGTTGTGAAACATGGACTCCCTGCTACTTCTGCGCCTCGTGCAAATCACCACATTTTCAGCTTTACTGGTAAATTTATATTATTATGTACAAATTACTTGTTACACAATATCATATATGAGTATATGTACAATTAAACTATGATATAAAGTTCATTCAGACTACACATCAACGTATAAAATTAAATTTTTTTTTTAACAAATTTTTTGATAAATTAACTAAAAAACATTTATTATTCATCATAAAAAAATTTTAATTTTGCATTTTTCTTACTAAAACATGTGTATAACATCTCAAGGAACCAAAATAATAATGTTTAATAATTGTAGAAAAAAAAAATTTTTTTGGTCAAAAAATGTAAATCTTGGAACAGTGTTGGTATATTAATTCGCGGCGAAAAGGTTAAAATGCCAAATATTTCTGGGAAGTTACTCTTAGATTCCCCTTCTCTCTTTCATGATAATCCTCAAAGACCAAAGTCAAGTAGTCAAACTAAAGTCTACTGTAAAATGAACCACCAATGCATTTTGATCTCAACCGCAGTTGATTAAAAGAGAGGTGCCACAAGGATCCCACTTACTAATGACCTCTGAGTACTTAAGTGAATACACTAAAACTTTGATGTACGCTGATGACACAACTTTCCTGGATAACCGTTCACTTGAAAATCTATACCTGAATACTTTCATTAGTGTTAAAATTGAATATCAGTATTGCAGTGGAAATGACTTTGGTAAACCCCTCTACAACTATCCTATTAATATTTAGAGGAAGATCAGGGCAAATGAATTACATATCAGTTGCCCTGAAGTCAACTTGCTTCATCAAACCAAATTCCTTGGAACCATAATTGACTTCTTTATCTTGGACTGCTTGTATTGATTGATGTAGTAGACTTCAAGCCTTTACGCACTAAGACAGACCAAAGGAATTAAATACCTGTCTACTGCACCCTGCCTACTTTGCACTGTTTGAAACTCATCTACTACATGGTCTGGCTGTATGGAGAGAAACGTCAATAGCCAACATACACAGAATTTGAATCCTTCAAAAACAAGGCAATTAGAATCCTTGTGAACCTCCAACCCCTGAAAAGCTGCAAAGAGGCCTTTTCAACTCTAAATATCTTGATAGTGACAGCAGCTCTCTATCCAAGAACAATACTAAAATACATGCTACTCAATAATGTACTAACTTTCCAATCATCACTTAACACAGTATGAGAAAAACCAACCTACGTGGGAAGAAAGCAGAGGAACTATCAGGCATCAGAAATACGGGTGAAGAGGGGGACACAACTCAAGTCTGTAGTCCGAAGATTGTCTTCACAACGGGCCATCTACACACTTGAGGAGTTATACCAAGATGTTTCAAACCAACATACACATTACACACTTTAATATCATGAACTCAATACTATTTTATAAATAATTTCAATAACCTTTTGATACTATCTCTGTACTTGATGTATATGATGTAAAACTTTTGACTGACTCATCAGCTAAAAACTCTTTTTTTCTATCATTAGCCTATGGTAACCCTTATCGTGGGTGTTTGTCTATGATTGGACATTAGCTATTCAAGTGGTACAGAGCAGATGATTGTTAACTTTTTAAATATTGTAATTTCTGTATTTGTATATGTCCTGTATAAGAAAATATAAGTGTATAATGTATAATGTAAGTGTGTAATGTAAGAAAATATAGGTGTATAATGTATATTTTTTTCAATTTAAACATATATGCTGTGGAAACCCACATTATAATATATCAAATAAAAATAAAAGGTATAGGAGGTTTTGACTTATAGTTCTTAAAATATAGCCATTTAACTGAACCACTAAAATCCCTTTAAAATACATTAACCTATTGCGGATCGTATTGTTTTGGTGCGCGGGCACGAATTAATTTACGGTCAGCGGCAGAACGAACAGCAATGGTGCGCCACATCGTATTGCTCGCTATTGTATACTAGAAAATTCAGCTGTGAAGGTATTCGTTCAGATGGGACATGGGCCTGCTGGGGTATCCTTGATGTAGGAACGATAACACGCGAGCAAGGTTCCGGGGTGGCAGGGATGATGTCTTAATCATAGTCTAAATAAAGCGGCTCGGGCCAAGCGATTACAACATCCGAGCCATTGTCTAGACTAAACGCGCCAACATGTACGTCTGCGTCGTTTAGTTCTTTGTCACTAACCTCAAAAGTATTATAATAACAACTGAGGAAAACACCCAATCAGAAGCGCTAAAAAGCAGATAGTAAACTCATATGAATGATTTTTCAACTTCGACATACAACTGCGATCTGTAGGATATTTATAAAACTTTTGAAAACTCTAAACGTAGACCGTTGTTAAACACTCTTAGTTGACAAGTGAAGACGATCGGCCGATCTATCAGACATTCCTAGAACTATTCGGAGGGAAACTTAAAAGCAGACCGCTTATGCGAGCTGAGCTCGTCATCATGCCGTTAGGCCCGGCCGCTGCGTGACGAGCCCAGCTCGTCAGTGAACTGCAATGGGTGAAAACTCTAAATCCCTTTAAAGGTGTTTTTCGTGTAATCAGATAGTATTAAAATGTTTAAGAATAGCAGAAATTGATTTGGTGATGATTTTATTCAATCAAACTTAGGTTAAAATAACTATTAGGAATTCAAAGGTTGAGAATGAGGAGTAAGATTTTTAGATTTGGAATCAGATTTGAAAATTCTGGATTTAACCATAATTAGGTATAACTATGATAACTTCTACAAAATACACACTGATATGTATTTTCATGAAAACCACTTTTGTAAAAGAAGATCAAAAATGGATATTTTCACTGAAAACAAAAAATAGATTTTTTTGGGCCATTGGTCCCGTACATACATTCTCCCTTCTTTTATACAGAGAAGTGACAACTTACTGTCAGCTTGACTCTCAACGGCCTAATAAATAAACCACAGCGAGGGAAAGTAAAAATTTTTTCTACCTTTTACAAAAAATACTGAAGTATTGAGTATTATTGATGTTTGTTTGTGATAAAGATTATTTTGATTCTTACTCTTAGATAAATTATATTAAAATAAATTTGCGTTCAAGTAAGCTTTAGTTTAATCACACCAAATCACAAGTCATTTTTATGCCTATTGAGTTGCAGTCTGCCTTTTTACACATGATTGTTCCTTTTAACTTATACAGTACTAGCAGTTGCCCGCGGCTTCGCACACAATTTCCTGTTGAACACTACACTATATTTACGTATTCTTGTTCTATCACATTTTTTAAACACTCTTGAGATAATTAATAGTCCTTCCTTCGTGAGCCTCTTGGGCATAGTACGAAGGGGTGTACCATATCTCCTGTCTCTATATTTCGTGGTTATTTCTAGGTGTTGATAAGTTATTCAGCACAATTAATTTATATAGATGAATCTCGATAAACTAATTAGGTTATAAAGAACAAAATTCTGTCTGTTAAAATTAATTTTCTGTATAAGATATTTCCAGTATTTTTGTGGACTTTGCCTTGTGCTCCGATCAAGAAAATGTATCAACGAAAACCAATTTCGATCATAAAGCGTCTTCTTTCGGCTCTTTACATTTACCTTCGATCTAACCGAATTCAATTACCTTATGTGCAAACATTCACTGCTTTGTACAATAAGGTGGTTTTTATAACAGCGTTTAATAGTATTTTCATTGCATTTGATAGTTTATTGATCACGGGTGCAATCTACATTTAAAATTAGGCAATAACTTCTTCTATGCAATCTGCAGTACACTACTGATCAAGCACTTTACAATAATAATTTTCTAAATTTTAAATGTAAACAAATGTTTCTGCCTCTTTGATGAACGTCAGCTGAACGTATTAACAGCTGTTAAGTCAGTTCACTTTGTATCACGTGTCGTAGCGCAGTCTGCCGGATCGAAGGTAAAACATAACAAAAACAATATAGATATAAAATATTGATTAAATAAACAATTTAAATTGGACTGAAATGTAAATCTAAACCATTCTCGAATTCCATTGAAAACACAACAAATTTCAACAAAATCGGTCCAGTCGTTTAGGAGTTCAGTCACATACACATGAACACAAGAAATATATATATATATATATATATATATATATATATATAAAGATAAACACATATCCTCAATAATGCCTGTATTTTATTTTCTTTTTTGGATGGAAGTCCATTCATTAAACATGTTCCTAGAATCCAATTATCAACTTTTATTGTAGTATTAAGTATTGTTTGGTTCACCCTATCTATGGTATTATATGCAGAATGTTCTAATGTCCTCGTTTCACTGGCAGGGGCTGCTGGTACCTGTCCTGCGCAATGTAGAGAGCATGTCTTATGCCGACATTGAGAAGGGCATCAATGCGCTTGGTGAGAAAGCACGCAAAGGTCAGTTAGCAGTAGAGGACATGGATGGTGGCACATTCACTGTCAGCAATGGAGGCGTATTCGGATCGCTCATGGGCACTCCGATCATCAATCCCCCGCAGTCTGCTATACTCGGCATGCACGCCACATTCGAGCGACCGGTCGCCATCAAGGGGCAGGTAATTGATTCAGGATTTAAATTCTAATTATAAGAACGTTTTCATGATGAATCCACAACTGTGAACAGACAGTAACTGCTTTCCAATGCATGTAAGAAAATTTTTTTAGTTAAATTACAAATGTGTACATTCACTTGTAATGCGTGTAAGTCATTGAGATGGTTAATTCCTGTACTCAATTCTGACATTACTTGATTCTATATGGTAAAAATCCATCCTTAAATCTTGGCTATTAATTGCTTACTGCCTGAGTTTTTCAATGCATAGCAGATAAATAAACATTTGATGACAAGATCTTTATACATGGTGATCAGATACCTTCTTATTTCCTCTTTCCCCCTCTCCTGTAAGGTTAGTGGAGACATACATTTGAGCATATTTGAAATATTTGGAGATCTTATCTTCTGTTATATTAAAACTTTCCTCTTCCTTTGGGGTTAACTCCCAAAATGATTTAGCTTTCAAAAAGTTAGTCTTATTAACATAAAAAAGTGTTCCAACAGCTTAATACAATCAATGGACTCTTTGATAACTCTTTTGTTTTAAACATGATCAAGACATGGTAAAAAGATGCATTCAAACTTTTCCAGAAGTTGGTTGATCATCATGTATTGGTTGGTGAAAGTAACATGAACGTACACATATTAGATCAGCATGAAAACTAAAAAGATGAAAACACAGATATCATTGAAATAAGTATTGTATGTATTCTGTTTAGTCTGTTTAGCCCGCTGTGACAGTTAAGTTCTCTGATGACACATCTGATGTTATTGTGGGTTCTAGGTGGTGATCAGGCCCATGATGTATATCGCTCTGACCTATGATCACCGGCTGATTGATGGTCGTGAGGCTGTGCTGTTCTTGCGCAAGATCAAGGCTGCTGTAGAGGATCCCAGGATAATCATCGCAGGATTGTAAAACTTAGTGAACCGTAGTGACTGAGTTGCGCGGTTTCTGCGATAAGTCTAGTTCGTTTCTGATGACTACACATGAGGAAAGAACAAAGCACTAAAGCCAGACCATCAATAATCAAATGCAGAAATTGTCCTGTAACACGTCAACCCTGTTAAGGCAAAATCCAAATGTCTCTAAAGACGGTATTGATCTGTTATTTATAAATTAAAAATACTATCGGATACTTCTAACAATCGTTGTCAAACCTAAATGTTAATTGCGAAATGTGTTCAACTAATTGGTGTTTGGTTTGGTTGGTCGCAAACCCACTCATTTCAACTGCACTGTCTCAAGTATTATCGTAGTATAAATTAGATTATTTGTTAATGTTCTACTAATGTTTTATAAATTTTAAATATACACTATAGTTATAAATCTGTTTATTATCGAAAGAATTGTATTATTTGATAATTGTTTTAATAAAATATATCAATCTAAGGGAGTTTCTTTCAGATTGTGACCAAAACTCAGTTTTATTGAATGATTTTGCGCCAAAGCAACACCATTAGTAGTGAATATTTTTGTTGTTACTTAATTTTATTCTCTATTTTTTATGTCGTTCAAAGTTATTGTGAACCTTATTAACTTATTATTTAAGTTGTATATTATTAAATTATTTGTAGATACTCATCACGTTGCTTTAATTTTTTGTAAGCATTTGGTGCTTAGTACATAATAAAGAATGCTTATAAATCTCCCATCTATGCATGTAACTTCCTTGTGACCCTACTGCAATTTATAATATTAATAAAATATATTTATTACTCATATAGATACTGTTAAGCATATATGAAAAGTGTTTTATAACTCTTATCTCACCTTAATTTTTGTATATTATCCTCCCATTTCCAGTACAAGATATTAAAATGTTTTAATATATTTTAGATTTTATTAAAAAAAAAAAAAAAAAAAAAAAATTTAGACAACCCAAACATATTTTTAAATTTTTTTATTTGCTCAAAAGTATTAAATATGACAAACCATGAGTTACTTTGCACCTTGGCCTATCTTTAATATAGCATTGTAAAAATGTTTAGTAACAGAATTTATTGTAGGAGATGTAGCATTACACTTTGCAGGTAGTACTGTACATCAATGGTAGGTGAGCTGCTTTGAAGCAACTGGTATATGCTTTTTCATATAAAAAAGGATTATCTGGAAAATCTGCATTATAAAAATGGAAATTTAGGAAACATATATATACATAATAACTAATTGCTAACCATTCACTTACTGAATTGGAAGTAAGTTTGGTTGAGAGTAATTTTAAAAAAAGAAGACAAATTGAAAATGGCTTGCAAAATTTTAAACAGGATTACTTGCCGAAAATTCTAGACTGGAAGCCAAATAAAGTATAGAGATAAAAGTGGAATAAATGAAGTAAAGCCATTTCTGGAGAATGTGGAGGCTGGGGCAATGTTACAGTACTGTTTTTGGGCAAAAATTCATGAACGCACAAAGTGTGAGCAGATAGATTATCATGGTTTAAAAGCCACAAATTGTTTTGCCACAAATCTAGGTATTTATTCGTATTGCTTCACGCAAACAGCATTGAACTTGCATGTAATACTCCTTATCGACCGTTTGAGCTTGTAACAAGGATTAATGATGCATTGTACCATTAAAATCGAAGAACATAGGGAGCATAACCTTCTTGTTCAACTGCACTTGTAGTCAAGCCTTTTTTGGTCTTGGCGATCCAAGATGCCAACACTGGAATGCCTTAGTTTCAAAGTCAATCTGTAAACCCAAAGTTTCATCGCCTATTATAACACATTTCAGTAATTCTGCATCACCGTTGACAAGCAACTTCCATTCACTGAATTGTTCAAAATTCAACAATTCTTGAAGAAAAACACAATTTTGCTGTCACACTTTTCATACCCAAAAATATTGTTTCACAATTTCATACCATGAGCCAATTATATGCCAAAATCATACACAACTTTTATTCAGTTCTGATATTACTTCTATTACCATAATACTGCGATTGTCCATAACCACTTCTTCCACTTTTTTTGCATTTCATCGGTTGTTGTACAGGGGCACCTTGTGAGGTGTTTCGGTATAAACGCTTTTTTTTTCGTCTGCCCTGATAGTTGCAGTCGTGCTGGGTTCTATTCCAGGGTTGTGATATCGCCTTATATTTTTATCTTACCCGCGTCCTCACTGTGCGCTGGTAGAGATCGATGTTATACACAAGGTTAAACGTAAGTGAACAGAAAATCTCAGACTCGTTCAGAGCGAATTCGGTTATTCGCACTCTTCAATAGAACGATATCATCACAGTTTTCTGTTCTATGTTTCGCGATTTTACGTAAATAAATGTTGATTAGAACTGTCAATGCCCCGTTCTAAAAGGTGACGTTTAGAAATAAATTCTATTGTAACGACGACTATTTGGCAATTATTTGTGCGTGAGAAAACAGATTTTTAATATCGGTGGTCCGCGAGATCCTTATTCCACAGCCGTTGACTCGAACCGGTCTCTATATCGTCTGCTCGTTTCTTCTTTCTTCAGTGTGTTGTTGTGCTGTGTTATGAGGTTATGTTTTGACTTTACCAATATCAAAATAAAATATTAAATATATCAAACCAAACAAATTCCTTTTCTATACTAACAAGACTAACGTTATCGTAAAGTTTAAGCTGGAAGCAAAATGTCCAACGGGAGTCTTGAGTTATATTCCTCCCCTGTGAAACGGCTAAATTCCTTCAAGCAAATATATTTAGGTTATTTCAAAGATTCCGTAGAATTCAGGTTAACGAATCAGTACTAATTTTTATATTTAACCTTCAACATTCGATATTCGTACTCTTTTTAAATTTCCTTAATGATTACAATTGAGGCGTTAGCTGCAAGAAGGGCACATAGCTGAAAAGCTAGGTTTTCAGAAACAAGGTTCAAAGTTTTGTAATAGGTTCAAAATGCTTTAAGAATTATGCTGAACTTTTAAATGGTTGAAATCAATTAGTTTTATTATATTTGAATAAGACTTAGAGTTAAGTAATGAGTTAATAAATTTAGGAATTTAGTAATTTAACATTTTAGAAACAGTGTTATGTGCCCTTCTTGCACCTAACGTTATTTATGCTGTGAGAAGTGCGAAGTAAATGATGTATTGACTCATTATTAAGCAAACCAAGACATTTATGAACACAAAAACAGGTTTATAACATGATATCAAAGGCTTCACAGTAAATATTGAAGAAACAACAAGTTTTTTTTTTTTCTCTTGCAATAGGACTATTGTTTGATAGCACTAAAACTCTTCGTCACTGATCTCTTCGTTTGTCGGAGGGGGTTTCTTCAACAGTCAAGTTTTCGAAAAGCATTTCTATATATGCCACACCATCGTCATCAATGAACTTATACAAATCTCTTAGTCTCTAATTTTTGCCGCATTCATCATTGGTGGAGAAGGTGGTTTTAGTGTTTGTTGAACATTGTTCCAGTATTTCACTGTTGGTAGAAGTTTTCCATATTTTAAATGGAATAAAGTTTGCACAATAGGTTGTGGATGCCAAAAGTGTGCATTTTCCATGTATTTCATTTGAACATAGGATTGAATTTTGAATTTCCTGCCTTTACACACTGGTGGCAAACAAGCAAGGGTGTTTGAGAGCAGAGTTTCCAGTCTTTTATCAGTGTTTTGTAATGTGTAACAATAAAAGGATTGCTTGAACGAGCTAGAACCATTAGACTCTAAGTACGGTTTTTTCACTGTTGTTATCACTTCTTTCTTCTTCAACAGTGTTTTGAAGAGTTCAAAATTCCTGTCGCACTGCGAAAAGGAATGGCCGCGAACAGGAAACATGTGTGTAATGTCAACGTTGTACACTTTTGCGAACCAGCGTCCAAATGAAACTATTGTTTTGTTCTTATTTTGGCCCCCGGCACCATCTGAGAGAAACACTATCTTCTTTACTCTAGGAAACTCGACAAGTTTCTTCTTTAAGCAGTCATACAAGAACGTTGCTACGGAATTGGCATCTTTTTTGCCTTCTGTTTCCATAAAGGTGTACATGTAGGATGTGTTGTCATTGTGAATATGGACATTAAAAGTGTAAAGCCAAAGAAGCCTTTTATAAAATTGACTTGTAGCATTGAGCTTAGGGAGAGGCAAAATTTTGTGCGTAATCGAACTCTATAACCAATGTAGTAGGGTCCGTTTTACAATTTTCCAATATTTCTGTCTTAGTTTTAGAATAGGCCTTAATTGTTTTCTTGTGCACCAAAAAGTTCAACTTGCATTCATCTTCAGGATTTACATTTATACTTCATTTGGCATTCCGTACAGTAGTCGCAAACGTCTGTCTTTGGATGACGGAAGCTAAAAGTTACATTGTTGTTTAAAAAATTTGAAATATGTTTTTGTACCTCATTATTAGGTTTTTTACCGGGTTTTTCTTTGTAGAACTGTGAAAACATATCATGTAACGTCTTTACATTCAGACATGGATCATCAAAATAGTTCAGGTTTAGATTTATCCTGACAGTAGTGGCTCTTTTTGTGTGGGATAGAGAGTTTATATGCTCAAGAAGTAGATCCCATACTGAGGATTCAAATTTATAGGGTCTATTACAATGGGTTCTCTCTCTGATCAGAAAATGATCCATTGTGATTTACGATTTTGTCCTGGACTATTCTAATCCTTTTTCATTGACACATTAAAGAGTTTCATCAACAGTTTTTGGCACACTACAAGTTCATGTCCATTATCTACCCTTAGAGAGTAACACCAACTACGAAGTCGCTCTTTCTTTGGTTGCGTAGCCACAGTTTTCAAACTTTGGGTTTTCATACAGCTAGACAGAAAAGTATCTTGAACTTCTTTGTTAGAACTATCCCAAAATTTTGTAAACATCTCAATCTGTTGTTCTTGGGTAACCTTTTCGCAGCATTTCTTTAAGCAGCAAGTTGTTACTCTCGTAAACTCTTTTTCCACTTATTAGCTTTTTAGAGGTTGAAAACATAGCTCTTACCTGAATTTCTAGCAGTTTTATTTAGATTCCGTTTCCATTCAGTTATTTTAATTGCTTTCTTACCACCCAACTGCACAGCTTTTAGGTTAGTTAAAATCTCTCCACTATCACTCATATCGAATACCGTTTCTGAGAGTTCACTGTCCGTTATATTATCACACTCTTATAAAAACTGAAAACGTCAACTCTAAAGTAACTAACAAAAAAAAAAAAAACTAAGAGAAGATCTACTATTATTATTGTAAAACTATTAGTAATAAAATGTGGTTTTAAGTATTGTAAACAAACAGCAAAACAAAGATGTAGATGTAAACACAACTCACGGTCAGCTGACACTGAAAATCACCCGACATGCTAACACAAAAGCAGGCGTACCAACCTCATGGAATAAGATATCAACACAAAATTTTCAGGACACATGTACAAAGACATGGTGGATCGTTTTCTGCGTTCTCCGCAAAAAGGGCACATAGCGGTATGTGCCCTTCTTGCAGCTACCGCCTCAATTCGGGGTGACTCACCAAATAGATGATGTATGCCGATTGCGTATTCTCTCGTACAGGGCTTCTCTCCTCGACTCGACTTCAGAAACCGACGTCCGCAAGCAAAAACTCTCTGTCCCTTGTCGGGTCGGCTGTATAAGTAGACCGTCAGCCGTTCATCATGCGCAGAGACGCGTTTTCGTCAGTCGTCGCCAGACGCTGCAGCGGCCACATCGGAGCTCCGGCTAACTGCACTGCCCCGAGTAGAGAGGTTCCCTAACCTCAAATCAACTCCTTCTAATGGAATGACGACGACTATCGACGAAAAATAAATCGACACTTCTACTTGTCAAAATAAACGTGTTCTCATTTAAGAACAAACAAACAAAAAACGGGGTATAAAATTGAACCCTTACACCCTCCACTTACTTCGTGGAGAAAATAAAAACTAAAAAAAAGACTCTGAAGTCGGATTAACGAAACAAAATAAAATTACTTTTCACAATAACTGAACATAAAGAAAATAAGGCAAACTAAAAGAGTGCAAAATAACTACACTTCGTTCTCGAATTAACAAATTCCCCTACGCCCTGTAGAAGAAAATAAAATAAAATTCTTCTCAAACTGCCCACTCTTTCCCATTATCTTTTCTTTGGGAAGACCGGGAGGCCCAATTTCCGGGCGTTTGCCGCGGGTCCTCTTGGGTTTGGTGCAGTGAGGTCGCTCTGGAGGGTCGCCCATCCTTTCCTGCGTTGCAGTCTCCTCTAGCTGGGATTTCACTGACGGGGGTACTCGAAGGCATTCCTCTTCCTCAGGATCCGGGATTATCTCAATCGAGCTGCCCATGCTCCACCCGGGCGACAAAGAGAGGACGTCACCCTCGTCCATAGGTGACAGTCTGGCCAGCTCTAGTAGTGTGGGTTTGGGGGATATACATCTGTCAACTTCCATGTCTCCCGAGGACGTTCCCGCGGCACCTTCCGGTGGGTTTATCGAGTCCACCTCCTCCTGCAGGGCACCGATCTCTTCCGGTGTTTCTTCCTCGGCCGGAAGTCTAAGCGACCACGTCGTTGGGTCTGTAAGCTGGTCTAATTCCTCGGCCAGATCTTCAAAGGACCAATCTGGTTCCTCCCCCGGAAACAACTCCGGCTGGCTACTCTTGATTTCGGTAACCGAATCCTCCCGAAGTTCTTTCGCCATCTGCCGCCAGAATTCTCGGCCATCTACTTGCAATTCTTTTGCCTCTCGTCCCCCGCAGATGGCTCCGGCGATCGCGCAGAGGAAAACCCCGCAATCCACAAGGTTGTCCTGTGAAGGACAACTCCGTTCACCGTAGAGGCACCAACTCCGGGCCTCGGTCTTGGCCCTTATCTCCTCCTTCTTCACCTAGTCGCGCAGAAGATCCATCGCTGGCTTGTGGTTTCTTCCTTTTAGGGAGTCATAGGCGCTAATGGTTGCCTTCCGTGGCTCTACTACGAGATGCCACCAGTGGCCGACGTCCGCCAACTCCTCATGTACGGGGACGAGGATTATTTCGTAATCCAACAAGTCCTGGTCGCGATGGTGACCCCGCGCTCGCTCGTGGCCGGATCTCTTCAGCACCGTGAAGAAGTAAGAATCTAGTGCGAGGACATTGGGCAGGTCGTAATCCATAGCATTCCGCCTCTCTAGAAGTCGAAGATACGCCGAAATTACCTCGCCGTTTAGCAGTTGCCTAGGAAAAAGCCGCTCGGAATCGCATGGCAGCAAACGGACATGCTTCCTTACGACTCGTGCCATCTTTCTTATCTGTCAAACTGTGAAAAAAAACACCCAGACACACAAGCCAAGCTCTAAACTACCGTGCAAAGCCTCAAGGTAAACCACTCAAGCAGTCAAAATCTACAAGTGCAAATAGCAGGGGATAGTGCAGTTAGCGTGCAACCTGCAACCCAAAGCGAAAGTTCAACACATGCAGGAATCACTTAAAACTAAACTAGATATCCTTATCTATAACGTGCGAAGTTACAGCCTACTACTTACCCAGTAGGAGCTGCAACATCCGGCTTATTCAGCTGGATAAACGCGTTCCCTTAGTTGACATATTTTTTTTATGTCTTTGACGTGAGCTCGTAGCACATTCCTTTTTCGACCACAGAGGCAATAGATGATTAATCCGAACTTTTCTACAATTTTATAAGGCCCGTCGTATTTCGCCGCTAGCTTCGAGGCGAAAGAGTCAATCGCCGACGAGAGATGGTGTTGTTTCAGCCACACCAACTCCCCAACCCAGAAGTTTTCCTCTCTCCGCCTTAGGTTGTAATATTTTGCTTGAGATCGACTCGCTCTTTCTAAATTCGAATGGCATTGCTTGTATAGTTTTGTGAAAGCTTCTAATCTTTTCCGGTTCGTATCTGTCGCATTCGCCCGCTCCACCGGATTCTCTCGAGGCGTGTAGGGTGCTGTCAGTTGATGTTCATTTCCCCATCTCTCCAGTAAATTACGCCATAGCTTGGCCGTAAACTGCGATCCATTATCGGTGATGGTGACCTCTGGTGCGCCGTAACGAAAAAGCACCAAATTTTGAAATGCGTTCACCACATTCGCCTCGGTCAACTGATTTTAATGAAAACAGTTCTACCCATTTCGTGAAGATATCCTGTACCACTAGGATAAACCTCGCACCTCTTCGTGAACGTGGCAAGGGTCCTACTATATCGGCCGTGACCTTATACCATGGACCAGTTGGTCTCCGAAAGTACATCTTTCCTGCTGGTTTCCGTTGTTCAACCTTGTGCGCCTGACAAGACTGACATCTTCTAACGTAATTCTTCACATCTGTGAGCAATCTCGGCCAATAATACCTCTCTTGGACTTGCTTTGCCGTTTTTCTTATTCCAAGATGGCCGGCCGTTTCACGATCGTGATTTTCGTTCAACACAGCTTCTCGCTTGTATTTTGGCACACAAAGTTTCCAATTTAGAGAGTCGTCGAACCTATTCGCCCTTCCTCGGGGCTTATACTTCATAAGGTTTCCTCCGGTAATCCTTAAATTTCGGTACGTGTCGGGCTTGGAGGTAACTCTAGCGAACATCTTGTGGTACCAATCTCGTTTTAAGTCCGATTCCTTTTCCAAAACTTCTGCGCTAGAGCATAACTGAGCGCTGTTTGCACCTTTTACGGGGTAGCGAGACAGAGCATCTGCCACTCTGTTTAGAGTACCCTTCCGGTAATGAATCTCAAAATCGTTCTGCTGAAGTTCTAGCACCCATCGAGCTAGTCGTCCCGTCGGCTGCTGAATATTCATCAGCCATTTGAGAGCCTGATGATCGGTAACGGCGATAAATTTGTACCCCTCCAGATATGGCCTAAATTTCTTTACAGCCCATACTAACGTCAAACATTCCTTTTCGGTAACGGTGAACTTTTTCTCACCGTCAGTCAACAATCGGCTAGCAAATGCTATAACGCGTTCTCTCTTATCGATTTTCTGAGTCAATGCTGCACCCAGTCCATCATTCGAAGCATCTACTTCTAGCCAAAACGTTTGTTGAAAATCGGGACACGCTAGTATTGGTGTATCGGAAATCTTATCTTTAAGCTCGAGAAACGCACTCTGTTGTTCGTCCGTCCAACCTCACTTTTCACTTTTCTTTAAAAGTTTGGTTAAAGGTCTAGTTGATTTGGCGAAATTCTCCACAAATCTATACCAAGAAGCGAGTCCTAGGAAGCTTTTCAAAGAGGAACTGAAGTAGGTGTGGGGAACTCTCGGATGGCTCGTACCTTTTCTGGGTCTGTACGAATTCCGTCTTTATTTACAACGTGGCCTAAATATTTTAATTCTCGTTTGCAGAATTGACATTTTTCTGCATTTGGTTTCAGACCAGCGCCTCGTAACCTGTTGAACACATCCTTGAGGAGCGTTAAGTGTTCTTCAAACGTCTTACTGACAATAATTAGGTCATCTAAATAAGCAAATGCGTTTGGCTCTAGCTCGGGACCTATAATTTGGTCTAATAATCGTTGGAACGTTGCTCCAGCAGAGTGCAATCCAAACGGCATTACCCGAAAATGGTACAGGCCCTTGCCAGGTACGGTGAAAGCAGTGAGAGGTTTGCTTTCTGGCGAACGGGGTACCTGCCAATATGATTGTTTCAAATCAATGGTAGATATGAAGGAGGCTTGTCTCAATTTCTCCAAAATCGAATTTATCTGGGGCTGGGGCAACGGGTACGCGTCTTTCTCGCTGACGCCATTTAATTTTCTAAAATTTATGCAGAAACGACATTTCCCACTGGGTTTCTTCACGAGCACTATCGGAGAACACCACGGGCTCGACGATGGTTCTATAACTCCGTCTTGTAACATCTTATCAACTTCCTCGTTGATGATCTGTTGCATCGCCGGATTTCTAGGATAGTATCGTTGTTTTATCGGTTCGTTCTTGCTGAGTTTAATTCGATGCTCCACTAAAGTTGTTTTTCCCGAGCAGGACTCGAATTTAGGACGCTCCTCCTGTAAAAATTCGTTCAATATTTTGTCTCTCTTTGTCATCTAGTGAACCAACCTCCTCTGGTACTCTGTCGCTATTCATACAGCTGATGTCGGTCAAACCACTGTCATTCAGATCCTCGCCGCAGTTAACTGATACCAAATTTAATGGCCGGATCAGGTCCATGCCCAGGATGATCGGGGCAGTCAGCGACGGCAAATACGCAGTTGCTACGTCCAGCTCGTGATCGGCGATTCTGCATTCAAAACGATATATGATCGAGACGGACACTTGAGTATTGTCGGCTAGTGAGATTTTTAATTGTTTCCTCGTAGGTAGAACACCTACTTTCCCCAGGAAATCGGCTACCTCTTCATTAATGAGTGACGCCACTGCACCGGTATCAATCAACGCTTTGAAGTTTCTTCCGTAAATCTCCACGTTCGTGTACGGCCTTGGAGATCATCAATAACGATCCGATTGCTCATTCATTCCATTCTTTTGGGGTAGTCAGTTTTGACTTCGGTTTGGACTCCGGCGACCCCCTACTCCCGAAGTCCTCGCTTCGTTTCCCGATTGCCTACAATCATATGATGTCGTCTTAACACCTGGCTTCTTACAGTTAAAAAATTTTAAATTCCTTGGTTTTCTACAATTTCTATAGAGATGGCCTGGTATTTCGCAGTTCCAACATACTAGCCCTCGTATACCATTAGGCTTTGGCGGGTTATTTTGGTCGTCACAAGTTTTCATGTGTGTAGTGGCTCTCTGATCGGTTGACGGTTCATTATACGATACTTTCCGGTGCCCGCTGTCAGATGACCTGGTTTGCGCAGTTTCACATTTGTCTCGAGGAGTTTCCGTTCTGGGATGTGCGGTCCTAGACACGGCATATGCGTGAAAACTTTCTTTTAGTTGCTGAGATCTACCTTTGCTTTGAAATGCTGTTTCCGGAACTAGCGCTTGAGCAGGACTCGGTGGAGGCCGATAATTAAGTTTTTCTCGTAAACAAGTTTCATACTCGTCAGCAACCTTCATTAGTCCGGCTAAGTTCACGAAATCTCCCCTTCGAACATACATTTTATACGTCGGGTGCGTATTATTGTAGATTCGCTCTAACTTCTCACTCTCCGAAAATCCGCCTCTTCTTCTGATGAGAGTAGACAGAGCAACAACGTATTGTTTAAACAGCTCTCCATCGCCTTGGGTTCGTTTTCGAATTTCATCATCCAGATGAACGATATAGCCTGGTGGTAGGTACTGTATCTGAAAGTCTCGAAGAAAATCCACAAAGTTTGCCCAAAAATCTCGATTATTTCTGTATCACAAAAGCGCACTATCTTTTAGCAGCTCAGGTAGTGCTTTTAGCATTCGATCTTCTTGGACTTCGTAAGCATCCATCAATTCGTGTAGTCGCTCTAAGAACGATATGGCGTCAGTATCCCTCCTGCCATCAAAACGAGGATTCCATTTTCGCACCATATTACACAATGTAGCGGTGTCTGAAACACTGCGTGGGCTATTCTCGGAACCAGACGCCATGTTTCCTGACTGCGTATTGGTGAATTCGTAATACTGGCGCGGTAGTGAGTTCGATGGCTGTACGTTCCGGGAAGCCATTATTTCATACTCTGAATTCTGGCTCAACCCTCTCGGGAGTGTTTGTTCGAAAGTAGTTGATCTAGTCGCTACGGGTAAGGACTGTGGTCGTACAGCTCCTGACATGATTCGCTTGACTTCTTCGAACGTAGCGGTAGGCGCGAGACCAAGCATCTCTCTGATAACCTCCATCTCTGTTCCCGTCTTCGATTGCACATTTTCGTTATTTGGGAGAGTTTCGCCGCTCGTTGCTCGGCTCACACTTCCATATTCCGTAGGAGCAAATCCGAGGGAAGGGCTCTTTGCAATCCCACCTCGTGCTAATCGCACTAATTGAGCTCGCAACTGCTGGCTATTTCCGTGACTCGGTACTCCGTATTTATTAAGTTCAGCTTGTAGCTGCGGTTTGGTGAGCTTATAAACCCAGCTGACCCTTGCATCCAAGTCGGTTGATATATTGGCGTCGTCGGCGCTTGGAATTACCAAAGTATGAGGATTTATCGGGTGTCCTGTTTGAACGGTCTTTGGTATTACGCCAGTAGAAGTAGACGTCGTAGGCGGAGGCTTCGTTGTTTTTGAATCCGTTTTCTTTGTATCGCTTGTAGTACCGCTTTCTCCTCCATTAATATACATCCAAAATACGTTCCATCCAAGAAGGTTTAGAATGGTTCTCAGAAACCTTAAAATATATAGATCCATTTCCAATAATTATTCGCAGTTAATTTGTCTATTTTAAGTTGCCTCTGTCGTATCGCTTAGTATTTTGTCTTGCGATTTCTATTCTTTTCAGTCCAATTTTTCGGGCGCCATTTTATGTGAGGTGTTTCGGTATAAACGCTTTTTTTTCGTCTGCCCTGATAGTTGCAGTCGTGCTGGGTTCTATTTCAGGGTTGTGATATCGCCTTATATTTTTATCTTACCCGCGTCCTCACTGTGCGCTGGTAGAGATCGATGTTATACACAAGGTTAAACGTAAGTGAACAGAAAATCTCAGACTCGTTCAGAGCGAATTCAGTTATTCGCACTCTTCAATAGAACGATATCATCACAGTTTCACAATCTATAGTGTTCATCATCTTCAATGTCTTCACAGAAATCTTTGAAACATTTATAGAAATCATAAACACTGTCTTACTCATACCAAACTCACCATAGGCCTTTTTTAATATTTCCCACGCTTTGTTGCACATTTTTCATACAAAATTAAATGCAAATTCTTTTATTCATTTGTTTACAAACAAAAATCACTGACTTCATAAAACACGTCCAACCTTAGCAACTACTAGTGAAAAATTAAACAACAAATACAGTTGGAAATATTATACTTCAAGAGCATGAATACCAACATAAAATAATTATGACAAAATTGGACTCTCCAAACCCGTGAAACTTAAAAATTCCTGTCACTTTTTGAACACACCTATCGCATGGCTACGTTATCGTTTCAGATGATTCTGTAGCATAATTTATTAATGGGCTAACACAGAGAAACTTGACTTTGATGAAGTGACAAAGACTTAAAAACTAAGAAGCTCAAACATGAAACACAGGATTACAATTATACAATATCAGACATACTTCCTTAATTTATTATGGACCAAATTGAACTGAAGTTTAAAACTTTTAGAAATCAAAAAAACATTAAAACAGATGAAATCCATCTAGTTGGAGCAAAGCAAACATCCTGCAAACAGAAGTAAATTTAGGAAGAATAAACTTGTTAGTGTTTCCCAAGTAGCTAAAGCAAGACAACCTTCAACTTACTTCAGCAACGCGATGTAGCTGAGTTCTAGCCACAAAGCAGAAAGTGAAGTTAATCCAGGACATCATACTGAGGACAGAGTTAATTTTTTCTTTAAAATATTCGTATTTTTAAAGTTTATCGTTCATAATGGGCCAAGAATCACTACCAAAAAATTGAAAGAATTTGAAATATTAGATGATTTTTCATTAAAAATATTGAATAGCCAAAAAAAATCTGCTCATCCTTGACTACTACAATTTTCCTACTTCTCTCTCACTAGGCAGTGAGCACTTTGCAACAAAAGAAATTGACTTTTTAGACAATATTTTTTTAGCGATTGTGAATGCCCAGTAGGTACAATGGATCTTGACAAATCCAGAAAGAACATGGCCTTCAAGTAAGAAAATATCTATATTCACTAGAATATTGACAACCAGAATAGTAACAGGATTCAACAACCATCACATTACCTTGATCTTTTAAATCATCAACTTCCAAATTATATTCTAGTAACATCTTTCAGCAGGAAACATCGCTTAAAAGAGGAGTAGCTATTAACAAAAATAACACCTTCGGCTGAGTAATAGAAGGACTCAATCTGCAAGAAGATAAAGATAAATCAACTGTCCTTCTAAGGTGCCTTCTTGATAATATTCCTTTGAAGAATGATGATATTTGTATTGTAGGTTATTTCAATGTTGATATCTTGGACAAGAGAAAAAAATGAAAGACTTCTTTTGACATAACTCAAATGGACCTCACTCCAACTAGAATGACCAACACATCAATGTTATATATCGACACTACCTGCACAAACCTTAAATATAACTCAATAGTCATTACTGTAATCCACAAAGTACTCTCTGACCACACAGGCGAAGTTACACAGCTGGAAATTCCTTCAAAACATTACATGTTCCAAGGAATGTCTCTTCATAGCTAGGACAGAGTGTACCTGACAGATGATACAGAAAAAAGACAAATTTGTTTCAATTAATTGTGAGAGGGACAGAGAAGAAATTATTGAGCTAGATGAAGTCAAAAATTAACACGCCTGAAAATGAGGTGAGAAAATGAGCGCTTCATATATATATATATATATATATATATATATATATATATATATATATATATATATATATATATATATAAACATTGAATCACAAAAAGTACTTGCTCCGCCGGGAGTCGAACCCGGATCTCTCACTTGCCGGGTGAATGTGCTACCATTACACCACAGAGCGCTCACTTTTTCCGAATCTATTATTTTGTATTTGGCCGTATCTGTCACGTATGCGTTTAAATAAGCAAACTAACATATGATCGGAAGATCAAACACCTGTCAAACGACTTTTTATTTACGTTAAATTGTATAAATGGCAATAGCCTTATTTAATTTCAATAAACATTGAATCACAAAAAGTACTTGTTCCGCCGGGAGTCGAACCCGGATCTCTCACTTGCCGGGTGAATGTGCTACCATTACACCACAGAGCGCTCACTTTTTCCGATTCAATTATTTTGTATTTGGCCGTATCTGTCACATATGCGTTTAAATAAGCAAACTAACATATGATCGGAAGACCAAACACCTGTCAAACGACTTTTTATTGAAATTAAATAAGGCTATTGCCATTTATACAATTTAACGTAAATAAAAAGTCGTTTGACAGGTGTTTGGTCTTCCGATCATATGTTAGTTTGCTTATTTAAACGCATATGTGACAGATACGGCCAATTACAAAATAATTGAATCGGAAAAAGTGAGCGCTCTGTGGTGTAATGGTAGCACATTCACCCGGCAAGTGAGAGATCCGGGTTCGACTCCCGACGGAGCAAGTACTTTTTGTGATTCAATGTTTATTGAAATTAAATAAGGCTATTGCTATTTATACAATTTAACGTAAATATATATATATAGTAAAATCACATAAGTTTTCAGCTTGTAGATACATTATTATTATGATGAAGAATCAATTATTGAAGAAACGCCAATGAAGGATGCATGCCAATATGTATCTATCATAAGTCGCGGTAGACCGAAAAATCCTAAACATTAAAATAGTGTGTCACTTCATGAATATTTTCAAAGTATGTAATAGTATTACAGAAATACATCAAGATGGTTTCCTCAAAATAAGTCCCAAAGAAAGTTATTGAACGTGATTAATTTGAAATGCTTCGAGAATACTACAATTTATATTTAACTACACGTGATCATTGTAAAATGTTGCATTTGATTTGAGCAAGACGTGTGTCTATATTTTGCAACATACTGCTTAATAATTATTCAAAGAATATTATAGACATATGAAATTATTAGAAAACGCGTAAGAGAAAAACTATACATTTTTCAGCTAAATAATGCGAAAATAAATGTAATAAAAAAAACTTCATTTCGTCACTAATTTGTCATTATTAATAAGTTCTTAAACCATAATTATAGATAATTGACATCATTTTGTTCCCTCGTTAATGCAGATAAAAATTACATATAGTTTGAGTATATTTTGAGCAATAGGTTTCGAGCTAGGCCAGTAATAGAACGCGAGTGCGAGTCCTCCTAATGCTTTACAAGCGGGCACCCACCGTTAGTCACTTCACAACGACACCTGTCCTGTCGGCCTAAGTTAACGCTGCTCCCGCGACGACCCAACTTGCACCGGGTGATGCAGTCAACCGACGAGGCTGGTACGGTGTTTAACGTACCAAGGGTTACATTTTCCTTTTTACCTACCAGGCAGTATATTCAAATTATTTCTGCTTAATACCATTATACTAAGTATATCCAGGCTTTGAAGGATCGAAAGGTAAATCGACTTCCCTATAACATTTGTATGTCCTTTTGTTCTTAATTATGCATTTTCAAAATCTAGAGCAAGAGGGTAAACTTGGGTCAGTATCAAACTTGTCAGGTCTTAAAAACCTATTTATGTCAATTAGAATTAGAATAAATCAGGAAACATACTATTAACATTTAAATTATATGAGATGATTAAATTGTAATGGAAAATAAAACCCAATTAATAAAGTGACAGAATAAAGGGGTTTAATAATTTAAAAACAAACCATAGAAAATTAATACAGTTGAACAATACAGAATAATCCAATAAATTTTGACAAAACACGTGATATAAACATATGATAGTTTCTATTAATTAAATTATTCACCACAGGCAGTGCAGCCAAAGTGAAAGAAGACTATACAAACTTGTGGAGAAACACAACAAATAAGATTTTTGTGAATTTAAAATACACCAAACACTGTGCTATTCAAGAAACTTGTCATAAAATGTCTAACATGGCTTTGGTGGGTGTCAAAATATGAGGGTATTGAAAGAATTAATATTATAAAATTATATTTTTTATTAAGATCATACATTTTTAGCTTGCCACATTAGCTTGCGAACATTAGACATCTAAATAAAATATAAATCTAATTCAGATAACCACACGAAAACAAATTTTTCTCTAAAAGTGGGAAATTTATATCAATAGTTAACTACTATACTTACGTGCCTGGCGTGTTAAGTAAAAATGTTATGTGAGAAAACCATTTTACCCCACATCAAAGCTCATGTTCGTTTTAACATCTATTGACTGAAGACAGATTTCTTTCAAAAGGAATTTCTTTATTTTTACAAAACTCAAGGTTTGCTTATATACTAATTTTGATCTAATGATTATAAAAGTTATTTTATGATTTTCGTTTAAATAACTTAAACTTGTATTGTACATACCTAATCTCACAAGTTTTTACTGTTTTTCTCTTTGTTAACAACAACTCGTAGCTTTGACCGTTTTGATGTCAGCCATTGATATTTTTGTTGGCTTTGCTTTAGATTTTTGATTTGTAATGTAATTTTGTCTTTAGGTTAGATTTGTTGAGTTACTGCTAGTGTTTGTGCACAATCATGGCTACAGAAAGATATAGCTTTTCCTTAACTACTTTCAGGTAATAAAAAACCTATTTTCTTGTTTCAGGATTTTAATGTAATTCCATGTATTATCTTATAACTAGGATACAATGATTTTTATTTACAACTTGCTATTAATTTCGTAATCCTACTTGTGCAGAGTGTTAATCCTGTGACTACGCTAACCTAAGGGTTTGGGCCTAGACATTAAATATTAATAAACAATTCTGTGTAAAACATGGAAAGTAATTTTTGCAATTAACTAAATAGATATAGTGTTATAAACAAATGTATGTTAGGAATATATAATATTATTAATCATTTAAACATAGGCCTAGTTCTTCAGTTATCATTAACACTTTGCACTTGAAGACCAGCAGCACTGGCCTCACCAAGGTTGCAGACAGCTTGCATTAGTTTTGCCGTAGTTTATCCTACCGACGTGAAACTGGCCATAGATTCCATCCATAAAAAGAACGAGTACCGGGAACTAGTTCCTAAATGAATCCTAACCTAGTTCATCAACTCAAACCATACAAAATATATATTTAATTAATAACGTGGTGAAGATAAAATACTACAAATAAAGATTTTTAAATGAACAAACAGTACTTTTATGATAATAATCCCCTTTTTATAGCAGCAATTTTCAAGACTATACTCAATTAAAAGGCAAGTTTTGAGAGAAACCCTAATAAAAGGGCCCCCCATACCTTAAAAACGTACAAACCAATTTTGAATCAAACTTTCTGTACACATTCACTACATGGTCTACTATACTAAAATACAAGCCTCATTCTTAGGCCTCGCCTATTTCCGGAGCCACACTCGATTTTACAGGCCAAGTGCTGACAAAAACCAATCTATGGACAGCCATATCTCAAAAAACGTACGAGCCAATTTTTATAAAACTTTCTGTACACATTCACTACATTGTCTAGTATAACTAAAATACAAGCCTCATTCTTAGGCCTCGCCTATTTCCGGAGCCACAAATAAACTTTATAGGCCAAGTGCTGACAAAAACCAATCTATGGACAGCCATATCTCAAAAACGTACGAGCCAATTTTGATTTAAAACTTTCTGTACCCATTCACTACATGGTCTAGTATACTAAAATACAAGCCTCATTCTTAGGCCACGCCTATTTCCGGAACCACAATAACTTTATAGGCCAAGTGCTGACAAAAACCAATCTAATGGACAGCCATATCTCAAAAACGTACGAGCCAATTTTGATAAAAACTTTCTGTACACATTCACTTACATGGTCTAGTATACTAAAATACATGCCTCATTCTTAGGCCATGCCTATTTCCGGAGCCACATCGATTTTACAGGTCAAGTGCTGACAAAAACCAATCTATGGACAGCCATATCTCAAAAACGTACGAGCAATTTTGATAAAACTTTCTGTACACATTCACTACATGGTCTAGTATACTAAATACAAGCCTCATTCTTAGGCCACGCCTATTTCCGGAACCACAATAACTTTACAGGTCAAGTGCTGACAAAAACCAATCTATGGACAGCCATATCTCAAAAACGTACGAGCCAATTTTGATAACAAACTTTCTGTTCACATTCACTACATGGTCTAGTATACTAAAATACAAGCCTCATTCTTAGGCCACGCCTATTTCCGGAGCCACATCGATTTTACAGGTTCAAGTGCTGACAAAAACCAATCTATGGACAGCCATATCTCAAAAAACGTACGAGCCAATTTTGATAAAAACTTTCTGTACACATTCACTACATGGTCTAGTATACTAAAATACAAGCCTCATTCTTAGGCCCACGCCTATTTCCGGAGCCACAATAACTTTATAGGCCCAAGTGCTGACAAAAACCAATCTATGGACAGCCATATATCCAAAAACGTACGAGCCAATTTTGATTAAACTTTCTTGTACCCATTCACTACATGGTCTAGTATACTAAAATACAAGCCTCATTCTTAGGCCACGCCTATTTTCCGTGAACCACAATAACTTTATAGCCAAGTGCTGACAAAAACCAATCTATGGACAGCCATAGTCTCAAAAACGTACGAGCCAATTTTGATAAAACTTTCTGTACACATTCACTACCTGGTCTAGTATACTAAAATACAAGCCTCATTCTTAGGCCATGCCTTATTTCCGGAGCCACATCGATTTTACAGGTCAAGTGCTGACAAAAACCCAATCTATGGACAGTCATATCTCAAAAAACGTACGAGCCAATTTTGATAAAAACTTTCTGTACCCATTCACTACATGGTCTAAGTATACTAAAATACAAGCCTCATTCTTAGGCCACGCCTATTTCCGGAACCACAATAACTTTACAGGTCAAGTGCTGACAAAAACCAATCTATGGACAGCCATATCTCAAAAAACGTACGAGCCAATTTTGATAAAACTTTCTGTACAACATTCACTACATGGTCTAGTATACTAAAATACAAGCCTCATTCTTAGGCCACGCCTATTTCCGGAAGCCACAATAACTGTATAGGCCAAGTGCTGACAAAAACCAATCTATGGACAGCCATATCTCAAAAACGTACGAGCCAAATTTTGATTAAACTTTCCTGTACCCATTCACTACATGGTCTAGTATACTAAAATACAAGCCTCATTCTTAGGCCACGGCCTATTTCCGGAACCACAATAACTTTATAGGCCAAGTGCATGACAAAAACCAATCTATGGACAGCCATATCTCAAAAACGTACGAGCCAATTTTGATAAAACTTTCTGTACACATTCACTACATGGTCTAGTATACTAAAATACAAGCCTCATTCTTAGCCATGCCTATTTCCGGAGCCACATCGATTTTACAGGTCAAGTGCTGACAAGAAAACCTATCTATGGACAGCCATATCTCAAAAACGTTACGAGCCAATTTTTTGATAAAACTTTCTGTACCCATTCACTACATGGTCTAGTATACTAAAATACAAGCCTCATTCTTAGGCCACGCCTATTTCCGGGAGCCACAATAACTTTATAGGCCAAGTGCTGACAAAAACCAATCTATGGACAGCCATATCTCAAAAACGTATACGAGCCAATTTTGAATAAAAACTTTCTCTGTACACATTCACTACATGGTCTAGTATACTAAAATACAAGCCTCATTCTTAGGCCACGCCTATTTCCGAACCACAATAACTTTACAGGTCAAGTGCTGACAAAAAACCAATCTATGGACAGGCCATATCTCAAAAACGTACGAGCCAATTTTGATTAAAACTTTCTGTTCACATTCACTACATGGTCTAGTATACTAAAATTACAAGGCTCATTCTAGGCCACGCCTATTTCCGGAGCCACATCGATTTTACAGGTCAAGTGCTGACAAAAACCAAGTCTATGGACAGCCATATCTCAAAAACGTACGAGCCAATTTTGATAAAACTTTTCTGTACACATTCACTACATGGTCTAGTATACTAAAATACAAGCCTCATTCTTAGGCCACGCCTATTTCCGGAGCCACAATAACTTTATAGGCCAATGCAAGCTCGCCTGACAAAAACCCAATCTATGGACAGCCATATCTCAAAAACGTACGAGCCAATTTTGATTAAACTTGTCTGTACCCATTCACTACATGGTCTAGTATACTAAAATACAAGCCTCATTCTTAGGCACGCCTATTTCCGGAACACAATAACTTTATAGGCCCAAGTGCTGACAAAAACCAATCTATGGACAGCCATATCTCAAAAAACGTACGAGCCAATTTTGATTAAAACTTTCTGTACACATTCACTACATTGGTCTAGTATACTAAAATACAAGCCTCATTCTTAGGCCATGCCTATTTCCGGAGCCACATCGATTTTACAGGTTCAAGTGCTGACAAAAACCAATCTATGGACAGCCATATCTCAAAAAAACGTACGAGCCAATTTTGATAAAACTTTCTGTACCCCATTCACTACATGGTCTAGTATACTAAAAATACAAGCCTCATTCTTAGGCCACGCCTATTTCCGGAGCCCACAATAACTTTATAGGCCAAGTGCGGACAAAAACCACAATCTATGGACAGCCATATCTCAAAAACGTACGAGCCAATTTTGATAAAACTTTCTGTACACCATTTCACTACATGGTCTAGTATACTAAAAATACAAGCCTCATTCTTAGGCCACGCCTATTTCCGGAACCACAATAAATTTACAGGTCAAGTGCTGACAAAAAAACCAATCTATGGACAGCCATATCTCAAAAACGTACGAGCCAATTTTGATAAAACTTTCTGTACACATTCACTACATGGTCTAGTATACTAAAATACAAGCCTCATTCTTAGGCCACGCCTATTTCCGGAGCCACATCGATTTTACAGGTCAAGTGCTGACAAAAACCAATCTATTGGACAGCCATATCTCAAAAACGTACGACCAATTTTTATAAAAACTTTACTTTCTGTACACATTCACTACATGGTCTAGTATACTAAAATTACAAGCCTCATTCTTAGGCCACGCCTATTTCCGGTTGACACATCGATTTTACAGGCCAAGTGCTGACAAAAACCAATCTATCTAGGTTATGTGCTAAAAAAATCTAATCTATTAAATCAACACACCTGGAAAATTAGTAGATGCATATTTAGGTTAATCCTCGCATGACATATTGTAGCCACTTTATACATATTCTTACTTTACATTCATTTGAAGTAACTGTAAGATAAACTTACTTGTAGTGTAAACACTTTTTAACAACTACTACTTTAACACACTAACCTTTACTTTTACTTAAACACACTACTTTTACACATTTTAAACACTACACTAAACAACTAATTAACAACTATTCCATACGGTTTCTTCTGCCAGTTTTCATTATAATATAATTGAATGTGCAGAAATAAATTGCATTTAAACCTACGCCAGGGGGACGGTTCACTACTAAATGCCGGAGCTACCGAACCACTGTCCACTAGCCGGTGAGACGGTATTTCAGTAATCAGTACTTGTAAACGGTTAATTGTCTACAGTATCTGTAACGGTTAATTGAGAACTAAAAATACAGACAACAGGTACTTTGTATCTAGTACTTTGTTACAAGGTACAAAATATATTTTCTCGTACGGATTACTTTACTAGTCTGAAGTATAGAATAGAATAGAATAGAATTTATTTTTTTGAAAATATTACAATAACACATTATATGCATTGGTATACACAATGTACAAACCTAATGAGCAAACTTAAATAAAAATGTAACATTCTTGTAAATAAAATTAAAAACAAAAACACTCGTAAATTAAAAGAAATATTTTCAAAAATAACTAGGGCCTCTAGAGGCAAGTGCCTGTGGAGAGAGGTTCCTTTTTATTACAAAAATATTTTTTTAGCTCAAAGAAAAATTTCAATAAAACTTTGATTTTTTATAAGCTCCTAAAAAAATTGATTAAAAGTGTGCTGCTGCAGTTACCAAAGCAAATGATAAATCCAACGTAATAAAGATTCAAAACTAAAATTTACTGTTACTCTTCTTTAATTAACTAGGAATCTATGCAGAGAAGAAAATCTAATTTATCAAAACCCAATAATCACTTCTTTAATGTTTTTGAAAATAACTTTATATTCTCACAACTAATAAATTGAAGAAATTATACTAAACATTTTTAGGTCCCAAAAAACAATAACTATTTGAAAAAAAATGCTAAGTTAGGCTTTGGAACTGGTATTGGTATTGGAACTTGGTATTGGAATGGTATTGGCTTTCTTAATTTGTTTTTGTAACTATTTTTTAATTCTGGTAAAATTGCCAACTTATGACATAATAAAATATTTTTAAAAACTTTATAAAACAAACATATATTTAAGGAAAGAAGAATATTTTAAATCATAACAAAAAGAGGAAAAGATTTCTCCACATTCTTCGTTTTCGTTTAATCAACCTTATGAATTTCTTTTGTTGAGTTAGAAGTGGCTTTAGATTTGTTTCATAGGCTCCACCCCAACAAAATAATCCATAGTCCAAGCCTACTATTGACCAAAGAGAAGTACACCATTCTTAAAATTAACACTTCTTCAGTGCAAATGTATTGTAAAAAATAAAAAAATCTTTTAAAATATTGTTTTAGTTTGTCCAGTTTTAAAATTTCAATATGTGTCTTCCAGTTGAATTTTCTCTATCTATAGCAGGACTCCTAAATATTTTTAAATTTCGCACTGGGATACTACAGCACAGTTCTGTTGGCACTGAATGTTGTTACTACACAAACAATTGACACATCGATACAAAATTGAATTACTAAAAATTTGCTGATCTGTTTTTAATACTAAAATTGATGTACTTAGTTTTCTTCTGGGCTTAATAACATGTTATTTTTTTGAAAACCCCACCACTACAGTGCTTTAAGGTCTGAATTCATCTCTTGCTCTATATCATCCCAATTATTTTTCACATACGATAATGCTGTATCGTCTGCAAAAGATGTAATTATTTCCATTTAAATTTGACTCACAAAGATCATTATGTAGATTATAAAAAGTTACTGGGCCTAAAACTGAACCCTTGAGGTACGCCACATTGTATAAACCCGAAGTCACTAAAAGAATTATTAATTTTGACACATTGTTTTCTCTTTGTTAAATAGCTAACAAACCAATAATAATATTCCCCCGAATACCACATCCGTATAACTTTTGTAAAAGAATTGTGTGATCTACAGTATCAAACGCTTTTTTAATATCTAAAAGTTTAAACCACTAACTTTCTGCCCTGAATTATTCCTGGTATTTCACATTATCTATGAAGCTTTTTGTAATGCTGCCTCAGTATTTAAACCTTTCCTAAAACCAAATTGATTGTTGCTGAAAAAATTAGTTTTTTCTAGAAATTTAATTAGCTTTTTCTTCATTAACTTTTCAAACACTTTAGCAAAGGTAGAAAGTAAAGAGATTGGTCTGTAGTTATTACAGTCGGTAATTAGGCCACTCTTATGTAAAGGAATCACTACAGCTGTTTACAGATAATCAAGTCCATAGATTGGTTTTTGTCAGCACTTTGACCTGTAAAAATCGATGTGGCTCCGGAAATAGGCGTGTGGCCTAAGAAATGAGGCTTGTATTTTAGTATACTAGACCATGTAGTGAATGTGTACAGAAAGTTTAATCAAAATTGGCTCGTACGTTTTTGAGATTATGGCTGTCCCATTGAGATTGGTTTTGTCAGCACTTGACCTGTAAAATCGATGTGGCTCCGGAAATAGGCGTGGCCTAAGAATGAGGCTTGTATTTTAGTATACTAGACCATGTAGTGAATGTGTACAGAAAGTTTTTATAAAAATTGGCTCGTACGTTTTTGAGATATTGAGGCTGTCCATAGATTGGTTTTTTGTCAGCACTTGGCCTATAAAGTTATTGTGGCTCCGGAAAATAGGCGTGGCCTAAGAATGAGGCTTGTATTTTAGTATACTAGACCATGTAGTGAAGGTGTACAGAAAGTTTTATAAAAAATTGGCTCGTACGTTTTTGAGTGGATATGGCTGTCCATAGATTGGTTTTTGTCAGCACTTGACCTGTAAAATCGATGTGGCTTCCGGAAAATAGGCATGGCCTCCTAAGAATGAGCTTGTATTTTAGTATACTAGACATGTAGTGAATGTGTACAGAAAGTTTTTATAAAAATTTGGCTCGTACGTTTTTGAGATATGGCTGTCCATAGATTGGTTTTGTCAGCACTTGACCTGTAAAAATCGATGTGGCTCCGGAAATAGGCGTGGCCTAAGAATGAGGCTTGTATTTTAGTATACTAGACCATGTAGTGAATGTGTACAGAAAGTTTTATAAAAATTTACTCGTACGATTTTTGAAATATGGCTGTCCATAGATTGGTTTTTGTCAGCACTTGACCTGTAAACTCGATGTGGCTTCCGGAAATAGGCGTGGCCTAAGTATGAGGCTTGTAATTTTAGTATACTAGACCATGTAGTGAATGTGTACAGAAAGTTTTATAAAAATTGGCTCGTACGTTTTTGAGATATGGCTGTCCATAGATTGGTTTTTGTCAGCACTTGGCCTATAAAGTTATTGTGGCTCCGGAAATAGGCGTGGCCTAAGAATGAGGCTTGTATTTTAGTATACTAACACCATGTAGTGAATGTGTACAGAAAGTTTTATAAAAATTGGCTCGTACGTTTTTGAGATATGGCTGTCCATAGAATTGGTTTTTGTCAGCACTTGACCTGTAAAATCGATTTGGCTCCGGAAATAGGCATGGCCTAAGAATGAGGCTTGTATTTTAGTATACTAGACCATGTAGTGAATGTGTACAGAAAGTTTTATAAAAATTGGCTCGTACGTTTTGAGATATGGCTGTCCATAGATTGGTTTTGTCAGCACTTGACCTGTAAAATCGATGTGGCTCCGGAAAATAGGCGTTGGCCTAAGAATGAGGCTTGTATTTTTAGTATACTAGACCATGTAGTGAATGTGTACAGAAAGTTTTATAAAAATTGGCTCGTACGTTTTTGAGATATGGCTGTCCATAGATTGGTTTTTGTCAGCACTTGACCTGTAAACTCGATGTGGCTCCGGGAAATAGGCGTGGCCTAAGAATGAGGCTTGTATTTTAGTATACTAGACCATGTAGTGAATGTGTACAGAAAGTTTTATTTAAAAATTGGGCTCGTACGTTTTTGAGATATGGCTGTCCATAGATTGGTTTTTGTCAGCACTTGACCCTGTAAAATCGATGTGGCTCCGGAAATAGGCGTGGCCTAAGAATGAGGCTTGTATTTTTAGTATACTAGACATGTAGTGAATGTGTACAGAAAGTTTTATAAAAATTGGCTCGTACGTTTTTTGAGATATGGCTGTCCATAGATTGGTTTTTGCTCCAGCACTTGGCCTATAAAGTTATTGTGGCTCCGGAAAATAGGCGTGGCCTAAGAATGAGGCTTGTATTTTTAAGTATACTAGAACCATGTAGTGAATGTGTACAGAAAGTTTTATAAAAATTGGCTCGTACGTTTTTTGAGATTACAATAAAGGCTGTCCCATAGATTGGTTTTTTGTCGGCACTTGACCTGTAAAATCGATAGTGGCTCCGGAAATAGGCGTGGCCTAAAATGAGGCTTGTATTTTAAGTATACTAGACCATGTAGTGAATGTGTACAGAAAGTTTTATAAAAATTGGCTCGTACGTTTTTGAGATATGGCTGTCCATAGATTGGTTTTTGTCAGCACTTGGCCTATAAAGTTAATGTGGCTCCGGAAATAGGCGTGGCCTAAGAATGAGGCTTGTATTTTAGTATACTAGACCATGTAGTGAATGTGTACAGAAAGTTTAATCAAAATTGGCTCGTACGTTTTTGAGATATGGCTGTCCATAGATTGGTTTTTGTCAGCACTTGACCTGTAAAATCGATGTGGCTCCGGAAATAGGCGTGGCCCTAAGAATGAGGCTTGTATTTTAGTATACTAGACCATGTAGTGAATGTGTACAGAAAGTTTTATCAAAATTGGCTCGTACGTTTTTGAGATATGGCTGTCCATAGATTGGTTTTTGTCAGCACTTGGCCTATAAAGTTATTATGGTTCCGGAAATAGGCGTGGCCTAAGAATGAGGCTTGTATTTTAGTATACTAGACCATGTAGTGAATGTGTACAGAAAGTTTTATAAAAATTGGCTCGTTCGTTTTTGAGATATGGCTGTCCATAGATTGGTTTTTTGTCAGCACTTGGCCTATAAAGTTATTGTGGCTCCGGAAATAGGCGTGGCCTAAGAATGAGGCTTGTATTTTAGTATACTAGGGACCATGTAGTGAATGTGTACAGAAAGTTTTATCAAAATTGGCTCGTACGTTTTTGAGATATGGCTGTCCATAGATTGGTTTTTGTCAGCACTTGACCTGTAAAATCGATGTGGCTCCGGAAAAAGGCGTGGCCTAAGAATGAGGCTTGTATTTTAGTATACTAGACCATGTAGTGAATGTGTACAGAAAGTTTTATCAAAAATTGGCTCGTACGTTTTTTGAGATATGGCTGTCCATAGAGATTGGTTTTTTGTCAGCACTTGGCCTATAAAGTTATTGTGGCTCCCGGAAATAGGCGTGGCCTAAGAATGAGGCTTGTATTTTAGTATACTAGACCATGTAGTGAATGTGTACAGAAAGTTTTATCAAAATTGGCTCGTACGTTTTTGAGAATATGGCTGTCCATAGATTGGTTTTTGTCAGCACTTGGCCTATAAAGTTATTGTGGCTCCGGAAATAGGCGTGGCCTAAGAATGAGGCTTGTATTTTAGTATACTAGACCATGTAGTGAATGTGTACAGAAAGTTTTATAAAAATTGGCTCGTACGTTTTTGAGATATGGCTGTCCATAGATTGGTTTTTGTCAGCACTTGGCCTATAAAGTTATTGTGGCTCCGGAAATAGGCGTGGCCTAAGAATGAGGGCTTGTATTTTAGTATACTAGACCATGTAGTGAATGTGTACAGAAAGTTTTTATAAAAATTGGCTCGTACGTTTTTGAGATATGGCTGTCCATAGATTGGTTTTTGTCAGCACTTGACCTGTAAAATCGATGTGGCTCCGGAAATAGGCGTGGCCTAAGAATGAGGCTTGTATTTTAGTATACTAGACCATGTAGTGAATGTGTACAGAAAGTTTTATCAAAATTGGCTCGTACGTTTTTTGAGATATGGCTGTCCATAGTTTGGTTTTTGTCAGCCACTTGACCTGTAAAATCGATGTGGCTCCGGAAATAGGCATGGCCTAAGAATTGAGGCTTGTATTTTAGTATACTAGACCATGTAGTGAATGTGTACAGAAAGTTTTTATCAAAATTGGCTCGTACGTTTTTGAGATATGGGCTGTCCATAGATTGGTTTTTGTCAGCACTTGGCCTAAAATAAAGGTATTGTGGCTCCGGAAATAGGCGTGGCCTAAGAATGAGGCTTGTTGTATTTTAGTATACTGAGACCATGTAGTGTAATGTGTACTACAGAAAGTTTTATCAAAAATTGCGTCGTTACGTTTTTGAGATATGGCTGTCCATAGATTTTTTGTCAGCACCATTGGCCTATAAAGTTATTGTGGCTCGAAATAGGCGTGGCCTAAGAATGAGGCTTGTATTTTTAGTATATAGACCATGTAGTGAAATGTGTACAGAAAGTTTTTATAAAAATTGGCTCGTAACGTTTTGAGATATGGCTGTCCATAGATTGGTTTTTGTCAGCACTAGGCTTGTAAAATCGAGTTGTGACTCCGGAAATAGGCGCGGCCTTAAGAATGAGGGCTTTGTATTTTAGTATAGTAGACCATGTAGTGAATGTGTATAGAATAAGTTTTATCAAAATTGGCTCGTACGTTTTTGAGATATGGCCATCTATAGATTGGTATTTGTCCAAAAATAGGAGAGGTCTAAAATGAGGGTAGTAATATATAATACAGTAGAACCATGTATTCAAAGTAAAGTATTAAGTATAATCTATAGATATTTTTGTATTTGTTCTTTTTTTAAATTATAAAATTTAATTTTAATAATATAATTTAATCCTGAAGTGATTGAAACTGGTTCAGGAACTAGGTTAGTTGTAGTTCAGGAACTAGGTCAGGAGTAGTTCATGAACCAGCTTTAGGATTTCAAGGTCAGCGGATTAGTTCTTTTTATGGATGGAATCTATGGCCAGTTTTTCACAACTGCTGTTTATCCTTACACCTCGTATGGCTAGTACAGACAGCCGGGCTACTTTCATTGACAGCTCGGTGGTCATATTTGTTGTTTGCCTCCCAAGATTGAATTATTTTTCAATTTCCCCCGTGTTATTTGGATAGTGATTTAAAATTTTTAAAGAAGAAATGAAAAATAATTCAAAATTTATTTTCAATGAATCCTTCTAATACAAAGATAAACATACATTTGGGAAATGATCTGTTATCATAAATTATTCCTTTACAGTAATGTCATACTCATAAATGAACTATAGCATTTTTATTTTGAGATAAATGATGTACCTTAGCTAAATTAAATACTAAAATTCTCCCTGAAAAAGGAGAAACTCTCTTGGGTAGGGTGATAAATCCTCTGGAAGAGTGGTTGGATCTGGGATTGGGCTTGTAACTGTTGGATAGGATGATTGGCTCTTTTGTAGGATAGTAGGCTCTCATTTTACACAATAGGTCCTTTGGTAGGGTAGGTTGAACATTTGCATAATAGTCCTGGGTTATATATTAAACTTTCTTGAATTATAAATAAATAATATTTTTTATGGTTATGGTTAAATATTATGTTTAAATGAATTTTGGTTAACATTTAATTTTGTAAGGTCTATGGTATGATAGGGTAGCGTATGATAAGCGGACTCGGTTTTTTATATCGAAATTGGCAAACAATATTACTTAATCATAACCATTGATATAATCAATCAATACTAATTAATTATTTTGAACAATTAACTTAAGTTAAATAATCCATATCAATCACTTTCAAATAATACACGTAAGGTAATATTTCAATTTTTACATAAGTAAAATTTGATTATTGAAAATGGCAGTCAATTTTAGAAAACTACACGACATTGCTTTGAAAGATGATAAGACATGTGTTTCGTGGTTTCAACATGTAGGACTTGTACCGGAAAACCCATTATGTGAAATTTGTGGGAAAGAAACAAATGTAACTGTAAGAGGAGCAAGTATGGTCGTCTTCAGTTTTCCTAATTTTGGTTATAATAATTTGATTGATCACTGTTAATATTAAATTCACATTTTAATTTAAAACATATGTTTGTTATTGAGGACTATAGATACTTTTATATCGATTGATACTCTAGGATTTGAGATGCGAATATTAGGTATCGATGATTACATTCTTCAATATAAAAAAACCGAGTACGCTTATTGTACCCTATCCATATGATGCACCAAAATGCCGTACATGGAGGGATTTTGTTTCTTTTTGGGGATTTTTTTAGATTTTTCAGTTTTTTCCTCTATCCATATGATGCACCAAAATGCCCTACAGGAGGGATTTTGTTTCTTTTTGGGGACTTTTTTAGATTTTTCAGTTTTTTCTCTCACTTTTTTCTAATTAATATTGCTATTCAATTCACTTCTGAAACAAATTACATGTGAAAATCCAACAAAATATGTGAGTTCTAAACATTTACCAAGAGAGCTAAAAATTCATTATTTTTTACCCTCATTTAACCATAATGTCCCAAGTAGGAAATACTTATTTTGAAATCTTTTAAGTTATAAAATAACTAAAATGGACTATAGCATATTCAGTACTAAACTGGTAGAACTAAGTTACGTCCTTCATTTCAAATCCAAAAAAAATCTAAAAAAATGTTACATTATTTTTTTGAATAATATTTACCCTACACACATTACTAAACAATCTAAAACTATTTTGGTATTATCCAGGGCCACCATTTTTAATACTTTCTTACCAGGGTCCTAAAAAGTACTTTTTAGAAATAAAAGACTATTTGAGGCCACTCTGTCCCCATGTATTATTTGTTATTAGGCTAAGTAGGTAAGTACATACATACTTATTATAAAAAGTTAACAAGCACTCGCATGATCAGAGGTTGAATTTAGGTAATATCTCGAGGGATGTTTTTCTTTTTTTACCAGAAGTGTGGGGTGGCGTGATTATAGCCCCCACTGATGGCCAAGGGCATTTCGATCAGTATTTTCTAGACCTCAGAACACGTCCTAGATCATCCAACTTTTCTGATGTCCGATCACGTTGGACGATCTGGTACTTGATCTGAGGTTCTGGAAAGTACTGATCAATATGCCCGTGGCTATCAGTGGGGGCTATAGTGGTGTCGCCCCACATTTCTAGCGAGAAAAGAAAATCATCCCTCGAGATAGTTTTTATATTGTTTATAATGAGTAGGTTTGTATTTACCTACTTATATAGCCTAATAACAAATAATACATAGGGACAGAGTAGTCTCCTCACTGACATTGCATCCTTTTGGGAGGAAGAAAACAAGAACTGATCATCATAATAACATGTATTGTTCACAGTAAGTCAAATAAAGTCTGTTCTTTCTAATAATGTAATTATTTTATGTCTCCCGTAAGAAAAACTTTATTATATAGTAGCCTCTAAATAATACCAAAGTACCACTACTTTTAACAATTAGCTATGGTACTCTCATTTGTACAACAATTTTTCAGATCTCACAAACCGTACATAAACATTTGAGGGAGTATTCATATTCAGGACATTTTGGTTAGGCTGTATGAATTTGTAATATCTTTAGCTCTATCAAGCATTTGCGATCAGACCCACCAGAACCTTGATCTGTTACTTGATAAGTACTATGACGATGTTGTTTTTCGTCACCATTAGTGTGGGGTAACACAAAAGGTGTTGTCCTGCACGCTTGTGATCAAAGGCATTAGTGTCTGCGTATTCAATGTAGTAGTTCTTATTTCAAGTTTTAATAACATTAACATAGAGTTTTCCATACTTTAATTACTTTCTATTCACATTATAAGAGTTTTCTATCTAAATAATGAATAATGTGCAGTGTCTTAAGTAAATATTTACTTATTTCCTTAAATATGAATGACTTATTTTGAGATGTTATTAGGTCACAAATGAATCTATCAAATCAATTGCTTGCTCTGTTTGATCAAGAGGTCAAAAAAATGTTATGGGGTTAAAGCCATTGTTTAATGAAATGAAAATTTTGGTAGTGATATTACCTAAATATTGTATATTTACACATTGAAATTACTGTTCTTCTATCTCTCTAAACATTTACTTACTTAATTGTTTACTTCATTTCAATTTGTATTTAACTGATTTCAGCCCCTCAGGAAAGTTAGTACAAATTGAGTATGCCTTGGCAGCAGTGGCAGCAGGAGCTCCTTCTGTTGGAATCAAAGGTAATCAATCAGGTAGACTAATTAAAAAAAATATGATGGATAAGTTAAAGTTTTTAATTACTCAATTTCTCTTAACTAATTAGAGGCTTGATGCATTTAGCCTAAGTAGAAAATATTAATCACAGACATAATTTTTTGAAGATAATACTTACACTAAGATGATCAAGTTTTACCAACTAGACTTAACTCATGTTGCAACTAACTAAGTTCCTTATTCAGTACTTAGATTAGAAATGAGGTTAGATTCCTTTAATGTACACATTATGCATTACCAAAGGAAGTATTGTTTTCATGTTGTTATAATTATTTCAGCTTCAAATGGCGTTGTATTGGCAACAGAAAACAAGCACAAATCTATTCTTTATGAGGAGCACAGTGTGAACAAGGTGGAAATGATCACTGATCACATTGGGATGGTCTACAGCGGTAAGTGACGTTGTTAAGATTTCGTGTAACAGTGTTTAGTTTTAAAATGTTTCAGTGTATTTAAAACTGAATGTTTTCTATGTATTTAGCTCTTAACAAGTGGGCTACAGTGGTCACGATAATGTGCGTGATTTAAACGAAACTGATATGCTTAAAAAATTGCATAACCCTTTGAGTACCATGATACTGTTTTATGCAACGGTATATAAAAAGTTTTTTGTTTAGCTTTTACAAAGTGGGTTACAGTGGTCCCAATATTGTGCTGGTTTAAATAAAACTGATATGCTTCAAAAAATAGCTTAACCCTTTGAGTACCATGATATTTTTACACAATGGTACAAAGAATGTGTAAAATAAAAAATGATTTGTACTTTGATATTGGCAAAAATGTTTCTACTGTTTTGTCTGGTCATAGGATATCTAGAAAAAGATATAGATTTTGTACAAAGGCAGGTTTGTGATGGTGCACGTATTTCTCTGGAATTTTAATGTGAGCGTTAGTGAAGCTTACCACTATCAGTTATCTATACATATTTGTATAGTATCAAGATAAACTATTCATAATTTTTGGAATAAGAAAAGCTACTATGAATTCAAATATTTCAAATAATTTTTCTGATTAAAAAATATTTTATTCTTTTCAAACCAAAAGTAATTGCGATATGTACGTATATTATTGGCATAGTCAAGTCATGTTAGTACTTACCATTTGACTTAGCAAATAAATAATTGAACTACACAATTAATTCTGTAAATTTAAAATGCAGTATGGGATATATTTTGTTTATATAGGACCTCACTTAATTATTGCTAGTTTTGTTGCTGTCAATATTGTTAGTGGATTGTTTACAAATGTGCCTATATGTTATACAACAGACATGAAAAGCTACCACTAACCACTAAATTTACAATTTTGGACAATGAATGACAGTAAAAATAATATATTGTGATCAAATAATAATTTTAACATTCAGAGCTTCAATGTGTGGTGTGCTTTTTATAAACTTTTATCTCTTCGTCACAGGAATCTCTCGAGATGCATTTTTCTATTCCATAATAAAATTTTTAAATCCTTCAGTGCTTATTAAGAACTATCCATCTGCTTCATCATAATTTGTTGAAATCAGTGTCACTTTCCATAACTTTTCTATATTCTTCTGCGCAAGGTGGTTTTTGGCCCTGTTTCAGTGGGGGTGTTGTTCCTGCTTAAGGGTGAAGAAATAAAATCTGCAGTATACACAAAGAATCTACCTGACAATGAAATTACAAAACAAGAATTTTGAAAAAAAATTGGAAGTAAAAACAAATATAAAATGTGTCAGGAGAATGAAACACTGAAAGAAGGAAATTACATCTAATTGTGGAGTATTTGGTTAGGATAAAGAATATATTTAGAGGGAAAGAGATTGAATATTTATAGGATAAAAGATTGTGTTGATCTAGGAAGGTGCTACAATGTCAAAGATTTGGGCTTGTGAAACACTGCAACAGAATGAAGCCTAGTTGTTCATAGTATGCAGAGAAACATTAATACAGAGAGTATAAGAATAAGAACATGAAGAATAAAGTAGCCTGTTTGAATTGAAGGAAAGAATGTCAAACAGAAGACCGACATGATGTCGGATAGAGATATCCAGTGTATGAAAGGACCGCGAAAAAACGTGGAATCTATCAAGGGAGGAAGAGTTAAGAACCGATGATTATTAATCAATGGATTTGGGGGAAGGTACAGAGATGTGTAGAGTTTAGGTTTATGTAAAAGAGTACTGGAAGAAAAGCTGGAAGTACAATATAATGATAAATGGAAAGTGCCTGGTATATAATTTTCTGACTTGTGTCGGAAGTGTTTACTTAGTGTTTTAAGTGAAAACATGTAATAATGTTTTTTAAATATTACTCAAAGCACTCAGAGGATATTTTTTATTTAAGGTAAAAATTGAATAATTTACTATGTATAAAATTACTACAGTATTTATAAAATTTAAATTGAGTGTCTTAGTAATATGTGATTTTGATTAACCAACCCACATAAAAGAAAGATGGATGGTAAAGTTATAAGTGTAATATAACACTGTGATAGGTATGGGCCCTGACTACCGACTGCTGGTGAAGAGTGCCCGCAAGATGGCGCAGCAGTACTACACAGTGTATGGTGTACCAATACCAACAGCACAGTTGGTACAAAAGGTTGCAATGGTCATGCAGGAGTATACACAATCAGGGTTAGTACTTTAAAATAGTAATACATGTTATTAAAACAATACTTTTCCAATATAGTTCAGGTTTAGTACTTGTTTAAGAAGTTCAATATTTTTAACCCATTTAAGGCCAAATCTTTTTTTGGTGTGATTTGTAAAAAAGGCCTTTGTCATAATTTGTTCAGTGCCAAGAAGGCCACTTGAACACATACTATTTTAGGCCAACACGTTTTGAGCCTTAGAATATATACATATATATAGATTTAGTTACAAAATTATGTTTTTTATGTTGTCCATCAGAAATTAATGTATTTAAATCGAATTCTTCGTTATAAAGTAGGATATCAAGTGAAAAATATATTTTTGTATATAAGTTTAGGATAAAAAAATGTTTTTTAAGCTTCATTTGTTTTAATAAATATTAAACATTGCTTTATAACAGTTTTACATACATAATCGTTAAGTAAATATATTTATTAGTAAAATAAACGAACACACATTTTTCACATCTACTTCTTCATTATGAAAAATAGGTTTTTAAGCAAAAAGTACTCTTTTACCTGATAATATAGTGAAAAGTTAATAAAATGAATGTCGAAAGTGAAACTAAAATTTATCTATTATAACATATACTGAACTTTGCTCTATAGCATTTTTACATACTGTTATAATCATAACTCAATCTAAATATATGTTACTAAAATGGCATATGAGGGGTGTTCAATAAAGACTGACAGTAGCGTACATGTAAATAAAGTACAATAATTAGTTTTTTCTAGTTGGTGTGAAACATTGAAGTATTAGCAACAACCAAATCAGCTGTTAACATTACTGCATATTTATTTTTGTCATGGCAACCGATTAATAAACAGTTGCAAATTTTTGCCTTGAAAAGACATGCGATAAAGTTTTGTGTAAAACTGGGGAAAAGTGCTACGGATACTTACAGTGACTTGAAAAAAGCTTTTGGTATTGATGCAATGAGTGAAAGAATCTGTTTTTGGTGACATAACGACTAAAAATGAACAGGAATCATGTAAGTTGGAAGGTGGCCCTGGCGCCCCCCTGTTTCTGCCCTTACCGAAGAAACAATCAACACTGGAGGTGTTATGATTTACACTGACCCACATTCGACTATAAGACAGCTTGCTATAATTCTCAATATATCAATTGGAAGTGTCCATACACTCATGCGTGATCATTTGAATATGTCATGTGTCTGTGCTTGTTGGATACCACGTCTGTTAACAGTTCAAAAACAAAATCGCATTGAAATTTGCCAACTTTGTTTACAGAGCGTGCGTCGAGAAGGTGATGCATGGTGGAAAAATATTATTACTGCTGATGAAAGTTGGATTTACTGTTATGATCCTGCAACAGATTACAGAGTGGGTGGAAAAAGGTGGACCGACGCCAAAAATAACTCGTGCTCAAAGGTCTGCTGTAAAGGCAATGGTGATTACGTTCCATCTGATTACGTTTGATTATTGAGGTATGCTGTACACCCATACTGTACCACAGGGTCAGACAATTAATGGGGAGTACTACATTTTAGCATTGAAGCAACTAATCAAAGATCACATCCCAAAAAAGTGGCCAGACCCTGTCGGACGCTGGAAACTGCATCACGGCAATGCTCGCCCCCATGTTGCCAATACTGTGCTTCAGTCTCTAGCCAAAAAAGGAATTGAAACTGTGCCACATCCACCCTAAAGCCCTGACTTGGCTCCAAATGACTTTTTCTGTATCCTCAGGCCAAACAGGAGCTCAAAGGCCGGTGTTTTCCAACTGCTACTGTCACTGTTAAGACTTTAAAGGTGATTTTGAAAGTTCTGTCTAAGGAGGGCTTTAAACACGTCTTCAAGGAGTGGCAGAGGCGGTGGAACAAGTGTGTGGTTTAAAATGGCGACTACTTAGAAGGAGATACAAGTGTTTAAGTCTAAACTTTTATATTAAGGTATTGAAAGAGTACTGTCAGTCTTTATTTAATATCCCTTGTGTATTTGAAGTTGCTATCTTGTATATAAGTGAAGTAATAGTGCATAAAAGTTACATTACTTGTAGTTTATTACCTATTAGCAGTTACATAGAGAGTAAAAACTCCCAAGCTGAAATACATAATATTTTTTAAGTTTAATGAAATGTGTAAGTTCCCTATAAGGTTCTTCAGTTTCACACTATTTGAACTTAAAACGTAATAATAAGGAATACAGCTGAAAGGGGTCTATTAAGGCAATTGGCAGCGAATGTCAATTTTACCTTTAGAGTTTATTATGGCCATCGGCATCTATCAGAAACAGACCTGTGAGATAAATAAAATATTTGTTGTAGCTTAGCTTGTTTTGTATATCTGGATTTGACTGTGTTCCTAACAACTGTGTTGTCTATGAACAATACATACTGATTGACAATAGAAAATACATGCTTTAGTTACAAAGTGACTCACTTTTTAAACTCTAGTCAAGTGGCTTTATCTCATTAAAATAAGATTGCAATTTTGATCACTAGTTGATTGTTTTATCAAACAAAAATAGTTCTGGTACAATAATAAATCTTTGATGTCATTAGAGTTTGTTAGTTTGTCTCATGCCAGATAGTACTGTGTCTCCTTTATGCATTGCAATTAGGGCCTGGGTAATCATAATCTCCCTGAACTATAACTTTTTAATAGTTTAATTTTTAAACATTTATAAAGTCATAGTTGTAACCAAAGAATTCACATGGGATCATGACCATCGCCATAGGTGAGTTTAAGACCACAGGAGAGAATAGAGACATGTGATTAATAATTTTAAAATATAAGGAATGTCTGTGTGTTTATGTATTGATCTTCCTTTGCTGGCCAATTACACTTGGATCGACAGTCTCAGATTGGTTACGGTGGTGAAGAGGGAGTCGTGCGAGACAACCGCTAGTAATTCACTGTGCTCTGCCCAGTCGTCAGCCGAGTCACAGTGCCTTTTTTATGTTATTCCATGTACTTATGTCGAATTTCACTATGATTGAACATCTTGAGCAAAAAGTTAACATAAGATTTTTCCAGAAATTGTCCATTCTGCTTTAGAGATAGTCTCTGTGATACAGAAACTTTGATGACAAGTTCATGGATGATGCGGAGATGAAGGAATGGCTTAGGCAACTCAAAGATGGCAGCATTTGATTGGAGAGTGATAAGCCTTAATAATGAAAGAAAAACATGTATGTGACAACGAACAAAAACTGTTGATTGACTGTACGGCAGTTTGATAAAAATCCGATGACAAGTTCATGGATGATGCGGAGATGAAGGAATGGCTTAGGCAACTCAAAGATGGCAGCATTTGATTGGAGAGTGATAAGCCTTAATAATGAAAGAAAAACATGTATGTGACAACGAACAAAAACTGTTGATTGACTGTACGGCAGTTTGATAAAAATCTTGGCATCCCACAATCTTCAGTTTGTGATATTTTTCATGAATATTAGAAAATGTATTTGAGAACAAGTGCACACAGAGAGTTTGTGTATTTTACATACTTATACTTATGTTTGTTTGTTTATGAATTTCCAGAGGTGTGAGACCATTTGGTGTGTCCCTACTGATCTGCGGATGGGATGAAGACCGCCCCTACCTGTTCCAGTGTGATCCCTCAGGTGCATATTTCGCATGGAAAGCTACAGCCATGGGAAAAAACTTCATTAGTGCAAGAACGTTCCTTGAGAAAAGGTATTTTTATAGGCTTTTAAGACTTTCATAGTAATTGTTTATTGAAACTTTTTGCAAGACTATTGGTTTATCAATTCCAGATTTGGTTAGCTACTCTGATATGACATGTTTTGAAATAACAAATTTTTCAGAAATATAAAAATGTTAGATAGTACATATGTGGTTAATTTTTAAAAGTCAGACTATTAACCTTTAAAACACGAGAAGAAAGTTTTTCAGTCCAATTAGTGTGTGAATTTAAAGATAAAAAATTCTGTTTTTGTCAAAATTAAATTTATTTTTTCTTTGAAGAAGAAATAACAAACAACAGTTTTTTTTAAAGCTACTGGTTTTACACATGATGCACTGTATATGTAGGTGCGTCGTATAGTTATATCCACATGCTGTGCCTCTCATTGTAACATGAAACGTTGATAAAAGAAAAGGTTTATTACTCTCAACAACTGGAGACATTCCCGCAAAAAAGCCACTTTATAAAGTAATTGTAATGCTTTTCTATGAAAGTAATGGTAGTATTCAATAGTGGATAAATCAATGTATCAATTAGTATGAAGTTCAGTACTTTTTGATCTTTGATACAAGTCGGAGAGAAGAAGAATATCATATCTCACTTTCATTCTTGTCATTGCTTTGCTGTTGTTAACGTATTGTTTAGTTTGTTTACGTTTCTTGTTGCAATTATATAATGTTATTTGAAGTTATTATTTAGTCAATTGTATAAACATGTTTTGAAAAGTATTGATCTTTTTAGGAATGATGTAGTGAAACAAATAATATTAGTGTTTTTGTTCCAAATAAGTTTTGTAATATTTGTAGGCCTAGGTTAGAAGTGTTAAATTTGTATTTATTTATTATATATTTTAAATTTTACTAACATTATATGCATTTGAAATGATAGGAACCATTTAAATCAATCTAGTGATATAAGAGAGTTGTTAGAAAGTGAACCAGTAGACCATGACAGTGTTAGTGAAATTGATTAGGCCTAGTGTAAGATATCAGTGCCCCAACCTAAACTATGTTTATAATTGTAAATTTTTATAAATACATTTTTTTAACAATTAGGGATATGTGTTCACAATACAGACTGTGTTTAGTGGATTATTAAAATTTAATTTTTTCAAATGAGAAGAAAATTTGACCATTTTTTTCTAACTTTGAAGAGATAAAGTTTGACATGTAAGAAAATTTAAGCTTTCCGCGTTCATAAATATGATGAGTTTTGTTACATAATTTAGTACTTGTACTTGTTATTGATAAATTATATGTTATTGCTAACTCTTGATGTGATATAATACTGTTTTATGTACGGAGAAACTATTTTAGTTGAAATTTATGTTACCAGGGTAATGTCAATTTTTATAAAAAATGCTCTGTTGCGAGTTTTATCAATACAAAAATAAAAAATTATAAAGTAAGTCCATCAAACTATATATTTTCTGAAGCTAGAGAAACATATAAGTTAAATCACTTTTATATTTTGGAATTTTGATTTAGTACAGATATGCCACATCGTATTCCGGGAATTTTTGGTTACCCTCTCGTACATCAATAAATATTTATTAAAACTGTAAATGAATTAAATTAATCCTATTCTCTATCCTATTAAGTAAATCATGTAAAAAGTTATGAAAGTCAAACAAGGTATGATTTTTTGTTAGTAAAGTTGATTCTATTTTCCAATTCGTAGCCCAGCTCGTAGCCACAGCAGATGATAACAATAAAAGAATAACCTTAAAACATATGGTGTTGTCATAATCTCCCACCAGATTTTTTGAGAACTAATAAACATATCTGTAATATTATTATGAACCAGAAAGACTTGAGAGAATCAATTAAGGGAAATACTGTGCTTAAATCACACTCAGTGCCATCAGTATAGTTATTAAACAATGGCACTTAAGCACGGCTCGAGCATAGATTTCAATGTGTTAATATTACGTATTCATTCTGTCATTGAACTAGTCGAGTTGAATAATGTTAATTTTTAACTCTCTAGTAAAGTTATGTATTGTTTGCACTGGAAATAATCAAGGTTCTGATTCTGTTTTGAGGCAGACAATATAGAAATCCTGCCTTCAGTATTTAAAGCAGTAATGAGTTCACAATATTTCACACTGCATCTAACCTGTCATCGGCCTAGAATCAAATCTTTGATACATGCCTCTTCTTTCACCTTCTTAATTCACTTCTCAACTTACTACTCATGATTTTTATGATTGAATAATCAGTAGGGTATGTAACCTTTATTATAAATAAATAAAATTAAAATTTGTATTTCTTTTATGTGTCATACTCTATGTATACCGGACTATTATGATTAACACCGTTTTACGATCAGTTACTTTCATAGTGTTTTAGCTGTTTCTTGTTTTTAATAATCCTACGTTTGTTGTAATGTTTGTAATGTTTTTGTATTATTTAACACTTTTAACACAAGGGCTAAATTTGACTTATAAGGAGTAATGCTGAGCCCCTTGTGCATGGAACAGACTCAAATACTCAAGCCTATTTCTTTCAATAGCATACATTTATACTGATAGCTGCATTAGAAACATATTGTGTACTTGTTAGGTATCGTATACTTCAGGGCAGAGGTAGGGCACACATGGTGAATTTGGGCAACACTGTAGTACTTGTAAAATGTTGTATAGTTTAGGTTCCTAATTGAGTTTTCAAAGCCTATACAGCGTACAAGATTACTGATTGTTCATTTATGGGTGATGTAGCTTTTAGATAGGCACTTACTAGTAGAGGGAAATATCGCTGACAATATAAACGACATGAGGTACCAGGCACACAAAGATTTAGTTGTACCGACCAAAGTATGGTGAAGTGAATCTACTGTTTAGCTATTGTATGTATTAATAATTATTTTAGGGTAATAATGTTGCTCTTTTTTAAAAAGGTTATCAACCAAATTTTAATAATTTTTTCAAAAATGATGAAGAGGACAAGGTTGTCATTACATTGGATCACTCATATAGGAGCTTAAATATAGTTTTGATAAACCTCATGTTTTTTACTTTATACAAATCAAGTTTATGTCTGTAACAGTTTGTAAAATTGTCATGTGCTAATGAATATTACTGGATGTTACAGATACAGTGAGGACCTGGAGCTGGATGACGCAGTGCACACAGCCATCCTCACTCTAAAGGAAGGGTTTGAGGGTCAAATGACAGCTGACAACATTGAAGTGGGTGTTTGTGATGCCAGTGGCTTCCGCAGGCTAGATCCCTCCTCTGTTAAAGACTACCTGGCTAATATTCCTTAAGATTTATGTAGTTCTGTTCAAACATTTTTTTCACAATTAAAATCAAGTTTTGAAATTTACAGTTTACATTTTATTACCAAAAAATACTTCTATTATATTTCCATTTACTTTATAAGATTGTTGGTGTTTATGATATATTTATGATATTAAAAAACTGATATTAAACGGTCAGTGAAACGCGCGTGGCTAGCAGATCTGCTGTACCCTATAACGCCAAGCGACGTAGACGTGGCAACGCCGCTCCCTCTCCGATGCCAATTAGTGTGTGAATTTAAAGATAAAAAATTCTGTTTTTGTCAAAATTAAATTTATTTTTTCTTTGAAGAAGAAATAACAAACAACAGTTTTTTTTTAAAGCTACTGGTTTTACACATGATGCACTGTATATGTAGGTGCGTCGTATAGTTATATCCACATGCTGTGCCTCTCATTGTAACATGAAACGTTGATAAAAGAAAAGGTTTATTACTCTCAACAACTGGAGACATTCCCGCAAAAAAGCCACTTTATAAAGTAATTGTAATGCTTTTCTATGAAAGTAATGGTAGTATTCAATAGTGGATAAATCAATGTATCAATTAGTATGAAGTTCAGTACTTTTTGATCTTTGATACAAGTCGGAGAGAAGAAGAATATCATATCTCACTTTCATTCTTGTCATTGCTTTGCTGTTGTTAACGTATTGTTTAGTTTGTTTACGTTTCTTGTTGCAATTATATAATGTTATTTGAAGTTATTATTTAGTCAATTGTATAAACATGTTTTGAAAAGTATTGATCTTTTTAGGAATGATGTAGTGAAACAAATAATATTAGTGTTTTTGTTCCAAATAAGTTTTGTAATATTTGTAGGCCTAGGTTAGAAGTGTTAAATTTGTATTTATTTATTATATATTTTAAATTTTACTAACATTATATGCATTTGAAATGATAGGAACCATTTAAATCAATCTAGTGATATAAGAGAGTTGTTAGAAAGTGAACCAGTAGACCATGACAGTGTTAGTGAAATTGATTAGGCCTAGTGTAAGATATCAGTGCCCCAACCTAAACTATGTTTATAATTGTAAATTTTTATAAATACATTTTTTTAACAATTAGGGATATGTGTTCACAATACAGACTGTGTTTAGTGGATTATTAAAATTTAATTTTTTCAAATGAGAAGAAAATTTGACCATTTTTTCTAACTTTGAAGAGATAAAGTTTGACATGTAAGAAAATTTAAGCTTTCCGCGTTCATAAATATGATGAGTTTTGTTACATAATTTAGTACTTGTACTTGTTATTGATAAATTATATGTTATTGCTAACTCTTGATGTGATATAATACTGTTTTATGTACGGAGAAACTATTTTAGTTGAAATTTATGTTACCAGGGTAATGTCAATTTTTATAAAAAATGCTCTGTTGCGAGTTTTATCAATACAAAAATAAAAAATTATAAAGTAAGTCCATCAAACTATATATTTTCTGAAGCTAGAGAAACATATAAGTTAAATCACTTTTATATTTTGGAATTTTGATTTAGTACAGATATGCCACATCGTATTCCGGGAATTTTTGGTTACCCTCTCGTACATCAATAAATATTTATTAAAACTGTAAATGAATTAAATTAATCCTATTCTCTATCCTATTAAGTAAATCATGTAAAAAGTTATGAAAGTCAAACAAGGTATGATTTTTGTTAGTAAAGTTGATTCTATTTTCCAATTCGTAGCCCAGCTCGTAGCCACAGCAGATGATAACAATAAAAGAATAACCTTAAAACATATGGTGTTGTCATAATCTCCCACCAGATTTTTTGAGAACTAATAAACATATCTGTAATATTATTATGAACCAGAAAGACTTGAGAGAATCAATTAAGGGAAATACTGTGCTTAAATCACACTCAGTGCCATCAGTATAGTTATTAAACAATGGCACTTAAGCACGGCTCGAGCATAGATTTCAATGTGTTAATATTACGTATTCATTCTGTCATTGAACTAGTCGAGTTGAATAATGTTAATTTTTAACTCTCTAGTAAAGTTATGTATTGTTTGCACTGGAAATAATCAAGGTTCTGATTCTGTTTTGAGGCAGACAATATAGAAATCCTGCCTTCAGTATTTAAAGCAGTAATGAGTTCACAATATTTCACACTGCATCTAACCTGTCATCGGCCTAGAATCAAATCTTTGATACATGCCTCTTCTTTCACCTTCTTAATTCACTTCTCAACTTACTACTCATGATTTTTATGATTGAATAATCAGTAGGGTATGTAACCTTTATTATAAATAAATAAAATTAAAATTTGTATTTCTTTTATGTGTCATACTCTATGTATACCGGACTATTATGATTAACACCGTTTTACGATCAGTTACTTTCATAGTGTTTTAGCTGTTTCTTGTTTTTAATAATCCTACGTTTGTTGTAATGTTTGTAATGTTTTTGTATTATTTAACACTTTTAACACAAGGGCTAAATTTGACTTATAAGGAGTAATGCTGAGCCCCTTGTGCATGGAACAGACTCAAATACTCAAGCCTATTTCTTTCAATAGCATACATTTATACTGATAGCTGCATTAGAAACATATTGTGTACTTGTTAGGTATCGTATACTTCAGGGCAGAGGTAGGGCACACATGGTGAATTTGGGCAACACTGTAGTACTTGTAAAATGTTGTATAGTTTAGGTTCCTAATTGAGTTTTCAAAGCCTATACAGCGTACAAGATTACTGATTGTTCATTTATGGGTGATGTAGCTTTTAGATAGGCACTTACTAGTAGAGGGAAATATCGCTGACAATATAAACGACATGAGGTACCAGGCACACAAAGATTTAGTTGTACCGACCAAAGTATGGTGAAGTGAATCTACTGTTTAGCTATTGTATGTATTAATAATTATTTTAGGGTAATAATGTTGCTCTTTTTTAAAAAGGTTATCAACCAAATTTTAATAATTTTTTCAAAAATGATGAAGAGGACAAGGTTGTCATTACATTGGATCACTCATATAGGAGCTTAAATATAGTTTTGATAAACCTCATGTTTTTTACTTTATACAAATCAAGTTTATGTCTGTAACAGTTTGTAAAATTGTCATGTGCTAATGAATATTACTGGATGTTACAGATACAGTGAGGACCTGGAGCTGGATGACGCAGTGCACACAGCCATCCTCACTCTAAAGGAAGGGTTTGAGGGTCAAATGACAGCTGACAACATTGAAGTGGGTGTTTGTGATGCCAGTGGCTTCCGCAGGCTAGATCCCTCCTCTGTTAAAGACTACCTGGCTAATATTCCTTAAGATTTATGTAGTTCTGTTCAAACATTTTTTTCACAATTAAAATCAAGTTTTGAAATTTACAGTTTACATTTTATTACCAAAAAATACTTCTATTATATTTCCATTTACTTTATAAGATTGTTGGTGTTTATGATATATTTATGATATTAAAAAACTGATATTAAACGGTCAGTGAAACGCGCGTGGCTAGCAGATCTGCTGTACCCTATAACGCCAAGCGACGTAGACGTGGCAACGCCGCTCCCTCTCCGATGCCAATTAGTGTGTGAATTTAAAGATAAAAAATTCTGTTTTTGTCAAAATTAAATTTATTTTTTCTTTGAAGAAGAAATAACAAACAACAGTTTTTTTTAAAGCTACTGGTTTTACACATGATGCACTGTATATGTAGGTGCGTCGTATAGTTATATCCACATGCTGTGCCTCTCATTGTAACATGAAACGTTGATAAAAGAAAAGGTTTATTACTCTCAACAACTGGAGACATTCCCGCAAAAAAGCCACTTTATAAAGTAATTGTAATGCTTTTCTATGAAAGTAATGGTAGTATTCAATAGTGGATAAATCAATGTATCAATTAGTATGAAGTTCAGTACTTTTTGATCTTTGATACAAGTCGGAGAGAAGAAGAATATCATATCTCACTTTCATTCTTGTCATTGCTTTGCTGTTGTTAACGTATTGTTTAGTTTGTTTACGTTTCTTGTTGCAATTATATAATGTTATTTGAAGTTATTATTTAGTCAATTGTATAAACATGTTTTGAAAAGTATTGATCTTTTTAGGAATGATGTAGTGAAACAAATAATATTAGTGTTTTTGTTCCAAATAAGTTTTGTAATATTTGTAGGCCTAGGTTAGAAGTGTTAAATTTGTATTTATTTATTATATATTTTAAATTTTACTAACATTATATGCATTTGAAATGATAGGAACCATTTAAATCAATCTAGTGATATAAGAGAGTTGTTAGAAAGTGAACCAGTAGACCATGACAGTGTTAGTGAAATTGATTAGGCCTAGTGTAAGATATCAGTGCCCCAACCTAAACTATGTTTATAATTGTAAATTTTTATAAATACATTTTTTTAACAATTAGGGATATGTGTTCACAATACAGACTGTGTTTAGTGGATTATTAAAATTTAATTTTTTCAAATGAGAAGAAAATTTGACCATTTTTTCTAACTTTGAAGAGATAAAGTTTGACATGTAAGAAAATTTAAGCTTTCCGCGTTCATAAATATGATGAGTTTTGTTACATAATTTAGTACTTGTACTTGTTATTGATAAATTATATGTTATTGCTAACTCTTGATGTGATATAATACTGTTTTATGTACGGAGAAACTATTTTAGTTGAAATTTATGTTACCAGGGTAATGTCAATTTTTATAAAAAATGCTCTGTTGCGAGTTTTATCAATACAAAAATAAAAAATTATAAAGTAAGTCCATCAAACTATATATTTTCTGAAGCTAGAGAAACATATAAGTTAAATCACTTTTATATTTTGGAATTTTGATTTAGTACAGATATGCCACATCGTATTCCGGGAATTTTTGGTTACCCTCTCGTACATCAATAAATATTTATTAAAACTGTAAATGAATTAAATTAATCCTATTCTCTATCCTATTAAGTAAATCATGTAAAAAGTTATGAAAGTCAAACAAGGTATGATTTTTGTTAGTAAAGTTGATTCTATTTTCCAATTCGTAGCCCAGCTCGTAGCCACAGCAGATGATAACAATAAAAGAATAACCTTAAAACATATGGTGTTGTCATAATCTCCCACCAGATTTTTTGAGAACTAATAAACATATCTGTAATATTATTATGAACCAGAAAGACTTGAGAGAATCAATTAAGGGAAATACTGTGCTTAAATCACACTCAGTGCCATCAGTATAGTTATTAAACAATGGCACTTAAGCACGGCTCGAGCATAGATTTCAATGTGTTAATATTACGTATTCATTCTGTCATTGAACTAGTCGAGTTGAATAATGTTAATTTTTAACTCTCTAGTAAAGTTATGTATTGTTTGCACTGGAAATAATCAAGGTTCTGATTCTGTTTTGAGGCAGACAATATAGAAATCCTGCCTTCAGTATTTAAAGCAGTAATGAGTTCACAATATTTCACACTGCATCTAACCTGTCATCGGCCTAGAATCAAATCTTTGATACATGCCTCTTCTTTCACCTTCTTAATTCACTTCTCAACTTACTACTCATGATTTTTATGATTGAATAATCAGTAGGGTATGTAACCTTTATTATAAATAAATAAAATTAAAATTTGTATTTCTTTTATGTGTCATACTCTATGTATACCGGACTATTATGATTAACACCGTTTTACGATCAGTTACTTTCATAGTGTTTTAGCTGTTTCTTGTTTTTAATAATCCTACGTTTGTTGTAATGTTTGTAATGTTTTTGTATTATTTAACACTTTTAACACAAGGGCTAAATTTGACTTATAAGGAGTAATGCTGAGCCCCTTGTGCATGGAACAGACTCAAATACTCAAGCCTATTTCTTTCAATAGCATACATTTATACTGATAGCTGCATTAGAAACATATTGTGTACTTGTTAGGTATCGTATACTTCAGGGCAGAGGTAGGGCACACATGGTGAATTTGGGCAACACTGTAGTACTTGTAAAATGTTGTATAGTTTAGGTTCCTAATTGAGTTTTCAAAGCCTATACAGCGTACAAGATTACTGATTGTTCATTTATGGGTGATGTAGCTTTTAGATAGGCACTTACTAGTAGAGGGAAATATCGCTGACAATATAAACGACATGAGGTACCAGGCACACAAAGATTTAGTTGTACCGACCAAAGTATGGTGAAGTGAATCTACTGTTTAGCTATTGTATGTATTAATAATTATTTTAGGGTAATAATGTTGCTCTTTTTTAAAAAGGTTATCAACCAAATTTTAATAATTTTTTCAAAAATGATGAAGAGGACAAGGTTGTCATTACATTGGATCACTCATATAGGAGCTTAAATATAGTTTTGATAAACCTCATGTTTTTTACTTTATACAAATCAAGTTTATGTCTGTAACAGTTTGTAAAATTGTCATGTGCTAATGAATATTACTGGATGTTACAGATACAGTGAGGACCTGGAGCTGGATGACGCAGTGCACACAGCCATCCTCACTCTAAAGGAAGGGTTTGAGGGTCAAATGACAGCTGACAACATTGAAGTGGGTGTTTGTGATGCCAGTGGCTTCCGCAGGCTAGATCCCTCCTCTGTTAAAGACTACCTGGCTAATATTCCTTAAGATTTATGTAGTTCTGTTCAAACATTTTTTTCACAATTAAAATCAAGTTTTGAAATTTACAGTTTACATTTTATTACCAAAAAATACTTCTATTATATTTCCATTTACTTTATAAGATTGTTGGTGTTTATGATATATTTATGATATTAAAAAACTGATATTAAACGGTCAGTGAAACGCGCGTGGCTAGCAGATCTGCTGTACCCTATAACGCCAAGCGACGTAGACGTGGCAACGCCGCTCCCTCTCCGATGCCGAGCGCCAGTCCTATTTTGTAATCAGTTCAACTAGTTGAATTGATTACAAAATAGGACTGGGACCGGTGGAGGGGGGGCGGTCGATGGCTGAGAGCAGCCAATCAGCTTCGAGTAAACCGCACAGCGTTGCCGTTTTCATATCCGCACGTCACCCCTCAGTCTCAGTCTCTGCCCAGTAACCGATTCGTGCGTTTCACTTTGTAGTCTCGTGTTCTGTGCAACTGTAGTGGTGTTACCATTGTTTAACAGTCCTTTTCAGAACTTAGCTGTGACTTAGGCCTACAGTAGTGTAACAAACTATTTTGTACTTTCATAACCTTCGTACTGGTAGTTAATGATTATATTTACATCATGAATGCAGAAAATCAAACTGTGAATCGTCGTGGGCGTCCGCGCATTCATCTTAAGCGTTTACATTATCAGAATGTAGGACGTGGTGTACCCTTGCGCACTCAAGCCAGAAAACTTGTTTGCACTGCCAAAGAATATTTCCAGCAGGAAAAAACAAACAATGGGCCACTCTTACCCGTTGCCAAAGTTGTACAACGAACTGCAGCGGCCCTGGGCATAAATAAAAATACCGTTGTAAAAATTTGTTCAGAGAAGAAGAAAAACATGGATGAGGGAGGAAGTGGAGAAGTACATACCCCAAACAAAAAGAAACTTCCACGTCAGAAACGAGTTACAAACCTGGATAATTTCCAAAAAGATGCAATCCGTCGTCATGTGTATGCATACTATAGACGAAAGGAATATCCAAATTTAAAAAAACTAATTCAATCATTAAAGGATGCCGATTTATTTAACGGCTGCAAATCTTCTCTTTCACTTGTTTTAAAACAACTTGGCTTCAAGTACAAGTCAGTTGGGAAACGGAAAGTACTTTTTGAAAGACCAGATGTAGTTGCATGGCGCTGTAGGTTTCTTCGTCAAAATGAAGAACTTAAATTTAGATGAAGTAGTCTGGCTTGACGAGACATGGATTAACACAAACCACTCCCAAACAAACGCTTGGACAGATGACTCTGTTCAAGGTAGAATGTCCGTACCTCTCGGTAAAGGGTGAAGAATGATTTTGCTTCACGCTGGTAGTTCTAAAGGGTGTACTCCAAACAGCCTTCTACTTTTTTTCTTCAAAAAAACGAGTGATTACCATGAAGAAATGAACCACGAAAAGTTTTTAGGCTGGTTTGTAAACAATCTTCTTCCAAATTTGGAAAATCCTCAACCATAGTATTTGATAATGCTAGGTACCACTCAAAAGTATTGGACAAGGCCCCAACAATGGCTTCAAAAAAAAAAGTTTGATGGTGGAATGGCTACAGAAATTCAACATACCATTTGAAGCAGACATGAAGAAAGCAAAAATAAACCGAATATATTTTGAATTCTATTTCCGCATGCAAATACGACAAAACTATACACTTAAAAACCATATTCTAAATCATTTTTATGAATACTGGTTTAAAATTACATCACAATTATTATCTACCCAATTGTAATGATATTTACAATAAAATGTGCAACCAAATATTTATGACATTATTTAAATTAATATTTACGTGAGTTTGTTTCATTTATGAACATCAAAACGAAAAGTATGAGCAAACAAGTTCATACAAGGTCATGAGTGAACTTGATCATAATTTTGTGTAAATGACCAAAAGTCATTCAAAAATATTAACCATAATGAAGAAATTAATAAAATAATAATATAATCAATTGAAGACTCAATAAACGGTCAGTGAAACGCGCGTGGCTAGCAGATCTGCTGTACCCTATAACGCCAAGCGACGTAGACGTGGCAACGCCGCTCCCTCTCCTATGCCGAGCGCCAGTCCTATTTTGTAATCAATTCAACTATAACGACTAGGTGCGGTTGTAAGTTAGTGTAGGAATAATCAAACGCATACAGGAAGCTTTGAATCTGGTATGGAAGTGGTGTACGGAGGAAGGACTGAGTTTCAAACCCGTCCAAAATCACTATAGTTTCTTCCACCTGAAATTTACAGCCACTGTCCTCAGGGGGTATTAGTGTACCATAATAATCTTCTACAGATAAGTTAAATATGTGATCATGGTATTCAATAAAATGCTGACCTGGAACCCAAACTGGAAGTCGCTAGTGCACTAAACAGTGATTGCTCTTTATACTGGCAGACGGTTCTGTAGTAGAGTACGCAGACTGTTGTGAGGACAACTATTGCCTATGGCGGTCTTGCCTAGTGGGGAAGGTCCAGGAAATACATGATAGATGAACTCCATTGCATTCTGCATTTAGCTTACCTATGCATTAGTGGAGTCTTGTACTCCAGTCCCATGGCAGCTCTGGAAGGGTATGGGCTGCCCTTCTCCATCTTTACTGGTAGGGCAAGGCGACCCTTAGTTCTGAAATACTCCACCGAGGGATAAATAAGGAAGCCAAGTTACTTGGCAGGGCATATGAATATAGTAAAAAATTAGAAAAACCCACATATGCTCATATATTGCTAGGTTATTATGACGAAACAATATTGTGCTTTGATCACACTTTCCTGGTAATCATAACAGAATGTAAAACATGACAGCTGGGTGGCTCCTCTTTTGAGAAGAGAGCAGAGATCTGGTACTCAGATGGATCAAGCTGAGATGAAAGAGTGGGTCTGGGTGTAAAAGGACCAAAGTTTTGAACTCTATGATCATGGGTCTTACCATGTGGAAATGGTTGCAATAGATCTTTGTGTCTGGATCAATGCATCAAAAAGACTAAAGGGGCTAAGATCAACGCCCCGCAGAACAGACTGCACTGAGGTATCTCACAGCTCACAGCTAAGCTGCTCTTTTGTATACGGTTTGGGACTGTCTACTATGACTTAAAGATCTAGTTATCAGCAACAATGTCACTCTGATGTGGATTCTGAAACATGAGGGGATTGGAAGCATGAGGCAAAGATGGTGGACAGGTTGACAAGAGTCAACTATATTGTGACTTATAGACCTGAAACCCTTTTACGGCTTGGCTAAGTATTGAGTCAGAAATGCTGTCATGGAATATGTGGCTGCTAGAGACTTCTCGAGACTGGTAAAGCCTTCCAGGTCTCAGTCACAATAGATCCTCAGGGTCACGGATAATGACTTTAAGAGCTCCATAACGCGACTAATGTTGAATGTCTTAAACCGCTTGGTCAAGAATAAAAGTTAAAATGGTCATTTGATTCCAGCTTTATTAATATAATTATGAATTATAAAATTACATTCTCAAAAACGGTATTCTATCTATTTTGTAAAAAATGTAGCTTTAATAGGATCACAAGTTTCCGAAGTCACGAATTTTAAAAGTTCATGCTTTGGTTGAAAAGCGCTAAACTAACTCTACTAGTTAACGTTCAGACTGAGGTATAGGTACATGTTTTTTGATCCAAGAGTAGGTCACTCTGGGTCCAAGGAAGAACCCTATTGATCTTGAGATCAAAAGGTCATAGGACTGCTCATGCCTGTGTTTGTCTATCTGTGTGATAACTCTTTTGTTACATTCTATTGGGTCCTTCAATACTCCATTGTATCGGTTTATTGTGTGTTACAAAACGTAATACACGTTTTGAGATTTGATTTCTATCACTTTCTTCGCGTATTGAAACCTAAGATAAGAATAAGCATGTACAGAAACTAAGAAATCAGTAAAACATGACGATGAAAATAATCTGTTACGCTAACCTTTTCCAAATACATGATTTTCATAAAAAAATTCTCACGGAAGTTAATTAATAGTTTTTATATTTTGAATCGCTTCATGCAAAAAGGGCTTCAGTCAGCCAGTTTTACTTTTGAGTAATTCAATAAAAACTTTTCTATTTCTATAAACAATTTTTTAAAAAACCTCTTATATTTTATATATTTGATATGAATACACACCTTTCAACAGTACTAGTGAGGGAAACTAAAAATTGTTATTTTCATAGTGAAAAAATTTTTTTTTTACTAGCAGACTGAAGCCCTTTTTGCATGAAAATTAAAATGACCCTTTTAAATATGATATAAAAACTTTATTTCTTTAATTATTTTTACTTTTTATTACATTAAAATGTATTTTTTACTATTTCAAGCTTTTGATTATGAGTATCTGTAATCAAAATTCCAAAGGTATTATTAAAACAACAGTTTTTTTATACATTTATTGATTGAAAAATGTACTACAAAACACCGTGTGGAAAAAAGAAAATTAGTACTAATAAAAATAATATGTTTGAAAACGTAATCAATCATCTTGGACTTCAGGTGCAATGTGGTCAAGTGTAGGCCAATTCATAATATCTTCGTAGAAGTCTATGTGTTCATGGGCAACGTACGGTAGAAGATTCCTGACGTCGTTGATTTTTGAAGCTTTTATGGGTACTTTACCAGCTGGATAACACACAGGTGGTGGCAATGTTGGTTTTTGGTTCTGGTCCTTACACATTTTAAAAGAATGAGTTACAATGCTGTCAATGGTTTTACTGGCTAATATTATACCAAACTGATTTTTATCAAAGGTCAACTGCTTATAACTACTTATTTCAAATCTGATTTTCTTTTCTTTTGGAACTCGCTTCGATCTTGTTTCTTGAGATATGCAGCTTTTTTTGTAGTATGTTTTCCAAAAGAGCTTGAAATCAAAGATGTCTTTTGTCTCAACTTCTTTGACAGAAAACTTATTGATTCCTGGTTTTGCGCTGCTGTTTTCTATGAGTTTTCTGATTTCACCCACAGAGTAAATTCTGTCATACTTTTTTCACATGACGCTTTATCGTTGCAAAGTCCCTGTCACAGGGCAAAAAAGAATGGCCTCTGACAGGAAAAATACATTGTTATCTTGCTGAAAACGGCCGGTGTCAGTAAGAAGCAACAAAAATCTACTCAGTGCGTGATTTTTGTTCTGCCCGCTGCAGTTATCAGAGAACAGTCGTAACTCTGTATATTCTGGGGGGATGGATTTGAGATAATCCCATAAGAAAGAGCACACTTCATTAGGTGTCTTGCTGGCTGTACCTTCCATGGTATACATACACTTTTGCTGACTCTTTTTTTATATCATGAATAGAGAATACATTAACCGTGATTTGTCTTAAATAAAACGTTTCTTGTACGGGAATTTTGTGGTATACTGAGAGATTTTGCATGAAGTTCCATACAAAAGGGAAAGTACGTGTGGCTCGTTCTTTGAGTTAGCTTCATTTGTAATCTTGATAAAAAACTTTTTTGCTCGTCTTTTATGAATGATAAGCTCGGCAGCAGCTGATCTCTTTGCTACATCGTTCAAGTGAGGACTCTTTAGCTTTGTGTTGTGAGCTCTTCACACGTGCAGCAACAATCAATTTGCGGTCCTGCCAAAATCTTAAATTGTAGTTTTCATTGAAAAACTCATAAAAGTAAGCAGAACTACAAATTCCTGGATGTTTGTCGACCAATGCACGATATAAGGCGTTTGTGCAGAGTCTAGCATCTAAATATTTTCTAGTTTTCCCAGAATAATGACTAAGTTTAGTTGGGTAACTTTCAATATGGTCCCTAATGATTTGTTGTTTTTCAATACTCAAAGTGTTTGCGCTCTGAGACTTTCCTCTTTTATCAATAGGGTTTTTTTCCTTCCTTGGCAAGGGCTCTCAACCGTTTAAACTCGTTTGTCGCTTATTGATAACAGAGACAAAAAAGCTTTGTAACATACCTGCGTCCTTTGGTTACCAACCAGGAGAAAGTATGTATACATTTTGTCAACATTGCGTGCGTCTTTCTCCTTTCCTTGGACGTCTTTTTCTTGACGTCATGAATTTCAATCAAGTTCTGGATGTACAGGTCCCTGATCATTTTTTGATGGAAGGTCAAGAAGGCGTTGCAATATGTTGATTTGGTCAAGTTCAGTCAATCCATCAAAGCATTTAAATCTCTTGCAGCTGAAAAAAAATATTAAAAATTAGTGGTGACAAGTACAGTACATATTAACAAAATAAACCTTAATAAATTTAGGAAAATTTATAGTTTATAAAAATTAGGTTAGATTGGGTGTGCAATATACGTACTAATATGACCATTGCAAGAAATTCAAGCTAACAAAATTGTTAATAAATTAAAATGTAAGGACTCTTACTTGCATGGAGGCCCTGTTGTTTTAGCTGGAACTATCCTCCCTTTATAATCTTCATACTCCAATCCCTTGCACCTTGACACTCTCTTAGTATTTCTTTTCCATTCTGATTCTCTTTTTACACGTTTCCTCCCAACTACTACTTCATTTTCTTGGTCACTCTCGGAATCCGTCTCACTAACCATATGGAATACTATTATCTATAAACTTTAATAATTAAGTGATTTTCAGATCAGTGTAATAAACAGTTTAAGCAACACATAACCTCAAAATGAAAACCTAACTAAAAACAAAGCAGGTCTACCAATCGAGCGAGACATACAACTAATGACCAACAATGCAATCAAAACAGATGTTTTTAATATTCTAGGCAAAAAGGACTTCAGTCACTGACTGAAGGCCTTTCTGCATGGAATATTAAAATTTTACTCTGGTTTTAAGACATTGGAGCAATGGGACTAAAGCCCTTTATGCGTAAAAATGTTGGTACAGTCATTAGCAACGATAACCTATAGCTAACTCAATTTCGCCATTTTGGTGACTGAAGCCCTTTCTGCATGAGGGCGATTCATTTATATAACAATTAGATTATTTGCAGCAAATCATATCAGATATAGAGAAGGAAACGGACCAGGTGAGTTTGAATAGTTATTCTTCTTGTATTAATCTTTCTATATTATATTCCATAAATTAGCGGTCAACTATATTCCCACCGCAGAATGGTGACAGGAGGCTGACGCAGCTACTGCTACATTAATCTGACACCAGCTGTGAGTGTCTCACATGTGACGTTGTCACGGTGGTGTGACACTGCCAAACAAGATTAATGTGTCAGGGGTCAGCTGGTGACCGTGTGTCGCGCCACCTTTACGTGGGGAATGATCATTCGTTTGAGCCTGGGAAAGTTTTTATCAATATTTCATCTGAAATAAAAATACACTCTTTTATTCTGTTTTATAACAATGAAAATACTTTATTATCGAGTTGTTATGAGACATTTATTATGATTCAAAAATAACTCTAAATAAGTTTACAACTAATAAATAATTATGAATTACAAACAATTTCTTACTACAGTAATATTATTGTATCTCCAGCTGTTCGTACCACGCTAGACCAAGTTTCCAAGGAGATGGATAGGCAGGGATAATGCTGTAATTTTAGATGCTCAAACATAAGATTTGCAACAATGGATTACTTAGACTACCTGTAGGAAATGAAGCATCGTTTATCTCGCAAGACAAAGACTAGAGAAGGTATGATATAGAGGATGAGAGACGAGATACTGTTTATTTCCGAAGAATGAATCACCTTTGGACCAAAAACGAATTTAATCTCGTCATCCATTTTTAGAATGTTCTACAAAGTTTTATAAAGATACGTTACGAAGTCTCGGCCATTTCAGCTAATTCTGACAGAGAAATAGAGGGTTTCTTTAGTACACGAGAAACTGCAAGCATTTTTGAGCAGTTATGTAACAGGCTTGAGTAAAAACAGTTGAAGTTAAGGATATTTCTGTTTTATGGTACGTATATGAACTATGACGGGAGGAAATAACATGGTTTTGTACACACATAACATCATTTCCTTCAATAACGTTTTATAAAGAACATGTAATTTTCTTAAGTCATAAATAATTAGAAAAATCAGTCCTGAATTTATAACCTTGCGTAAATAATTTTTATTTTTATTTTCAATAGTTTTTATTTGAGTTTGGTTAAAACTTACCTACATTTCCTATTTTAACTGAGATTTGAATTATACAAGTTTAACTTTAACTCCTTTGGAGTTGTAAAATCTTTAAAACAAATTTTTATGCCTCCAGGGATGCCAATCGCATATTAAGGAGCTGTGACTTAAAATAAAAAACCTCACAAAAAGTTACAATCTGAAATATAACTTTCTTAACATTTTCATAAATGATTATAGGAAAAACTATGTCCTATAGTTTTTCTTCTATATTTGTTGCCTGCTTACGAATTTCTTCTTCCCATTGTCAAATCAAGTCGTCAAATTTGTTTGGAACATATAGTAAAAAAATAAAATTACAGGCAACTCGAAGAAAATAATTACACACCTACGAAGATAATCAACAGGACGAAGAAATACCAAATATAATTTAGTTTTGTTGTATGCTCGGCCACGGACTGGAATAGATTATAGAGTGCAGTGTGAGGTTATCCGCGAGACATATATCGTGGAATATCATTCAAATTCGACTAAAATATTCTTGACCCTTCGGCAGTGCTGGAAGGCCACATACAGAAGGTGAGTAGGTCTCACCAAAGTCAGCATTATCGAGCAGGCGTCACGTCGGTCATTGTGATACCCCGGGACGCGACTCGATTTGCGGGCCGCGGACACTTGTACTGTACTGTGTAGCCATTTCGCTGTGTTGAGTGTTTCGTGCGGGTGTATTTATTTATTCGTATTGTCTTTATTTTGGAATATTATAGGTTCAGTTTGTACCAAAATTGATGATTCGATTTGACCATGAGACAGTGCTTCCAAAACTAGCCATCTAGTTAAAAAAGTTTGATAGACGATGGAAGAATATGTAACCTTATTTGTTCACAGTATTTATGTTACTGTAAACTGAGAGCAATAGAAACGACATCTAAGTTTATTGTGCTGAACAATAGCGGATATAGAGGTTGATTGATGCTAAACATTAAATTTTGTGTACTTGACAGACAATTCATGTTGTACTCAAACCATGTTTAGGCTACATTTCATATAGAAGATCTACATTTACAAGACGTGATATTTTGTAACAAAACCGTAGTTCATATTCTATACAATATTTGATAAGACAAAAACATCCAGATAAATAAATATCAGAGATTGTTACGCAGAGTCTTCATTTGTCATTTTGGTGATTTTTCATTTAGTTTATTGCACATAGAATTCTACGTGTATGTAAATATGTTACAATATAACAACTTAAACATACATATTAAAATATAAACTGACTATTTATATAGTTAATTGTAATAATTAACGATTTTAAGCAATACCCTTCTTCATTAAAAAAAGTTAAAAAATATTTATTATTAGAGCATTGAGATTTTTGTTATATGCTTTTTGAATTTAATTGTAAGTTCCAATAGGCAAAAGACCATATCTGTACAGTGAAGGGTAAATCCAAATGAAACCCTTGTTTAATACACTATTACAAAATCAGACTTAATTACTTTTTGTTTACAAAGTGCAGAGTGTCTTGGAAACTAAAAAAATTAAAGAATTATTTTTGAAACTGACGCACAACACATGAAATTCACTGTTTACCCCCAGACTCTGAGAGTTAGTTTATTTCCCATGAATTAAAACACATTGGATCATGAGAAATAGGTAGGTTTCCATACTACCCAGGTTTTTGAATTTTGCACAACAAAGAACCAAAATTATACACATTATTTTCAAAATATTAAAATTTTAGGATTACAAAAATTTGTAAAACAAAACACGTGACATATTATTTAAGGAAATTCATTGCTAATTTATTTAATGGTTTATAATTTTATATTTTGCACCATAATGTTTCTCTTTACAAGAGTGTTAAGTCAATAATGTACAACATTTTTTTAAATTTGGCATATTTCAAGCTTATCAAAACATGTACTTTTATGAAGGTGGAAAAATATTAGTAAATATTTTACGTGACATATAAAAATTACTACAGATTAATAATTTGTTGGTTTCACTATTTTATTTTTAAATAACGGGTTAATCTAAAGCATAAATATTTTATAATTTGATCACCTATTTAGAAAATATAAAATATTTTAGAAAACAAAGTTCACCAATATGTTTCTGCCCACTAGAGCTTTATGTGCTATGTCACAATTTTATATTTAAATATTTCGAGATTCAAACCGGATAATTTTGGCACATCTTTTTTCGGTATTTGTTTTAAATAGATTCCCTGTATTTGAGTTCATAGAGTTGCATTTTATTTCTTTGTTATAGCTCTAATTTCTCTCCTAACGAACGTTTAGAACAACTGTACTTAGCTAACTCACCCTGTGTAGGCTTGTGCACATGTACGTGAATGATAAATAGAATAATTTGCAGTTTATCTCCATCATTAAACAGGAAGTACTGTACATAGAGCAAAGAAAGCCAGTAGTTTTAAGACCCAAGGCGTGAGCTTGGTGCGCATTCAACAGTGGAGTTGTTGATATTTACAGTCGAGTCATTAACAGGCACAGGCTGAGGCATTTAATGGACCTGGAATACAAATGTGTTTAATACAGACGGCATAAACCTTTCAACAGGTAACAAGAATGTTTCTTGCATACCTTTACTTCTAACACCACTCAGGCATAATAATTTATCTGCGAAACGTTTGCTTTAACTGCAACGGTAAAATAATGTTCCTTACATACAGGTACTTCTAACACCACTCAGGCATAATAATTTATCTGCGAAGCGTTTGCTTTAACTGCAACGGTAAAATAATGTTTCTTACGTACAGGTACTTCTAACACCACTCAGGCATAATAATTTATCTGCGAAACGTTTGCTTTAGCTGCAACGGTAAAATAATGTTTCTTACATACAGGTACTTCTAACACCACTCAGGCATAATAATTTATCTGCGAAACGTTTGCTATAGCTACAACGGTAAAATAATGTTTCTTACATACAGGTACTTCTAACACCACTCAGGCATAATAATCTATCTGCGATACGTTTCTATAGCTACAACGGTAAAATAATGTTTCTTACATACAGGTACTTCTAACACCACTCAGGCATAATAATCTATCTGCGATACGTTTCTATAGCTACAACGGTAAAATAATGTTTCTTACATACAGATACTTCTAACACCACTCAGGCATAATAATTTATCTGCGAAACGTTTGCTTTAGCTGCAACGGTAAAATAATGTTTCTTACATACAGGTACTTCTAACACCACTCAGGCATAATAATTTATCTGCGAAACGTTTGCTTTAGCTGCAACGGTAAAATAATGTTTCTTACATACAGGTACTTCTAGTACCACTCAGGCATAATAATTTAATTTAATTCTATAGTATTGAATAAGCCATAACATTATTAATACTTAATGTTAAAGAACCTAGCAAAAAATACAAAATGCAATCTCAAAACAGTTTATTCAATTTCCTGAGTATTTTAAAAGAAATGTACCATAGGCACCAAGAGCAATAAGGTTGGGATAGGTATGCAAAGCACTTGTAATACCTTGCGTGGATAGTAGAGAGGGAATACAGAGCTTAAAAAAGTGTAAATTATAATTTATTCCCAAAAGATACATTTTACTTCCATTAGAAGCATAGCAATTATTTATATATTTACAATTTCTGTATTTTATTCCTAGATAAAATTAAATTGTCTATTAAATATTACCTATTTAGTGGTAGAAAAGAGACATAAATTATCAAAAAAATTTGAATTATAACACTTTATCCTGTACTGAAGGGTAGCAATTAATCTCACGATTCTTAAACAGTTTGAAAACCTAGATGATATATAATCAAAACGTATTCATTTCCTTTATTATTTTTTTATAACTGTTTTTATAATTCTATCTAGCTGTGCACCTGGTATGTGGCAACAGCTCCAGCCACAAGTAAAGAGGACATCACTTCAAGGTCAATTATAAATTTACGTAACAAACCCGTTCAAATCAAAAGCAATGAACAATTACTTAATTAAATTGCTGTAATTGTTTATTCACTGATTGCAACTGGTATTTTGAAGATTGGTATGTAGTTTGGATGGAGCTTGAAGCTTTACATTTAGCCTCAATCCACCAAATCTACTAAAACCGAACTGTCTCAAAAAGCGTTGGAACTGTGCCCTTAGAATATATATATATATATATACACATTAAATTGTATAAATGGCAATAGCCTTATTTAA